>NC_090938.1:101257044-101576166 GCF_040938575.1 Ambystoma mexicanum
CATGGAGCTCAGTTCCTACCTTCACTCAGCACTACGGCATTGATGCTCACTCTAAAGCAGATTCCCAGATGGAACAAGCTGTGCTAAAACATCTATTTGCTGCTGTACCTTCTCGCAACCCACCACCTTCTCCAAACACTGCACGCTAATCTATGCACAGCATATGATCTAAGCAGATTCCACAAGCCTCAGAAGGGATACATAACTCACTGTAATCGTATTTCTGATGGTTGTATCTGCTTAGATTCACATGTACCCACCTTTCTCCCCTTGGAGTAGAAGGTGCATAGATGTTTTCTGGGATTTATCTGATGCATAATCTGCTTTACTACACCTGTACTCATGTTAACACCTCATGCAACCTCATGTCGGAAAAAAAAACAATCTGAGGAACCTTGACGCATGATGCATAGTATTACTGGCACGACCTGTCGACGTCCCTTTTCGAGTTTCGAAAAACTGTAATACTTTGTAGCTTCCACTCGATGTAGGCCTATGCATAGCATGTGAATCTAAGCAGATACAAGCATCAGAAATGCGATTACGGTGAGTAATGTATCATATATATATATATATATATATATATATATATATATATATATATATATATATATATATATATATATATATATATATATATATATATATATATATATATATATATATATATATATATATATATATATATATATATTTCTGAGGCTTGTTGAATCTGCTTAGATCACATGCTGTGCATAGGCCGACATCTAGTGGAAGCTGCGGAGTATTAGTTTGTTTTTCGAAACTCGAAAATGGGCGTCGACACAGGGCGTGCCAGTAATACTATCCCTAGTGTGACGTCCACTGTACCCATGATCCCTCACGCGTCTAGGACCCTCAGATTGTTCTTTTCCGCCATACTGGTCGGAAGCATTCCGCGGAGTTCCCTGGCCTTAGCCATACTTTTGCTAAAATATTGTTATTTCTCCACCCCAACGTTGAGTCACCGAACATCGACGCCGGCACAGAGAAAGAATCGACTGTCGAGAGCTGCACGACAGATTTGAGCCTCGGAAGGCCTTTGGCCTCGACCCAGGCCTAGGAAGGCCTCATGCCTCGGCCCTTCAACTAGGAAGAGTGGGGGGTGGACATACTCTACACTCTTTTGGTATATAGGTACATTCTTATATATTCCTACACTTATTAGCCCGTTGCCACGTATGGATGGTACCCCCTTTCAACTTTTGCCCCAAGTGCAACCGCAAGTACCCTTGGGTTGACAGGCACGCCACGTGCAATCTCTGCTTACCGAGGTGCCACCCCAAGGCTAACTGAATTGTTCGATCAAGCGTTGGGCCCACCGGCCAGGCGTCAAGAGGCCATGGCAGCGGAGGGCGCCTTCAGCGATGACGGCGACGCCGTGCTTTCGGACGGCGAGGGCAACGTGGCGTCAATTGACAGCCAAGCGCAAGTCCCCGACCTCCGAAGGTCGTCCGGCAGGGCGGCTATGGGGAAGACCCCGGCGACACAAGCACTACCCACAGCATTTCCACAAAACACATGAAGTCCAACCGAGACTCGACGCGCATGTCGAGTACTCGGAAAGAGGCACATACAGAACGGTCCGAATCGGTGTCCTCTGGGCGTTCTAGATCGCCGCATGACTCCAGGCAACCATCCACTGTTGCCAGAAGTGCCTCGCTCCCCAAGGTAACAGAGGTTCGATCGTCAGAAGACGAAGCCGACCTCTATCCCCAGACCGCACGCCAGGAGTCTGCGTCAACAGGCCGCGCAACGGCTGTTCCCGAGTCCCAACCTCCACACTCCAGAGATGGGGACACTACCACCGAACCTCGGCGCCAGGCGTCGAAAGGCTCCGAAGGGGCGAAAAAACAGGGGAAACACACTTCAACCCACGGGGAGGGGGAAAAACAGAGGAAGCAGTCTTTGCCTCCTTCCACACCTCAGAAACATTCTACCCCACATAAACAGATGGTCAAGTCTTGGTCTTCTGTTATCCCTAACACCCCTGTTCAAACCAGTAGGTCTAGTCAAGTTAATACAGGAAAAGGTATTCCAGAAAGAATCATTCCCAGTTCAAGAGAATGGTCTAGTGATGATATAGAGTCATGTCAAGGATGTCATCATTGGGTGATTTCTCCGCCAAAAACCCCGAACACTTTCTCTCTTTTACCCCCGACGGGTCAACTCCCTCAGGCTCTAGGGATCCTATACCCCCAAGTAAGAAGTCCCGGGTTGAAGCTCCTACTTCAGACCCCTTCAGTATACAGCCCTATTCTCAATATCCGGGAGATCCATCTTTGGTGAGGATCCAGATTTGGGCATGTTGGAAGAACAAACTGGGACGGGCTACTATGGGGATGACGAGGACCAAGAGGAGGAGGACAACCCAGAAACCTACAGGCTAGATTCCCCGGTAGATAAAGAACCCCCGGTTACCGACTCCCCTGTCGATAACCAGCCTCTCTTGAATGAAGTGCTATCCAGAGCGGCAGAACACTTCCACATTGACGCCGAGGGTGCTCAGGAAGAGAGGGACTTTGCCGAGGAGTTAGTGGGAGAAAGGAGTCCTGTTGCCCAGGCCATCCCTATCCTTAAGTCAATTCAAAGGAGGATAGACCCTTCCCTTGTTAATCCCTATCTCACTAGGGCGGTAAACCCCAGAGTTGAGAAGCTTTTCAGGGCAGCCCAAACAGACCCACTGTACATAAGAGGGCATCTGAGACCGGACTCCCTGATAGTGACAAACACCCGTAAGAGGGGGGGGGGGGGGGGAACACCCTTGTCATCGTCGGAAGCTCCTCCCGACAAGGAGAGCAAGAAGATTTATGGCTTGGGCAGGAAAGTAGCCTCCACTTCTGCCTACCAGGCAAGGATTGCCAACTCCACCACCCTGCTGGCGAGTTACAACTGTCACCAGTGGGAAGAAGTCGCGGCACTCATAGATTCCGCACCAGAACCCTTAAAAAGCCAATTGGCACGCATTTCGGCGGAAGGAAGAGCCGTGTCCGGTTCCATTTTAAAAGCAACCTTTGATGCCGCGGATAACGCCAGCAGGTTGATAGCAGAAGGTACTGTTATCAAAAGGCATGCTTGGTTGCGACAGTCTGGGTTCAAAGCCGAAACCCAGGCATCATTGATAGATAAACCGGTGGAGCCGGATCTATTGTTTGGAAAGGCGGTCGAGGACGCACTGAAAAATACCAACGACGAGTATGAGACACTCAACCAACCAATAAACCCCCAAACCAGAGAGGGAATGTCAATTTTCGTCGCCCACAAGGACAAAATTCCCAGAGAGGGTCTAACTATTCCCAGGGGCAGGGTACACAATGGAACAACAGCCAACAGTCTACCCAGGGTTATGGCAGGGGTAATAAGAGATTACGTGGTAAAGGTAGAGGCAACCCCAGTAGAGGCGGCGGCACGCCTCCACCAAAACAGTGACGCTCCATTCAGAGTCCCTTCTCACGCATCCCCAGTAGGGGGACGCATTTCCAACTTCACCTAAGCTTGGGAAGAGATCACAACAGACAGATGGATGCTGTCCAGTGTCCGCAGGATACTGCATAGAACTGTTAGAGCGTCCCCAAAACAACCCTCGACGACAAAGAATACATTCTTTGGACCACCAGAAGATCCTCCTCGAGGAGATCGTCAATCTTCTAGCAAAGGACACGATAGAACTCGTCCCGGGACAACAGGTAAACAAGGGTATTTATTCAACTTAGTTCCTTGTGCCAAAAAAGATTTGACAATGCGCCCAGTATTGGACTTACAGCCTGCAAACAAGTATATCAAGCCCCAAAAATTTCGCGTGACTACTCTCCAAGAGGTAATCCCCCTCCTAAAAAAGGGGATTACATGGCAACATTGGACATGAAAGATGCCTATTTTCATATTTCCATGTTCCCAGCGCACAGAAAGTACTTGCGCTTCAAGGTGGACAGTCCGCACTACCAGTGCAAGGTACTTCCCTTCGGGATAGCCTCGGCTCCGAGGGTATTCACCAAGGCACTGGCGGTGGCGGCGGCACGCCTACGCAGGGAGGCAATCCCGGTGTACCCTTACCTGGATGACTGGCTCATCACGGGGGAGACCCCGGTAATTTGCAGAACAAACATTCAAAGGACGATCGACCTCCTCTTCGAATTGGGGTTCTCAGTAAAAGAGAAGTAGTCGAGTCTGGTGCCAAGCACCCCCAAACAGTTCCTAGGAGCTATCCTAGATACGCAAGAGGGGTTGACCTTTCCATCCGAGGAAAGAATTCGGAATATACTGCTGCAAATGCCGCAATATCAAGCCGGTCGCCAGATAACGGTACGCAATGCAATGCGTTTGCTAGGCATGATGGTGTCATGTATTTACCTGGTCCCCCACATGCGCTTGCGTCCCATGCAGGAATGGTTGGCGAAACAGTGGTCTCAGGCAAGTGGTCAGTGGGACGATCTAGTGGTTGTTTCGCCAACACTGGTACAAAGCCTTCACTGGTGGACAAGTGAAAATCTGTCCAAGGGGAAACCCTTTTACGATCCCGAGATACAGGCGGTAGTCACAACCGATGCATGCCTGACGGGGTGGGGAGCTGGGGGAGCAAGAATCACATCAACCTGCTAGTGCTTCTGGCAGTATTCAGAGTGCTTCAAGCGTTCAAGCCCTACCTGCTGAATCTGTCAGTGCAGATCCGGATGGACAGCACTACAGCCATGTTTTACCTAAGCAAGCAGGGAGGGACTCGTTCGCCAAATCTGTCCAAGCTTGCCCAGAAAATTTGGGTATGGACACTCAAGACGGAAGTTCTTCCTGTCATCTCAACATGTTCCCGTGGATCTCAATTCTCTGGCGGATGCTTTGAGCAGAGATCCCCTCCCAGAGGAAAACAAATGGTGTCTACACAGAGAAATAGTAGAAGATATCTTCTCTCAGTGGGGTTTCCCCACTATAGACCTATTCGCCACAAGTGAAAACAGTGCCCAGGATTTGCATCCAGGTTCCCCCAGCAGACTCCCAGGGGACCGCCCTGTGGATGAACTGGTCAGGGATGTTTGCGTACGCTTTTCCACCAACACCTCATCAGGAAGGTGGTCAACAAGATGAACAGAGTCAATGATGCTCGTCCTAGTTGCTCCCATGTGGCGAGACAACCGTGGTTCCCACACCTACGCAGACCAACGGTGTGCGAACCCATCAAACTCCCGGGCTGGTACAACCTACTGTCCCAGCACCAAGGTCAAACAGTGCATCCTCAACCCAAATCAAAGAACCTAGCAGCATGGCTCCTAAGGTCATAGAGTTCGGACATCTCAAATTATCTCAGAGGTGTATGGACATCCTAAAGGAATCTAGGAAGCCAAACACGAGGCACTGCTACTTTGACAAATGGAAACGATTTGTTATCTGGTGTCGGAATAAGCAAGTCAACCCAGTTGATTGCACGCCTTCCACAATTGTCACAAACATGCTCTACCTGCTGGATGCAGGACTGGTATTTAATTCACTGAAGGTACACCTGGCAGCGCTGTCAGCATACACCACATCCCATAACAAGGTGTTGTGGTGGAAGATACCAGTGGTTAAAGCTTTCATGGAAGGAGTAAAGAGACTTCGCCCTCCTATTTCAAACCCACCACCAGGATGGGACCTTAACGTGGTGCTATCTAAACTCATGTGCCCCCCATTCTAACCCATGCATAAAAGCAGTCTCAAACACCTGATTTATAAGATGGCCTTCTTAGTAGCAATAACATCTATAAGAAGGGTCAGTAAAATTCAGGCTCGGTCAGTGCAGGATCCATTCTTTACAGTTCATAAAGATAAACTGGTTTTACGTACACACCCTAGGTTCTCACCTAAGTTTATTTCTAAATTCCACGTGAACCAGTACATCGAGCTTCCGGCTTTCTTCCAAGACCCACAAAGCTCGGCTGAGGTGAAACTGCACACCCTAGATGTGCGTAGGGCGGTCCTCTTCTATGTAAACAAGACCAGACCGCTAAGGAAAACAGATCAGCTGTTTGTCTCCGTAGCTACAGACAGAGAGGGAGATCGCGTCTCTAAAGGTGCCATCTCTAAGTGGATTGTTAACTGTATCCAGCTGTGTTACTCTTTCTGAAACAACTCTGCCTTTCACGCCAAGAGCCCACTCTACTAGAGGCATTGGGGCCACTCTGGCTTTCATTGCAAATGTACCCCTTGACACCATTTGCAAAGCAGCTACTTGGAGCTCTATTCACACTTTTACTCAGCACTACTGCATTGACACCCATTCCAAGACAGATACTCAAGTGGGACAAGTGGTTTTAAGAAATTTATTTGCTCATGACCCTTCTCACATCCCCACCTCCTTCTTCTAACACTGCTCGCTAATCTATGCACAGCATGTGATCTAAGCAGATTCAACAAGCCTCAGAAGAGATACATTACTCACCGTAATCGTATTTCTGATGCTTGTATCTGCTTAGATTCACATGCAACCCACCCTTCCTTCCCCTCTGAGAGAAGGTGCATGGATGCTTGTAGTCTTATCTATCTGCTTGGATTATCTGTACTCACGCTACTCCTCATGCTCCCTCATGTCAGAAAAAATACAATCTGACGGTCCTAGACCCGTGAGTGATCATGGGTACAGTGGACGTCACACTAGCGATAGTATTACTGGCACGCCCTGTGGCGACGCCCATTTTTGAGTTTCGAAAAACAATCTGTAATACTCCGCAGCTTCCACTAGATGTCGGCCTATGCACAGCATGTGAATCTAAGCAGATACAAGCATCAGAAATCCAATTACGGTGAGTAATGTATCATTCATACATATATATATATATATATATATATATATATATATATATATATATATATATATATATATATATATATATATATATAATGTATTTCTGGGGCTTTTGGATCTACTTAGATCACATGTTATGCATAGGGCGACATCTGGTGGTAGCTGGGAGTATTACTTTTTTTGTTTTCGAAAATCAAATGGATGTCGACAGGGCGTGCCACTAATACTATTCCTAGTGTGACGTCTACTGTACCCATTATCCTTCGTGTGGCGAGGTCCCTCGGATTGTTTTTTTCCACCATCGTAGTCGGACGCATATCGCAGAGTTCCTTCTTGGGTGACACCATTACTTAGTAAAGGTTAAGCTTAATATTTCTTTGTCCTTCGACAACGGTTTACCGCAAAATCTCCGGTTACAGCTTTGAGGACAAGACCATCTGTCGACGACTGCAACTCCCGTCTCGGCAGACTTTTGCCAACAGTCCTCGGCCCTGAGTGCGGGGGGTAGGAGGGGGTTCATATTACAGTCTCACTAGAGAATGCATATTCCCCTTTACTCCCATTTACTTCACCAGGCTTCCATCCCTATACACGATGGAAAACATGCCTTCTAAATTATGTCCTTCCTGTAATAGGAAGTTTCCCAGGAAGGATTTGCAGAGTGTGTGTAACCTTTGGCTCCCTATGGACCATGCTGAAAAACAGTGCAAGTCTTGCAAACTGTTCATGCCAAAAACTTTACAAGCCCTCAAGACTAAACGCTGGGCCCACCACGGCATGCAGGCCGAGGCCACCATGGACGTTGAGGGAGCCTCCAGCAATGGCAGCATCTACATCCAAAGTGACGTCGAGGCCAATCGGGATCCATCGGATTCCCAGATGCGAGACCCCAACAGGCAGGCCGGCGATTCTGCTACAAGGATGACACCTGGCGGCTAAATCACTACCAGTTCTCGCCACACCAAGCACATTCTCCCCCCCGCCCCATGGCTGAAAGTTGGCCACATCGTCTAGCGATAAGCCACACGTGGTGCCGAGGGGACGGTCTAAACCATTCCCTGTCCTCTGGGCCATTGTGGTCGCCACCACCACATGACAGTCCCCCGAAACAGACATTAAAGTCAGTTTTCAACTCTGTCTAAATCTAGAAAGATATCGGGTTCCGGCAACCGGAAAGAAGCATAGACAGCCTCAGGAAAATGTTCTAAATTAAGCGAATAACTAAAAAAGCACATTCCCGACACACTACTAAAGGCCTGAACGTCAAAGCTTAATCTTCTATGCCCCAGGTTACAAAGTCAAAAACTCCAAATCTTTGCCCCAAGTTACAAAGTCACAGGCTGCAAAAAGTAGGGATTAAACTACCCCTGAGGGCTGTTAGGCATAATTGCATGCAGTACCCTCTGGGACCACCACATACAATTAGGACTACAGGTGTAAGCAAAACCAACCTTTGGTATAAGTCTGTACTACAGTTTGTGGTAGCGAGCTGAGCAGCCAGGCTTATCTCAAGAGGGAATGTGAGCAGTAAAAGAGGTTACACAGAGGTCTTAAAGTCAGTGGTTCAAGTAGACGCTTGCATTCAAGGTTTCTTGGTGACACTTTTATTACAGTCATTTAGAATACATTCACTAGAAGGAGACAACTTATCATACACAAATACACTTCAGTACCAAACCAATATACTTCTAAGTAAATTAGGCTCCTCTTAAATTGGAGCAAAATGTCATTTCAGTCACTTTAAATAGGAGGACAAAGGCACAAGTTGATAGAATAGATCACAAATACTTTCTTAGGCAGTGCAAATAGTTTCAGTTCACTAGAGGACTTGATTCAGTTCAATAGCCCTAGCCCAAAGTCTATTGGCTAGTGTGTTGGATAGGAAAGAGCAGTTCTTGTAGTAAACTGTAAAGTCTTTGCCAATGTTCTCAGAAGTAGTTTGTATGAAAAAGCATCCTATGTTGGGTCACAAGCTGATTAGGCCTGCAAGTTGGGGAAAGTTTCACAAACTTTCACCGCGAGAGGTAAGTTCTCTTAATCGGGTTGTCACAGTACTAATATGAAGAAAATATGCATCTGAAGTCGTTGGTTCCTGGCAGAATGGAAGATCTTTGATTCGAGTATCTGTCGTCAAGCACACAAGCTGGTGTCCTTCCCCCTGATTAATCCTAACCCGCTCTGAGAATGGTATCCAGGTGGTTTGAGAGTTGATTGGTCCCTCCAACTCAAAGGAAGAAATCGTCCTTGGAGGGGCTTCTCTGTCAAGATGAAATTGGCAATTCAGACCTGCAGCAGGGCTTCACCGGGCAAACCAACGGTCCAGGGGCTGCAGCAGCCGTCCTCTTCCAGCTCGTCTTCGGTTATTTTGTTCCAGTGGTTGACTCTGCTTTCCAGTCCAAGAGACTCGCCTTTTAAACAGTTTTCTCCCTTTCATTCCAGCCTAGCTGTCACTCGCCCATCAGGGTGGCAGTCCTTGCTAGACAGCCAGCCAATCACACCAGAGTGCAATTGGGTACCCTAGGAAACTAAGCACAGGGAGTTTTTGGCACCTCCCTCACTTCCTGCCCACCCCAGACACTAAGACGAGGCTCCCGTGATTTTTAGCTACCAGTGTTCGCGGCCGAAGAAAAATCATGGTAGTTCGCTGTAAAACCACTGCTACCAACCATTTCAATAAAAAAGGGTAGCACTTGACTGCTGCATGAGGTTCTAGACACTGGGGATACTAGGTAACCCCTCCAGCACTCTATAGCAAGATCGTGTATGCTGGGTCTAGGAATTTCAAAAGACTAGTAAAGTCAATTTAACCTTGCATTCTCTGTGAAACAGTAGTTTATCCCAGAGAAGGTATTTAAACCTTTGGGAAGTCTAAAAAGACATCCTGTGTAACACACATGTAAAGATGCCTATGGAGTTATCTTAAAACTCCATAATCAAAGAACACAAGAGTATAACACATGAAAGGGTGGGGAAAAAAAGGCTTGCACTCTTTCCAGGTAATCAAGTCCTCTAAATCCAGCAAAGTTGCTGGGGGTCTCTAAGGTGAAGGGAATTAGCACATTTATGAGAATTCTCCCTAACGAGGGCACTCTTTCAGGGGCTACGCACCATAAACGGACCCCTGTCTGAGAACCTCCACCAGCTCCACCTATTCCTGCTCCCTCTGTTGCCAAGCTCCTCCCGATGGACCCCTGAACAATTCGGTAGGGTCATGAGGAAAATGTCTAGTTTTATAAATGTCTTTGACGAACCTCCAGAAAAACTCCAAATCCTCCAGGGGCCCACACAGTGGGGCAGCTAGCCTGCTGCCAAAAAATCCTGCATGGATACCACGCAGGCTACCATCTCGTCATATCGGAACCTAGGTCAGGACACTTATTCTTGTAACACTCTTGTAACCACTCTCATAGCCAAGAACTCTAAACCTTCAGCACAAACTTACTCTTGGTGATTTTAATTTAGGATACAATGACCCTAACGACACCCCAGCATCTCCCTGGCTAATGCTCTAGCTGAACACGACTGCACCCAATTTAGCTCTACCTACTCATCAGAAGGGTAGAATAATTTATTGGATCACCGCCCTTAATTGCAATATCACCTGCAAAACCCCCCAACCTCTTGCCTGGACTGACCACTACCTCATATCACTTGATATTAACACTAACAACTCTAATCCCAAACAGTGCACCCTTGCACCAGCCTGTCCGACCAGAAATAAGCGCAACATTACTGCGGAAACCCTCATACCCCTGGTCATCCCTACTCTAAATACGCTCCCAGCCACTGCTGACCTCAACACTTACAATGACATCATGACGAACACCATTGACACCATCACTCCACTAAAGCTGTGGAAAGGCAAACCCAGAGCTCACCTGAACTCTTGGTACACACCTGAACTCAAAATATGAGCAAAAAGAAAGCCAAGTTGGAAACTCTCTGGAAAACGTCTCCATCGGCTGAAAATAAAACCAATCTCACAATTGTCTCCTCCCTTTACAAAAAGGAGATAATACGTACTAAGAAGGAAGCCTATAATTTTAGAATAAGCCAGGCAGGCTCCTGCGCTAGAGAACTTTTCACTATTCTAAAGGAACTAGAAAATCCCAACCCACCGACGGACACTTGCGTGAACGACAAACCCTGGTGCCCTAGCATCCAAAATGCCCTTGCCAACAAAATCACAGGGTTCCAAACCAAAATTGAGGACAAACAACAACTCTATAGTAGTAATCCCACCAGCCCGAGCACACCACCTCCTACAAACACTAACACTGGCTTCACGTTCAAAAAGGTAACCATACCAGAAGTCCAAAAAATCATAACTTCCCTAAAACCATCAAACTGCAAAGGGGACAGCTGCCCTGCCCAGATCATTAAAGATGCAGCTAGAGATCTATCCCCCTTCATTTCTAAACTCCTAAATCTATCCTTCTCCACTAACTCAGTACCCAGCAACCTGAAACAATCATGGGTTCTCCCACTTTGAAAAAGCAATCACTAGACCCAGCCATTCCCACCAATTACAGACCTATCACTACGGTTCCATTTTTGTTAAAAATCCTTGATAGAGTTGCCTACCTGCAGATTCAGGATTACCTAGAGACCAACCAACTGCTAGGAATACGTCAATCTGGCTTTCGACCTCAACACGGAAAAGAAACTGCCCTTGTTGACCTCAAGTCAGATTGATGATATTAAAGATAAAGGTAATGCCGCCATCCTACTCCTTCTAGACCTCTCTGCGACCTTCGACCTGGTCGACCATAAAATACTCTGCAACCACCTCTCATCTGCAGCACACTTTTCTTCCTCTGCTGTCATGTGGATACAATCCTTCTTGGCTAATAGAACCATGAGGGTTTTTTTATCAACAGCAGCAGCAGACCCTATCCCCATTACCTGCGGTGTCCCACAAGGCTCTTGTGTTTCCCCCACTTTGTACAACATTTTTACAAAGCCTCTCTTTGACAAATTGGACCATCTGGGTGTCACATACACCAACTACGCCGATGGCACCCAGATACTCCTCACCATCTCGGGTAACTACAGTGCTGACAGCATCAGGATTAAAAAAATCTTCTCCATCATTCAGGCATGGATGGCCACACACGGCCTCTGCCTGAATGATGAGAAGACTGAGCTTCTCCTTGTCGGTTCACCAAACAACCTGCAAAAACTTAGCCCCAACTACCTCATCATCATTATTGACGGCAACACAATTCCCATTGTTAAAAATGTGAAAATCCTTGGCTTTTACCTCGACGCCAATACTAACCTCTCCAAACAAGTTAATGACTGCCTCAGCCACTGCCTACACTGGGGAAATTGATCAGCCGCTGTAGGCCCTTCTTATCCACCAATAGCTGTCTCACGTTGGCTAGGGCTCTCATAAAGTCCAAATTGGACTATTGCAATAGCCTTTACCTAGGCGCCAACCAATCTGTAATCAACAAACTGCAAGTACTCCAAAATAACGCGCTCCGAGCTGCACTAAACATTCCTAGGCGAGAGCACATATTTCCTCCACCCGAATATCCTGTAAATGGCTCTCCATACAACAAAAGATTGACCCAAAAAACCATATGCCTCACCCACAAAGCCTTAAACCATCTAGCCCCACACTATCTCACCAACAAATTCACCTTCAAATCAGCCACCAGAGTTACTAGATCATCCAATAGTCTATGCCTTACAGTGCCCAGATTCACCTTAAAAAAAGCCGGAGGCTCCACCTTCACAGTCCTGGCCTCTCGACTCTGGAACACCCTACCATTGAATATTAAATCAATTGAATCATTTCGACCATTCAGGAAATAAGTCATTGGTTGGTTACTGGAGAAAAACGAACTCTACCATTCTCTATCTCCTATGCCTGACGACACAGCTGTTACTCTAACCATAACAAGGGAAACTGTATATAATGTACATACCGCACAAATGTATAATTGCATAATCATATATATGTGGTGTCTTTTTGTTGTAACCGGTATAAAAGAGCCCTTTTACCTCTGGGTGTGGAGCGCTATATAAATAAAACAAACAAACAAGGCACACAAGACCCTGGCTCATACACTGACCAAGGGGACACAGGAGATTTGGACCAATAGTATGATGACTTATGCATCATCCAATCCCCAGACCCACTGACCCACCGGTGGCTGATTCGCCACTTGACAACCAGTTGCAATATAATGACCTGCTCCTAAAGGCGGCAGAACACCCCAAAGTAGATACCCACAAAGCCCAGGTCGATAAAGACTTTGTGGAGGACATCCTTGGTGTTAGGCAAGTTTGTGGGCTTTACCCTTTGGGCGACTATGCCAACCTTGTCCTCCTGGCATTAGGTAACCCAAACTTTGGTATAAGTCTGTACTACACGGGTTGGTAGTGTGGCTGAGCAGCCAGGCTTATCTCAAGTGGGATCAATGTGAGCTGTAGGGTTTTCACACAGAGATTCAGTGACAAGTATTCAAATAAACTCTTACACTCAAGGTTTCTTGATTAAACAATTATTCATTTTGTTAGCAGTCAGTTGAATAAGCCTCTTTGGAAGGGAGCAAAACATGTAACTTTAAAATATACTTCAAAACACACTCTTGGTTTCTCTAATCAGATGACACCCATTGGGGATGGCACACACTTCCTACACCCTCTGGTGATTTAAATAGCTAGGACACTGTGGACATTGATTTATCACTGGTACATTTAGAGCAGTACTGAGTTTGGTGCAAAGGTTTATAAGGGAATAAAATAAAGGTTAAAAAATAATTCATAAACTGGTAAGTAGTCTTTGAACATTACAAATTAAATTGACCCTTTCCTGGGGGGAAGGCAACCGCATGTAAAGCCAGAGGTAAGGAGAGTGTCTCAGGGAGCCAGGAGAGCCAATGTTAGTTGAGCAAAGACTAGGGGAGCTGAAGATCTTCTTGCAGGTAAGGCAAGGTCTTGCACAATGTTTTTAGAAATGAAATTGCTGAAGGGCCACAAGCTGGGTATCGCTGAAGGGCCACAAGCTGGGAGGCTGCAAGGGCAACCAAGAAAAGTCTCACATGAGAGCTAGTAAGGCAACACAAGAGGTAAATCCTCTTAGTTTTACAGTACCTTTGGTTGGAAGAAATGCTGCTTCCAGCTGGCTTCTGTTTCTGTGTAGGTCTGCAGATCCTGTGTTCCTGGGCATTAGTCGTTGGGACAAGAGGGAGGACGTCTGCGGACTCTTGCACCATGAATGGTAGGTCGGCGGCAGCAATGGGCAAACTTCAGATCAGCGTCACTTTGCGGTTTCTGCTCCTCGCGTAGCTTACAAATAGCACCACCGCGGGTTCTCGGATACCACTATGGACTTTCCTCGCATCTGGGGTCCAGAACTCTGTTGAGGTGGCTCAGGCTTGGTCAGTCCTGCTTCAAGGGAGTCCAGAGGATCTTCCTGGGGGTGGTCGGTCAAAATCTCGAAAAAAAAATCTCGAATGACAAGGTCGGAAAAAAAATCTCGGAAAAAGTCGAATTACTCTTTTTTTAAATTATATATTTATTTTGGGGTCCGGGATTAATAAAAAATGGGTAAAAGAAAAAAGGGGGGGCTTGACAAAATGGGCACCCATGGTTACTTTACTGCAGCTGCAATTGCAGCCAGCGGTAGAAACACACAATGGTAGGAAAAAGTAAACCACTGCTACCAGTCATTGTTGAAAAGGTAGAAACTAGACAAAGGGGATACTAAGTTACCTCTCCAGCACCCTATTGTAAGATGGTGTGTGCTGGGTCTAGAAAGTTACAAAATATAAGTAGTCAATTTCACTTTATTGCTCTTGGAAACAGTAGTTTTACCAAGAGAATGTATTTAAACCTTTGGGATATCTAAGAGACTTCCCTGTGCCACTGCACTGAAGGTGCTGTCACAATGTAAAGATGATGCCTATGGAGTTTGTCAGACTCCAAAGTCAAAAGAAACTTAGTCCAAATCACAGAAAATACATGAGAGAGTGGGGGGAAAAAGTCTCTCTCTCCAGGTTAGAAATTAAGTCCTAAGGTAGAAGGGAATTGGCACATTTCTGAGAATTCTCCTTAACACTTGGGGATAAAAAGTCTGTGGCACACTTCATCCTCTTACTCAGATCACTTCAGAGGCGTATTCAGCCTTCTCTGCTCACCCCCACCCTAACACAGGCAGTCAATCCGTGCATCGAAAAGATGTTCTAACTAGTCCCCTCAAACCCCTTATACATTAGGGGGCAGCTAAAACCCGACTCTCTAGTAGTCACCACCACAAGAAAGAGAACGGGGACCCCTCTGGCCTCTGCTGAAGCCCCTCCTGATAAGGAGAGTGAGAAAATCTACACCCTGGGCAGGAAGGTAGATTGCTCGGCTGCTTATCAAACTAGAATAGCTAATAACACCACACTATTAGCCCGCTATAATTGCCAAAAGTGGGACGAGATGGCAGAACAAATACTCAGTCCCAGAGCTCCTAAAGACACAGCTCACACTCACCATCGCTGAGAGGAAACAAATAGCGAGCTGCATCCTTAAGAATAACCTGGACGCAGCAGACAACACAGGAAGAATCGTGGCAGAAGGCATACTGATCAAGCGCCACGCATGGCTCTGTCAATCTGGCTTTAAACTGAAGAGGACACAAAGGAGGAATATGATACCCTTAAATGTCTGGGATAGCTCACTAATGAATCCTTTGGGCAGAGAGGAGGTTCAAACTCTGGTTTAGAGGACAGAACTCAGAGCGGTCCTATAACTACAACCATGGTAGGCAAAGTTTGTCCTGGGGCTCTTCACAAGGGGAGTCCTCCCAACAGGGTTGTCAAAGAGGCCAAAGAAGGTCTAGAAGAAGGGGCACATCCTTCTCGAGAGGGGGCTCAACCCCTTATAAGTAATGACCACCCTCTACAGGTACAGATTGTATATAGTAACCCTTAACCCAACCATCTAGGTTTTTCAAGCATGCACATACCCAGGTAGTCCAAGGGGTATCAGTCTTTTTGAGGGTCCTAAACATCTTAAGGTACTGGGAAGGAGTCTTCCCTAATCTGGCTATTCATGCCAGCTTCAATGGTTCATTCTCCCCTCTCTCAATGGCACCCAACCACATTATAGCATCACATATATTCTGGGGGAGCTTAGACATAAGCCAAGGGATTAAATCATTCCCTCCAAGTCCCTGAATTCCATAGGTGTAGTTAAAAGTACCCAACCAATCCAATACATCATGTTTCACATCCTATATACTCACTGCTTCTTTAGGCAGGCAAGGCCTCTTGGGACTTGAAGACCTAGAAGACCCTGGCAGGGAAACAGTTTCAAGAGACAGTCTTTTCAGATCCTTTTCATGCTGCAGGTCCAATTCCCTGAATCTGATGTCCTGATGTTTGGCTTCTCTTTGAGCTTCTAATCTTTTTGTTTTCCAACTCTATTCTTTTGGTTTCCAGAGAAACCTATTCTGGGCTCAATGTTGAACCATGTAGGATCTCAGTGGAAATGGGTTGAGGCAAAAGGGCAGGCTGTGCCACAGAGGGGCTCCTATCCTGAGACTCCTCTACCTCCTCTTGCAGAATGGAGTTCGACTCTAAACTGTCATCCTCATAATGTTACACATTTCTTGTGTTAGTAGGTGTTACAGGCCTACTACCCAAACTTTGGTGATTGAACAACCTTGTAATCACTTCATTTTTCTTTCCTTTAGCAGTAAGACCCCTGACTTTGCACATTTCTTTCAGTTGATCTACTGTTGGAATGATCAGGGCTTCCTGACTGAAGTTATCCATATTTGGCATGTTACAATTGCTTTTTACTTTCTGATGGAGCTTTTACTCGATTTAACAACTCTACACACATCCCACCGCTGCCACCAGTGTTGGGTAACCCTGTGGGAAACTACACCAGCCTTGTCCTCTTGGCAATAGATAGCCCAGCTATTGGCATAGGTCTGTACTACACAAGTTGGTAGTGACTGAGTAGCCAGACTTATCTACAGGGGTAAATCTGAGCTGTAGAGATGTAACATAGATTTACAATGACAAGTATCAAAATAACACTTCTACTCAAGGTTTTTAAGTAAAATAATTGTCTGTTTTTAAATGAGCTTTCTTTAGAAAGGGGCAATATGCAACAATAAAATACACTTCCTCAGATTTAAGTTGAGTAGATACCCTTTTGGGATGTCATACACACACTTCCTACACCCTGACGTGAATTCAATTGCTAAGACACTGTGGACATTGATGCATCACCTTTTACACTTAATGCAATACTGAGGTTGTGGAAAAGGTTAGGGAAGGAAAAAGTAACTTATGTACCACCTGTGAGGGACAGTTAAACACAGTGAATGGGTCAGAAGATTCTGCAGGGAGCCAGGACAGCCAATGTGAATTGAAACAATGTCTAGGGAGTGGAAGCACTGAAGTCTTGCATAATGTTATATAGACAGTATGTAGAAAATGAATCACTGTTGTGCCACAAGCTGTAAGGCTTGTGAAGACAAAGCTGCAAGCAACTCTGCAGAAAAAGCAGCTACTGCAAGTCTCCAGTGAGACAGCCAAGCTACAGACCCAAAAGTTAAGTACCCCTTTAGTCAATACAATACCTTAAATTGGAGGAAGAGGATCCAGCTTTCTTCTGTTCAGGTTGCAGTCCTGCAGTTCCTGGGTCTCAGTCGGGGAGACAAGAGGGAGGACGTCTGGAGGAGCGGCAATGGGCTCTTCCCCAATCACCGGCATGTTGCGGTTTCAGCTACCGGCAAATAGCACCACTGTGGTTCTTGGACACGTTGTGGGCTTCCCTTGCTTCTGGGGACAGCACTCTGTTGAGGTGGCTCAGGCTTGGGTCGTCCTACTTTGGGAGGGTCCCCAGGATCTTCCTGGAGCTCAGGTCCGGCTTAAAGACGATGCACTCGTTTCTGGTGTTCCTGACCCCTGGAACTCTGTTCCAGCAGCAGCAAGGAAGTGCAGCCAGCAGGGAGAGGGGTTCTAGCAAAGTTTGTCTTGGGGTCAGTTGGTCCCATCAACCCAATGGAAGAAGTAGTTTGTTCCGGGCTTCTGTAGTTGATGGGGAAATTCGGAGCTTCAGCACTGCAGCAGGGCTTAAGCAGGCAAACCAACTGTCCAGGATGGTGCAGCAAGCTTCTGTCTTTTTTTCTTCAGATCCTTCGTCCAGTGGTTCACTGCCTTCTGTCCAAGACATCTCGCCTTTTATGCTGGTTTCTCCCATTCAGGCATAGCCTAGCTGTCACTCACACGGCAGGGTGGCTGTCCTCCAAGGATAGCCAGCTGATCACCTTGGGGTGCATTCAAGTAAACTAGGAGACCAAGGACAGGGCGTTTCGGGCACCTCCCTCGCCTCCTGCCCTGCCAGACACACTGGAGCCCGCTAAAGGCAAAACGAACAAAGGGGTCAAACCTAGTTTTGGGCGCAGAGTAAACCCCAAGAAAGACCTTGCACGCAAGAAATGGCGAACAAACAAGACCAGGGCCATTTTGACAAAATGGGCACTCATGGGTGCACTACTGCAGCTGAGGGTCAGCCTGTGATAATAATGCACAATGGTAGGAAAGTGAAACCACTGCCACAAGCTATTAAGTCATGAGGGTAACATAAAAATGTTACATGAGTAAGTAGAAAAGGGGCTACTAAGTAACCCCCCAGTACTTCCACATAAGATGGGCTGTACTGGACCTACATAGGAAAAACAGGTAAGTAAAGTCAATTTCACTTTACTACTCTTGGGAACAATAGTTTACCCAAGAGAAGATATTTAAACTTTAAGAGAAATCGAAAGGACTTCGCTTTGACACTGCACTGAAGGTGCTGTGGGTCACAATACAAAAGGTGATGCCTATGGAGTTTGTCAGGCTCCAAAATAAAACAGTCCAAATCAGATGACAAAGACAGAGTGAGAAAAAGGTCTCCCTCACTCAAGGATAAAAATGTAAAAGTCCAGCAAACGAGCTGGGGGTCTCTAAGGGTGAAGGGAATTAGAACAGAAATGAGAATTCTCCATAACACCTCCCATGCCACTCCATCCAGTAGGAGGTCGTATTTCACACTTTACCCACACATGGGAGGGATCATGTCAGGCAAGTGGGTATGTTCCACCGTCATGGGGGGGGGGGGATTGTATAGAGCTTATTCAAACACCAGCCAACCACCCACCAAGACAAAGACTGGCTTCAAAGGAAGAACGCAGCCTTTTGGAAGAAGTCAAAGCACTGCTACTAAAGGACGCCATAGAAACTGTCCTGGCAAACAAGGTAAACAAGGGTATTTTGTCAATGTACTTCCTTGTGCCGAAAAAAGACTTAATGTGTCCTGTCCTAGACCTGCGCCCTGCAAACTACGTCAAGCCACAAAAATTCTGCATGACAACGTTACCGGAAGTAATCCCACTGCTGAAACAGGGGGACTACATGTCAACCTTGGATATGAAAGATGCATACTTTCAGATTTCATTGTTCCCAGCCCAGAGAAGATTCTTGTGCTTCAAAAAAGCCAAACATACCAATTCAAGGTGCTACCCTTTAGCATAGCCTCCACACCAAGGGTATTCACCAAGGTACTAGCGGTAGTGGGAGCGCATCCACGCAGAGAATCAATCCCAGTGTACCCTTATCTGGACAACTGGCTGATAACGGGGGAATCACCCCAAATTTGCAAGCAAAATACCCAGAGAACAATCAATCTCCTGTACCAATTGGGATTCTCAATCAACAAGAAAAAGTCAAGTCTCGTTCTAGACAAAAATTCCTAGGATCTGTCACGAAGACAGAAGAGGATCATCCCTCAAACAAGAGTGCAGAACATACTGCTGCACATACCTCAGTATCTAGCCGGTCGCCAAATAACTGTACGCAAAGCAATGCGCTTGCTCAGGATGATGGCATCATGCATTTACCTGGTTCTGCATGCACTCCTGCGCATGCGTCCAATGCAAGAGTGGTTAGCAGAACAATGGCCTCAGGCAAGCAAAGGAAAATCTGTTGAAGAGAAAACCTTTTCACGACCCTACAGTGCAGTCGATTGTCACAACAGACTCCACTCTCTCCGGGATAGGAGCCCATACCTCCACCACAACAGCGCATGACCTGTGGTCTCAGAGCACAGCCCACAATCACATAAACCTGTTGGAGCTGCAAGCAGTGCTTAAAGCCCTGAAAGCATTCCAAGTGCATCTGTCTGGTTAGACAGTACAAGTCCTCACGGACAGCACCAATGCCATGTTTCACATAAACCGGCAGGGGCAGGCACACGCTCAGTTTGCCCAGGCTAAACTGCTGACCACAAAAAATGGAAGTGGGCACTCAAGCAGGGCATGTTCCTATCGCCCCAACATGTTCCAGGGGAACTCAATTCTCTGGCAGACTCATTAAGCAGAGATCCCCTACCCGAAGAGCATGCGTGGCAACTTGACAGAAATATCTTAAACAATATCTTTCCCCTGTGGGGTTACCCCCCTTTAGACTTTGTCACAAGCACACAATGCCCAGACTTTGCATCAAGATTTCCTGAACCCTGGTCCAAGGGGAACACCCTGTGGATGAACTGGTCCAGGGATATTTGTTTATGCTTTTCCTCCCAACACCGCTAGTTAGCAGGTTGGTGAACAAGATGCACCAGGAACAAGTAATACTAATCCTGGTTGCTCCTATGTGGGTGGGACAACCTTGGTTTCCACATCTGCGTGAACTGGTGATGTGCAATCCAATCAAACTCCCTACAACATGCTCACACAGCACAGGAGGCAACGTTCCACCTACACCCTCAATCTTGAACTTGGCAGCTTGGCCATTTAAAACTACCTCAGAGGTGTATGGAAATCTACAAGGAGGCACGAAAACCAAACACCAGACACTTATTTTAACAAATGGGAAAAGATTTGTAATATGGCGCCAGTCAAAAAAATGTAAACCCAATCAAATGTACTCCATCACACATTCTTCATTACATTTTCCACTTACTAAACTCCGGGCTAGTATTTAACTCCAAGGCTCACCTAGCAGCTCTATCCGTGTACACCATTTCTCAAAGGAAGGTGTCCTGAAGGAAAGTCTGTCATTACGGCTTTCATGGAAGGAGTAAAAAGACTCTACCCTCCCATTTCAAACCTACCTCCAGTGTGGAACCTAAATGTGGTACTCGCAGAGCTTCCTCCTCTGTGGAGTAGAAAGTGCATGGATGTTTTCTCGCTTTATCTACTCTCATCTGCTGTATTACATCTGTACTCGCACTACACTTCATGCTACCTCATGTCAAAAACAAAACAATCTGAGGGGCCTCGATGCATGAAGGGCCATGGGTACAGTAGACGTCCCACTATGGATAGTATTACTGGCACGCCCTGTCGACATCCCTTTTCGAGTTTTGAAAAAATGTAATTCTCTGTGGCTACCACTAGATATCAGCATATGCATAGCATGTGAATCTAAGCAGATACAAGCATCAGAAATATAATTTATCATATACATAACTAAGGGTGTAAGTGTTTCTTTGGACCATATGTATACTAAAAGTTCTTTGTACATTCCTACAGCCCTCGTGAGATGAGCATACTCTGCCATAGCTACCTCTACATTGAGTAGTACAGACTTCTACTAGAAGTTGGAGCACTGTATTGCCAAGTAGAGTGTCTTATAAAGTCCTTTGGGTGGACTTTAGACACAACTCCCTAACACAGGGCATGCAGGAGACTGCCCTGGTCAAGAAAGAACCTGATGTGCGGGAACAGAAAGGTCAAGTCTTGGGCTGTGCTCGGTTGCAGACATGCCCTACTGCTAGCCTTTTGCAATAGCATTGGCGTCCCTCACAGGTCAGATGTACAGTAGGGGCTGCCCAATGGAACGTGGACGTGAGGAACTAGACTGCATCTGTCGAGTCTAGGAGAACTGGTGAGATGCCCACAGGTCATGCAGAGTGATGTCGGGCTAAACGGAGCACTGCAGTACTTGCTGGAATGTTGGATGCAGGTGTAGTTGTGCAGCCTTCATGTTCTTTGGTTAAGTCCCTCTACTCCTACGTCCCTTTCCTCTATCCTTTCCCAACATGAGGATGGTATTGGAACCTTTGGCAATGAAAAATTAGCTTCCCCTTTAAATTTATAGCGCATGGCCAAGGGCCCGCCCTCCACTGCCTCACCTCAATCACTTTTTCCACACGGACGGTGTCTGACCTAGCAGCTAGGCGTGGACACTTTTTGGGCATTCCACATGCTCCCCATTCTTCTTTTTTAAAATGTCTTCACGTCCTTTTGGTGCCTTGCCTCCCTTGGCGCATGTCCACAGCAGAAGGCTTCACGAGACATGTGCACGACTTTCAGCTCTGCATCGTTGGTTGAACAATCGACTTTCTCAATGGTGGGATATCTTGGACACTTCACCTCCCAGTCATCTGGCCAGGACCTCGTGTCACGAGAAGGTAGGTCCTTTTTTCTCTATTTTTATTTATTTTATGGGTTATTTATAATGCACCTCTACAGCAAATGGTGTTTCAAGGCATCACAAGACAAAGGTGGCAGAGGGGGGTGAGGGGGGTCAGATGAAGAATAACAAACGGTCCTACTAGCCTTTGTGTCATTCGGATCGTGCAAGTGCAGTAACGAGAAGTGCAGGGGAGTGAGGAGGGGGTGAAGAGCGGTTCAGATAGGAATGGGCTTAATGCGAAGGTGGGAAGTGCAGGTGTGGTTGGAGAGTGCAAGTGCTGGTGGAGGAAGAGGGCTTCTGGGCTTGTCAAGAGCTAAGGGGAGGCCGGGTGGGTGTTTGCCAGGGGAGTGGAGGGAGTGCAGGGAATGAATGTCCACATATTAACTGCAGGGACAGGGCTGGATCGGGCTCCATAGGGGAACCAGCCCCTCCCGGCTAGTACCGGTGGAGGGAGCCTTGTAGGGCAAGTGCAGGTTTGGGGGGTGGTGGGGGGGGGGGCAGACGAGACAAAATGCTGAGGTTGGCAGAGCGATGAGGCCCTGGAGCCCTGTATGACTCTGAAGGGACCAGGCAGCCAGTCAAAAATGCAGCAGAGTGGACATAAGCAGGGGGAGGGGTGTAGAGGGAAGGAAGAAGCAAAAAGGAGGGTCTTGAGAAGCCTCGGGATAAGGCACCCCAGCCTGGAGACTCCTTCCCGGGGCCTCTGGCGGGTTTCTTTAAAGGAATCCTTGTGTATAAACTTTGCTTCACACAGCACCTTTGGGTTATCTTTTGAAATTATTGTACTATCCTTAACTACTGTTCATAAGGATGAAGGGATGCCTTGTATTCTTCCTAACACTTTATCCTATTAGAGATTAGCACACACCACCTTATGTGGAGTGCTAAGAGGATGGCTAGTATCCCCCCTTGTTAGGTAGATTTTCATATTTGCGATACATCCTCCTGATCTGTCAAGCCCAGAACTTTTTTGCTTGGACTTGGTAATTATTTTACGTTGTCCCTAGGTGATTGGAAATCTTTTTTCCCATCTCACCTAGTCTTTTACTCTTTTTATGGGTGACCGACCTTTTCATGTCTCTCTGTAGTGTTTGGTTGGAATTAGTTTCCTATAACTTTTGGGCTTTGGCCGAGTTGCCCCTTTG
Organism: Ambystoma mexicanum; assembly: GCF_040938575.1. Classification (NCBI taxonomy): domain Eukaryota; kingdom Metazoa; phylum Chordata; class Amphibia; order Caudata; family Ambystomatidae; genus Ambystoma; species Ambystoma mexicanum. The sequence continues at coordinate 101,280,402 of NC_090938.1, forward strand.
GTATCCCTTGTTAATTTCTTTTTCATGTACTTGGGTGAACTACTGTTCCCAAGTACTAAAGAGGGATTTTCATCCCCTTTACATTTTGTATAAGTGAGCTAGCACACCCCACCTGATGTGATGTTCTGGGGGATACAATGTGTGTCCCCTTTCTTTGTTACCTGGTAACATTTGTGTTACAATTGCAAGTTTACCTGAATGGCTGGTGGCAGTGGTTTTACTTTTATGACTTTTATTCATTTTTACTTGCAGGTTGTTAAATCAGCCTTGGTAGTGCAAATAAGGGCCACCATTTTGCTAAATTGTTGGGCTCCTTTTTACCGCCATTTCCCCGTTTGGTTGTTCCTGAGGTCTTCTCCTGCTATTATGTAGGAATGACCTCAGTGAAAGTTTTCTTTGGCAGGAATTCTTTGTATTCCCTGCCCAGGCTCCAGAATGTCTGAGAAGGCAGGAAGCGAGGGAGGAGTACAAAACTCTAAACGCCTTTGGCTTCCACCTTGCCTGAAAGGAATCAAGTCTCAGTGGGGGGGGGCTGTCTGTCCTCATTGGACAGCCAGACCGCCCCTTTCTGTAAACTGCAGGGAGAGTGTGCTCTGAACCTGGTAGCTGCTGATAAGTCAACCATTGGAGCTGAAACCGAAGAGGAAGAGGAAGAGGAAGATTAAGGACGTCTATAGCCTTTTCCAGTGACCGGAAAACCTGCTGTGTAACTGTAGCCTGATGTAAACCTTTCTTCCAATTGACCTGTGGGTGCTGAGCGGGACTACTCCTACCCAGAGGCTGGTGAGAGCCACTAGTCTCAGGAAGGCCTGCATTTTGAGCCATCCCACGACGTGCTGCGACCTTGTTGCGCTGCAATACCCTGATACCCTTGGACCTCAAGTCATTGTGCGGTGCATGGTCTTCCGAAGTCTGAATCCGTCCAAAACTTTGATGGCCTCCTAGTGGCTCTCCAGGGACATGATTTGAATCCCTGAAGTACCCAGCAGAGTGCAGGACCGGGAGAGTGAAGAGAATCCGACCGGCGATATTCGTTCTTCACTTGGCTACTGTAAAAAAGGTGCCAAATCCACAGAGCCACAAGAATCTGAAGTCCTTTGCTGGAGGCCTCCCCTGACTGCTGCTGCAATTTCACGTCCAGTGTCCAGTTCTTTCGTCACCAGACCAAGAATCCAGGGATCGTGTTGTGTGCTGCTTCATACTGAAGGCATCCTCTCTGAAGCTCTTCTTTTCTCCTACGGTACTGTGTGGGCTTTGGTATTGTGCATCCTGTCAGGCTGAGTGGGTGATTCGTGCGGTTGGGAGTTTTCCCATACCACTTGCTCAGGCTTATTGCTGGAACACACATAAGGAACCTTCTCAGAAGTCCCTGAACACTTTAACGAATTCTGAAAACACATACTTGTTTATGAAGATCTCCAATGGAACTTTGACTTTCCTGCAACTGAGATCTTCCTTACAGCTGGCACCTAGTCCACTAAGGTCCCTCTTCTGCCTCTGAGAGAACTCATGCAATACACTAGGGAAGGTGCATGAACTTGCTGAAACAATTAGTGTGGTAACTATCTCTGTGAAAGAAGTTAGTGCCCTTAAGCTTTCCCTGTTTTGATTAGTGCATTCTAAAATGATGTGTTCATACTTGTTAGGCAAGATTGTATGCAGTACCCTGCACTACAACAACCCTGACCACCTGGCAATAGGAACCCAACCTTTGGTATAAGTCTGTACTACACAGCGTGTTGAGCAGCCAGGCTTGTCTCTACAGGGGTCAATGTGAGCTCTAGGGGAGTAACACAGAGATTCACAGTGACAAGTATTAAAATAAACACTTAAACACAAGGTTTCTTGATTAAACAATTATTAATTTAACAGTCAGTGTAAGCCTTCTTCAGAACGTGGCAATAAAAAGCAACACACAAATACACTTCAAAATACACTCTTAGTTTTCTAAATCAGTAAGTACCCTTTTGGGATAGCCCACAGACATTACCTACACCCTCAGGTGACTTCAATAGTTAGGGTGCTGAGGACATTAATACATCACTGTTGCATTTAGAATATTCTTGAACGGAGTGTCAAAGAAAAGAGGTTTCAGAATAAGGTAAGTATTCACACAATTATTCTTAAGCAGGTAAGAACTTTCGAATTAACCCCCTAATGCAAAGTCAGGTAACCCCTGGAGGGAAGACACCACAGATAAGCAGAGGAGAGAAGAGTCATTCAGGGAGCCAGGCCAGCCAATGTTAAGTTAGCAAAAGTCAAGGTGAACTGAAGACCTTCTTGCAGGTAAGTACAGTCTTGCATAATGTTTTAAATGTCTTTGTAGACTAGAAGAAATCAAAATGGGGCCACAAGCTGATTAAGCTTGTGAGGTAAAGAAGCTGGTAGCAACTCTTAAGGGTAACCAATACAAGTCTCCAACGAGGACAAGTGAGGCTACACAAGAGGTAAGTTCTCTTAGACTGTACAGTACCTTTAGGTTGAAGAAAAGTGCAGCAGAGGGCATCTTTTCCTGTGCAGCTCTGCAGATCCTGGTGTTCCTGGGCCTCAGTCGTGGGAACACTTCTGGGGACTCCAGCACTGCAATGGGACGGTCACCAACCACAAGCTTCAAACAAGTGGCACTTCGTTGTTTCAGCTCCTCGCGTCTACTGCAAATAGCAATACTGCGGTTCCTGGCTGTCGAGATGGGCTTTCCTTGCATCTGGGGTCCAGCACTCTGTTGAGGTGGCTCAGGCTCTGTTAGTCCTGCTTCCTGGGAGTCCTGAGAATCTTCATGGAGCTCTTGGCCAGCTTAAAAGCAACACACACAATCTGGTGTCCCTCTCCGTGGTTATTTGGGTCCAGCAGCAACTGCAGTGAAAATTCAACCAGCTCTGAGAGGATGTACAGGTGGCTTACTTTGGAGTTTATTGGTCCCACCGACTCAATGGGAGAAGTTGTCCTTGCAGGGCTTCTCTAGTCAAAACGAAATTGGAGTTTCAGAACAGCAGCAGGGCTTCACCGGGCAAACCAACGGTCCAGGAGTTGCAGCAGGTGTCCTCCTAAAGTTCTTCTTTGGATTCCTTCGTCCAGTGGTCAACTCTGCCTTCCAAGCGAAAAAGCCTCGCCTTTTATGCAGGTTTCTCCCATTCATTCCAGCCTAGCTGTCAGTCACCCAGCAGGGTGGCTGTTATTGCCGGACAGCCAGCTGGCCAATCACCTAAGAGTGCATTCCTGTCTCCTAGGAGACTAAGCACAGGGAGTTTCGGGCACCTCCCTCGCTTCCTGCCCCCGCCAGACACCCTGGGGTCAGAGGTGAGCTTCAATCGTGAATCCCTCCAAAGACCAAACGAACAAAGGGACCAAAACTGGTATGGCGCGCAGAGTAAATTTAAGAAGGACCTTTCCACAAAGAAATGGCTAAAAAAGACCACCGGGGGCACCCTTAGGTGCTTTACTGCAGCTGCGAACGCAGCCTGCAGTAAATGCACAACACACAGTAATTAAAAGTTAACCACTGCAACAGCCATTCATTGAAGAAAGGGTAACATAAAAATGCTACATGAGAAGCTAGACAAAGGGGATACCTAGTAACCCCTCCAGCACCCTATTGTAAGATAGTGGGCCTCATTACAAGTTTGGCAGTAAACTTGCCGATAAAACCAGCAGGCTGCTGGCAAACTTGCAAATGTTTCCTTTGCCCGCGAATGGGCAATTACCGGTTCATTATGGCCCTGCTGGACCCAGCAATTGCCCATTCGCAGGCGCTGGAATGAAATGCTCCCCATTCCCATTTGAAGGGATCTGAATTAGCGGAGTAGAAGGAGCAATTGCCCCATCCCTGTTGCTCTCCAGATCAGAGTCAGTCTTATATCTTCTTTCTGGTCGCGTTCGAGTTCAAAACGTACACGTCTCGATCTCCCCAGAGTCAGCTTCTGACTGTTGTCGCCGTCACCTAATTTGGACTGGACAGGCATGTTGTGAGTGGAGGACAGTGTTGTGTATTGACCCCAACATAGCACTGTGCGAGTTAACTGATGAAGAGCTGTTCACTGATGATGACTTGATGGGGAGGTCAGATGCACGGGCACCATTCAGAATGGTGCCGTTGCATCAGACATGCACTGCTTGTGGGTGCCAGTAAGCCTGTCAGGCCAGTCCTGGCGGGCATGAAGGCACCCCTGAGCAGAACTCCTAGTTTGCTGGTCCGGTAACAATGGTACCGGCAAGCTTACTGGTACCATAGTTACCGGTCCAGCAAATTTATGAGGCCCATTGTGTGCTGGGTCTAGAACGTTACAAATATAAGTAAAGTAAATTTCACTTTACTGCTCTTGGAAATGGAAGTCTATCCAAGAGAAGGTATTTAAACCTTTGGGAAATCTAAGAGGCTTCCCTGTGCCACTGCACTGAAGGTGGTGTGTGACACAATGTAAAGATGATGCCTATGGAGTTTGTCAGACTCCACAACCAAAAGAATCACACATTAAAAAACATGAGTGAGGAACAAGGGTCTCACTCTCTCCAGGTTAAAAATGCAAGTCCTCAAAATCCAGCAAAGTTGCTGGGGGTCTCTCGGGTAGAGAGGAATTGGCACATTTCTTAGAGTTGCTTGAGGCCCCTAATGAGTTGATTTACAAGCTCTGAACAGAGTTCTAAAAAGTAATGTTGCAAGGTGTGTATACTTGTAACAGTGTTGGTTTATTATGTGATTTCATAATTGAGTGTCTCTGCATGACTGACAAAGGTCTACTACATTTGAATTACTGATTGTAACTCAATACTTAAGGGATACAACCCAAAATATAACCTTAAGAATAGCCATCAGCATTTCAAGGTGAGTCAAACCTATTACACATTTAGAATGCAATCGGCTATTCTTCGGAAAGTAAAACCAGGTTGCATCTACATTTTTCTAAAGAAAACCTCACCTTGAAATGCTGATGGCCATTCTTAAGGTTCTATTTTGGGTTGTATCTCTTGTATTGAGTTGGTTTTTATAATTGTGTTGCTGAAGCTTGTGGAATCTGCTTAGATCACATGCTGTGCATAGGCCGACATCTAGTGGAAGCTCCGGAGTATTAGTTCGAAACTCGAAAAGGGACGTCGAATAGGGCGTGCCAGTAATACTATCCCTAGTGTGACATCCCCTGTACCCATGATACCTCACGCGTGTAGGACCCTCAGATTGTTTTTTTCCGCCATACTAGTCAGACGCATGTTGCGGAGTTCCTTCGGCGCTTTGCCGTTTATAGTTAACAATTACTGTTAATACTTCCCCTTTCACTTCCAACGTACGCCGAAGATCGATGCCAGTGAAGATCGAGGAAGTCAGCCGTTGAGGACTGCCACGACATACTCTGGGCCTTGGAAGGCCTCTGGCCTGGGCCCTGTACAGTAGGGAGAGTGGGGGTGGTCATACAGGCTTCTTTCCCACCTTTTCTTACATATACCCGCCTGCTGCCATTTTGTAACTTATGGAGAATACTTCATTCAAATTCTGCCCTAAGTGTACTAGGAAGTTTCCCTGGGTGGATAAGCACAATACGTGCAATCTGTGTCTCCCACGAGACCATCCCGAGGCTACGTGTCGAGCTTGAAAGCTCTTCAAGCTGAAAACCCTTGAGGACTGCTCAGCTACCGCTGGGCCCACTACGTCAGGCAACTAGAGGCCATGGACATGGAGGGGACATTCAGCAATGGCAGCAACGCCGCCAAATCGGACGGCGAGGGAAAAGGGGTGACTTCGGACACCCGCGCGCAGGCCCCCGGCCCATAAGGACTGGTGGCGGCCACGTTGTGGGGAAAATACCTGGCATCAAAAGCACTACATGTTCTACCTCCACTAAGCACATCAACCCCGGCCGTGACTCGACACGTGTGTCGAGCGATCGGCACCGGACGACACCAAGAGAGTGGTCCAATGAATCTTTGTCCTCCAAGCATTCCTGTTCACCTCATGACCAAGCCCAACCATCTTCGGTTGAAGTGTCGCACGATCAATAGATCCCGAGGCCTGATTTTCAGATGATGATGATTCTGCCCTCTACCCTCCACAGGCTAGGCGCAAGCTGTCTGACCGTACACCCAAGATTCGACGTCCTTCTTTGAATCCCACCTCCGAAACTCGACGTGAGGTGTCAAACCCCTCGGAGGCCCCTAAAAACGCTGGGAAACACTCTTCCAGTCATGGGGAAAGGGGATAAAAACATAGACATCTTCAGAATCCCATGTTCATAAAGAGAAGCATAAAGCCCCTAAATAAACAGGGAAGTCCAAGGTCTCAGATCCTACCACTAAAAGTAAACTCATACCTCCCACTGCTGAGGATATGCGCACTGATGAGGAACCAGGACCTGTTATTCCTAGGTCTAAACAATGGAGCTCAGAAGACATTGATAGGGTCATAAGAAGGATGTCATTCATGGCTGACTTTTATGAAAAGGACCCTAATTACTTTCATAGTTACTCCAGCACCCCTCCTACCTCTGCCCCTTCGGGATCCAAGGCAACACCTGAGTCCTCTCAGCCCCCTGCTAAGGAACTCCGCTCTGACACCCCGTTTCAGGGTTTGGTCACAGACCCCTTTGTGGTTGAACCTTACCATCCTGATTCATATTGTGATGAAACAGAACCTCAATTGGCTGATAACCAGGCGGGTGACTCTTATTATGCGGAGGAGGAGGAGGAGGAGGCTGAAGCTTACAACATTGACTCCCCGGTTCCTAAAGATCCCTCCCCCCCGATGCATGACTCGCCTGTAGATAACCAACCCCTCCTCAATGAGGTACTGGCTACGGCAGCTGCCCATTTTTATATCGACACAATGGGTGTCCAAGAAGACATGGATTTCGCTGAAGAAATCCTAGGAGACAAAGCCATTACTCAGGCTATCCCTCTGTTAAAATCCATCCTGCGTAGAATTGATCCCTCGCTGCAAACCTCAAATCTCACTCGAGCGGTCAATCTGCACTCTCCGATCCCCTGTACATTAGGGGGCAATTAAAGCCTGATTCCCTGGTTGTAACAACCACGAGAAAGAGGGCAGGTACACTGCTTGCTTCTTTGGATGCACCTCCTGATAATGTAAACTACTATATGATCTGGGTAGAAAGGTTGCCTCCACTTCAGCCGATCAGGCATGGTTTACCAACAGTGCCACCCTTTTGGCAAGCTACAATTGCCATCAGTTGGAGGAGGTATCCGCTTTGGTATCCTTCGCACCCGAACACTTAAAGAGCCAGTTGGCTCGGCTGGCAGCAGATGGAAGGTCTGTATCAAGCTGCATGCTAAAAACAAACTTTGATGCAGCAGATAATGCTGGGAGGTTAATCACCGAAGGCACTGTCATAAAGCGTCACGCTTGGCTAAGGCAGTCAGGGTTCAAACCTGAAACCCAAACAACCCTGATAGATATGCCTGTGGAGTCGAATGTACTATTCGGCAAGGCAGTGGAGGAAGCTTTAAAGATTGCAAAGAATGAGTATGAGTCCCTAAAATGTCTTGGACAACTCAACAATAAACCCTCTGGACAGAGAGGTAACAACAATTTTCGCCGCTTTCGGGGCCAAAGTTCCCAAAGGGGTTCAAATTATTACCAAAATCAGGGAACCTCATGGGGTAGCAATCAATCTCAATCCTCAGAGGGCAATGCACGGGTCGCGCTAGGGGTAGAGGCAGCACCCCCTGGGGTGGTACGCCACCCAACAAGCAGTGACGTTCCGCTCAGGTCCCCTCCCATGCATCCCCAGTAGGGGGGCGCATTTCCACCTTCACCCGCGCATGGGAGGGGATCACTTCGGACAGATGGGTGCTGTGCACAGTGTCCGGAGGATACTGCATAGAGTTGCTAGGGCACCCCCACGACCGTCCTCTACGACAGAGTACACTCGCTGAAACATCAGAAGATCCTCCTCGAGGAGATCGCTGTCTACTAGCAAAGGACGCCATAGAAGTTGGTCTGGTCAACCAGTTAAACGGGGGGTATTCAACCTACTGCCTTGTGCCAAAAAAAATCTGATAATGCACCCAGTATTAGATCTGCGCCCTGCAAAAAAGTATGTCAAGCCACAAAAATTCTGCATGACTACACTACAAGAGGTAATCCCTCTACTAAAAAGGGAATACATGGCAACATTGAATATGAAAGATGCTTATTTTCATATTTCAATGTTCCCAGTGCACAGAAGATTCTTGCGTTTCAAGATAAACAACCAGCACTACCAATTCAAGGTGCTGCCCTTCGGAATAGACTTGGCTCCAAGGGTATTCACCAAAGTGCTGGCAGTGGTGGCAGCACACCTACACAGGGAAGCAATTCCAGTGTACCTTACCTTGACGACTGGCTGATTACAGGGGAGTCTCCCCTCATTTGCAGATTAAACATCCAAAGAACAATCGATCTCCTCTTCCAACTGGGCTTCTCAATCAACGAGAAAAAGTCAAGCCTGGTGCCAAGCACCTCAAAACAGTTCTTAGGAGCTGTTATAAATACCCAAGAGGGGTTAGCCTTTCCATCAGAGGAAAGGATTCGAAATTTTTTTCTGCAAATTCCTTTATTATCTGGCCGGTCGCCAAATAAGGGTGCGCAAAGCTATGCGTTTGCTAAGCATGATGGCATCTTGCATTTACCTGGTTCCCCACGCGCGCCTACGCATGCGACCCATGCAGGAATGGTTGGCGAAACAGTGGTTTCAAGCAAGGTAGTTTCGCTAACACTAGTGCAGAGTCTTCGCTGGTGGACAAGAGAGAATCGTACGAAGGGGAAACCCTTCTACGATTCAAAGATGCAGGGCGTTGTCCCAACAGACTCCTCCCTGGCAGGGTGGGAATCTCGCTACCTTCACCATATAGCTCTGGGTCTCTGGTCTCACACAGTGGCTCAGAACCACTTCAATCTGCTAGAACCTCTGGCAGTCTTCAGAGCGCTTCAGGCATTTGAACCCCTCCTATCCAACCAGCCAGTGCAGATCCCAACAGACAGCACGGCTGCAATGTTTTACTTAAACAAACAAGGGGGCACTTGTTCTCCCAATCTGTCAAAGCTTGCCCAGAAAATTTGGAAATGGGCACTCAAACGGAAGATTTACCTGTCATCCCAACATGTTGCGACTCGCTAGCCGATGCTCTGAGCAGAGATCCCCTCCCAGAGGAACACGAGTGGCGACTACACAGAGGTTGTAGGAGACCTCTTCTCTCAGTGGGGTTCCCCCCACTATAGACCTATTCGCCACAAGCGAAAAAAGGCAATGCCCAAACTTCGCATCCAGGTTCCCAGGATACGCCCTATGGATGAATTGGTCAGGGATATTTGCCTATGATTTTCCACCAACCCCTCTGATGTGGAAAGTGGTGAACAAGATCCACAGGGAACCGATGACGCTCATCCTGGGTGCTCCTATGTGGGCGAGATAACCATGGTATCCACACCTACGCAAACTGGCGGTGTGTAACCCCATCAAACTCCCGTGCCAGTACAACCTACTCTCCCAGCATGAGGGGCTAACAGTGCATCCTCAGCCTAACTCGATGAACTCGGCAGCATGGCTCCTCAAGTCAGAGTTCGAACATCTCAATTTACCCCAGAGATGTATGGATATCTTAAGAGTCTAGAAAACCGAACACGAGGCACTGCTACTATGATAAATGGAAACGATTCGTAATTTGGTGCCAGAATAAGCAAATCGGCCCGTTGATTGTACTCATTCTAATGTGGTCACCTATATGCTTCACCTACTGGATGCAGGGTTTGTGTTTAACTCACTAAAAGTACACCTGGCAGCTTTATCAGCCTACACCACTTTGCATAACAAGGTGTCATGGTGGAAGGTGTCAGTAGTCGACGCATTTATGGAAGGGGTAAAGAGACTCCACCCTCCAATTTCTAACCCACCACCAGGTTGGGACCTTAATGTGGTATTTTCTAAGCTCATGGGACCTCCCTTTGTGCCCATGCACAAATCTAGTCTCAAACACCTGACTTATGAAACTGCCTTCTTAGTAGCCATCACCTCCATAAGAAGGGTCCGTGAAATTCAAGCTCTGTCAGTGCAGGATCCTTTCTTTACTATACATAAAGACAAAATGGATTTACGCACTCACCCTACATTCTCACCCAAGTTCATTTCCAAATTCCATGTTAACCAGTCCTACCGACTTTCTTCCAAGAACCCAAAAGCTCTGCTGTGGTGAAACTCAACACACTAGATGTGAGGAGAGTAGTCCTCTACTACGTATACAAGACCAGACCGTTAAGGAAAACAGATCAACTGTTCCTCTCCATAGTGCCAGGCAGGGAAGGAGATTGCATCTGTAAAAATGCCACCTCTAGGTGACTAGTCAGATGTATCCAACTGTGCTATTCCCTTTCAGATAAAACACTGCCTTTTACGCCAGCGACCCACTCTGCAAGAGATACTGGAGCCACTCTGGCTTTCATTGCAAATGTACCCCTGGGCAGTATTTGCAAAGCAGCTACATAGAGCTCTATTCACACCTTTACTCAGCACTACTGCATTGACACTCATTCCAAGACAGCAAGTGGGACAAGCGGTTCTAAGACATTTGTTCGCTCATGACCCTTCTCACATCCCACCACCTTCTTCTAACACTGCTCGCTAATCTATGCACAGCATGTGATCCAAGCAGATTCCACAAGCCTCAGAAGGGATACATCACTCACTGTATCATATTTCTGATGCTTGTATCTGCCTAGATTCACATGCGCCCGCCCTTCCTCCCCTCTGAGAGAAGGCACATGGATGCTTGTAGTCTTTTCTATCCTATCTGCTTGGATACTCTGTACTCCCGCTACCCCTCATGCTACCTCATGTCAGAAAAAATACAATCTGAGGGTCCTACACGCGTGAGGGATCATGGGTACAGGGCACGTCACACTAGGGATAGTATTACTGGCACACCCTGCTCGTCCATTTTCGAGTTTCGATAAACTAATACTCTGCAGCTTCCACTAGATGTCGGCGTAGCGCAGCATGTGAATCTAAGCAGATACAAGCATCAGAAATACGATTATGGTGAGTAATGTATCCCTTATATATGGTAGAAGTACTTATTTTCCCAAGATTTATCTGGGCCTACTTTTATTTAAATAAGCAATTTATTTTTTCAATACATACTGTTTCAGTGTTTCTTTGGATCACACGTTTGCTACAATTTCTTTGTACCAAGCCACAGCCCTCCCGCCCTCCTAAGATATGCCTGGCTACTATGTCTACGCTGTTAGGAAATATTTCTCTTTACTGTACCTTTTCTTGCTTATGGAACCCCCATTTGCTTTTATTTTTGAGTCTGACCTGTACTTTTTACAGTGCAGTTGAAGCCTTAAGCTTCACTACACTGGCTTTTGCTCATATGTTATGGGGAAACTGACATGTCCTTCAGGCTGTCAGTAATGGGAAACATTGTTCCCTTTAGTCGTGTTATTACTTGTGGGTACTTTTGTATCACTTGTGGGTACTTTTGTATCACTTGTGGGTACTTTTGTATCACTTGTGGTTACTTTTTATCATTGTACAATGCAGCTTACACTGCAGTACAATGGGGTACATTTTTGTTTTGCCCCAGACTAACACTGGGAGGATTTTTGGTTACTCTAGGTGTGCTAAAAGGATAAGCTAAGGGCAGCAGTGACCTTTTCCCACTTTTGGGACCTTTTTGTTTCACTTTACTGTGTTTACCGCCTTTGGCTACAAACTGTGGCTACTGATCAGACATGGCCTTGCCACAAGATTTCTCGCTTGTCCTTTTGCCATCTCGTTCTTTATACTTTCTGTTCTGTGAGGCCAGGAAAATCCTTATAAGGACTTACAGTGCCCAGGAAAGCAGAAGCTTTTGGCAGGCTCTTGGAGGGGCTGTGTGTTTGCTGGCAGGATATGGGATGGAATTGTCTGGTGCCAATCCACAAACTGGTTTCAGTGTGTCAGTGGTATGCACGACTGTTCCCACCATTGGACCATTGTTGGTGTGTGTTGGGGCTAGTCCTGTCCTTGGCTAGTGAGGGCAGCAGCTCTTATATGGCTTTTGGGATAAGAGGATATCTGCAACCATTCCTCCGATCATGGAGAACCCTGAAGGAGCCAAGAATCCTATCCAGCTGTGAGACCTGCGAAGAAACCGGAGAACCGACCAAAGGAGGCCTGGCAACCAACTTCTGCTGCTGTCCTGGAGGAGCCCTGTCTTGCTGAAGATCTTTAGCAGTCCTGCGAAGGAGCTGCGACTCTTGGAGTGGAGGGACATTCCTGGCGTCTGCTCGGGAACCCTGCAACAAAGCGCCTTCGGACGTGCCCCAGAATCGTCCTGTAACTTACCAGCTCTGATTTGGGCTACAGTGCTCCCGGCGTGTTTCAACCTGGAACTTGGGGATCCTTGCATGGCCCTAAGAGACTAACCTCTGCTAAATTTCGGCAACCTAGCACCAAGGGGACCTGAGATAGGAGGGAAAGTCTGACCGCGGCAATTGAGTCCCTTTGCGTCGCTGTGCTGTGGTGACCACCGCCCATAAACGCTTCTCTGACCAGAGGCAAGTCCTGCAAGGGGTTCTTGGTAGGACAGTTTTTCTGAAGTTCTAACCAACTTCATCAAAACCATTCAACTGAGACAGTACAAGACTCCGCTTTTAGTACAAGGCTCTACCACCTGAGTTCGTGGTAGCATAGACAGCGCAGCCAGGGTTATCCTAGGAGAGGGCTGTAGACCGGTACAAAGAATCTATAAAATACAAATGAATCAATCGAAACACTGACAACCAGCAGTATTATACAAAATAAAGGTTTATTTTAAATACAATTAGGCCAAGTTAAGTCTTGCAGGTAAGTACTGGTCAAAGCCATACCCACATTATACAAAAACCCAACACAATGCTTGAAAGTACACAGAGCAAAGCATATAACCTTATTTGGAACACCTAACAGTAGTGGGAAGTCAAATCTTTTTAAACATATTCAGTATAGGACCCACCTATTATTGGGGAGTGAAACCAATGGTTACTTTCAGATTAAATTCGGTAATGCCAGGGTAGTAGACCCTAACAGTTGTACTGTGATGCTCAGCACGAAATCACATATCAACTGGACAATATACGTTTTGTGAATAGTGGAACACTTTTTCTAGGTACAGTAAAAACCTAGAAGTACTTTTGTGATGACAGTTATACTAGTGGAGTAAAACCTAAGGATGTCATTTTCAATTGCAGGTGCTTTTGAGATCAGTGAAACATAGATTGAGTTAAAATAACTCTAACTTATTTTAGGATGGCACACAGTGAACTCAAGGTAAGTAAACACCGTCTACTTTTTAAAGGAGCCATCATGAACTTGGGGCAGGTATAAACATAAGACTGTTTTTGTGTCTGTCTAAAACGGAACAGGAACAGCAAAACCCAGTGTTCTCCAGCATGGGGTCTGGCATGCATTCACATGCTCATGAATATTCCCCGTCAGGCTGGGAATCCTCGGTAAAGAAAAAATCAGTTTTGTTTTTGAACTGTCTTTCTACTAATAACCAATCACTGGTCTCTGTGTCATACTGCCCCCAGCCAATGACTGCCTTCTACCTAAGCCCCTCCTCTGGCAGCCATCTTCAGATTTTTACCTCACATTCAAGTGTTGGGAGTCCTTGTGCATAGCTCTCGAGCTTTTACTGCGTGCTGCGTTTTTTCAAAGAGTTTAGTCTCATTTTGCGGTCCAATTCGAGCCTCAAGCTCCACCGATTCATCTTCTGATTAACGGGGACCCGTTTCGGAATTTTCTACGCCCCTCAAGGGCGACCTTTCATCGAATTTCGCTTCTTGGAGGATTTCGGAAGATCTTTGAGGCCTAGCCCATGTGGTCATGGCTCAAGACAAAGACTACGCCCATTGGATCCAAGCTGTTCAGGAACTGCCCAGGATGTGGACCGCAGAACGTCTTCAAGGAGGATGAGCACTCTAGGTGTCTCTACTGCCTGCACTCGGACAAGTTGCACGTGGAGGAGGACTGCGTTCTGCAAGAACATGTCCGTCTGGACCATGAAGGACTGTCGGAAATGACTCGCTGACTGGCTGGGGGTGAAGAGCCCGGCAGCAGGTGCGAAGAAGTCTGAGCAGTCTTCTAAGACCTTTGAGGGCGCCGCGGTGACGGGGGCCCAACAGAAGGCAAAGCACTGCGAGTCCGCGGGCACCAGGAGCACTGTTGGTTCTGGCTCCTTGGCTGCCAGGCTGGGTGCAATGTCACCCATGCCGTCAACCACGAGCCAACGCTCTGGCTCGGTGAAAAGGAAGTCTGAGAACCCGGGTAAGCTTCGGAAGAAGCCCCGGACGATCATGGCGGAGAAAGCCAAGGGGGAGCAAGGCGGTGATCCCCCTCACTGTGAAGGCCTTGACGCGCCTAAGGTCGTGAAGGCCCAGATTCACCCAGCTAAGGCCTCGATTGAGGGAGTCGTGGCATCCCTGGCGAAGCCCGCAGAGGCGACGACCTCCAGGCCTAGAGTTTACCTGCCATCCCAGAGGGAATCGTCTTTTCAAACGATCGGAAAGACCCCCGTGAAGCATCTGCTAAGAGGTGTGGTATGAAAAGGTGGTCCTAGCAGACTCAGATACCTCATTTGAGGACAAGCTGTCCGTCATCCAGGCAGCCCTGGACAAGAGGCTTGAGGAGGTCGAGGCCTACGGGAAGGATCCAGACGAGGTCGACGTAGTGCGCGAGGGTGGAGCTGATGAAGATCGGCAGCTTGAGGAGGAACTGGAGGAGCCTCGGCCGACACTCCCGTCTCAACCGAGGCCAACACCGTCCGACAGGTCGCAAGACATCTGGCTGGCACTGCACATCTTGTGCACAGAGATGAGGACAAGGTTGCCCTTACCACCGGCGGACGATCCAGCGGCACCTGGACCGTCGGGGAGCCCTCCAGCCAAGCGGAGGTGAGTCATCCACCCCCACCTTTCCATCCTTCATCTCCATCCCCTCCTCCAAGGGATGAGACCGAGACGATGGACGACAGCAGAGACGACAGAACAGATCTCCCATCGCCCCCTCCCCGGGCTTCCCCTCCCAAGGAAATTGGCTCGTTTCACACCATGATTGCCAGGGCCTCAGAGCTCTTCCAGCTATGCCCCGAAGAGCAGAAGGAAGGATTCCTGGATCAACGACGGGAGGCCAAGTGGAAGACCGTACTCAGTCCCACTGTTGGACGACATGTGTACCAGGTCCCAGATTCTGCGCCTATGTGCCTCAGGGTGCAGCCGTCTCCAGACTCAATAGTCTCCGTGGCGGCCAAGAAGAAAACGGCAGGGGCAACGGCATCGACTTCCACTTCCCCACCAGACGGCGAGGAGAGGAAGCTGGACGCCATGGGAGGTCGGGCCATCTGGTCGGCAGCGACGACCATTAAGGCGGCCAACGCTCTTGCGGCCCGCTACGATGGGGAGCTGTGGTTTAAAATCGCCCCCCTCCTGGACTTCCTCTGGGACGACAAGAGAGCGGAGGCCCTCAAAATCCTGCAGGAGGGCGAGGTGGCTTCTGATCACGCCATCACGGTAGCCACGGACATCGCC
Source organism: Ambystoma mexicanum (assembly GCF_040938575.1). NCBI lineage: Eukaryota > Metazoa > Chordata > Amphibia > Caudata > Ambystomatidae > Ambystoma > Ambystoma mexicanum. The sequence continues at coordinate 101,295,931 of NC_090938.1, forward strand.
GACACAGGGTTTTGCCAGATGGGCAACAGCGTTTGCCTTTGCCGGCGCGGTTGGCTCAGGGCCACCAACTTCCGTCAGGACGTGCAGACCAGGGTACTGGACATGCCCTTTGACAGGAACAATCTGTTTGGCAAGGCAGTGGACGAATCACTACAGGCCATCAAGGCGGACACCGAGACGGCCCATGGCCTGGGCATGCTACATCAGCGAGAGCCGTCCTTTTCGGACCTCCGGAGGCAAGTCCCAAGGTGCCTCCAAAGGATTTGGCGTCAGCTCTTCATACCGCCATGCGGGGCACATTCTTCGTCGCAAGAAGCCTACAGGAGGCCGCAACAAGGCAGGTGGACATCATCACCGTTGCCAAGGGACCCAAGGAGACAAGACCTCAGCAAAGCAGCAATGAAACGGCAGTGACGTCGGGCCCCCACCCGAGCTCCCTGGTGGGAGGCCGGCTGACGAAATTCATCAGCGTTTGGGAGTCCATCTCCACCCACCGTTGGGTGCTGGATGCCCTGGCCCACGGCCACACTCTGGAGTTCCAAAGGAAGTGCCCAGACTTTCCACCAGTGGCCAGGAAAGAAAACCACATCCCACAACTTCTGGAGGTACGAACGATGCTGGCAAAGTGCGCGATAGAACTAGTCCCGAAGAGGCTCCGGGGCTCAGCTGGCGGCCTATCCTGGACCTCCGCCGCCTCAACAGCTACATAAAATCCTAAAAATTCCTGATGGTCACCCTTCAGCATGTGCTGGGACATCTGGAAGGAGGAGACTTCCTGTCGTCGCTGGACCTGGAGGATGCCTACTTCCACATCCACAAAGGACATTGAACGTTTCTACGCTTTGTGGTCCAGGGGCGGCACTACCAGTTCAAGGCACTGCCCTTCGGTTTGAAGTTGGCGCCAAGGGTCTTCACCAAGTGCTTGGTGCCGGTGGTGGCGTGGCTGCGCCTGCAGGGGATCCACATCTACCCCTATCTGGACGATTGGCTTATCCGAGCAAAGTCAATGGAACTCGCCGTTGACGACACAGCGAGGACAGTTAGCCTCCTCACAGAACTGGGGTTCTCGATCAACTTTGCGAAGACCTGCTTAGTGCCATCGCATGACGCCCTATTCCTAGGGGCCAGGCTCAACACGGTGGCGCGGCTAGCTTCACCGTTGGAGGAGAGGATAAAGGCCATCCTGGGCAAGGTACAACGGCTGTTGGCCATGGAAGTAGCCAGGGTGAGGTCCATCAAGTCCTTGCTCGGCATGATATTGTCATGCATCTACTTCGTGCGTCTGTGCAGGTTGCAGATGCGGCCACTGCAGGACTTTCTCGATGCCCGTTTGATACAAGTGGCGGGAAGCTTCGAAAACCAGATCTCCCTCAACAAGACTTTCCGTCAAGTGATCCGGTGGTGGGGCACCCATGCGCATTAGCGGCAGGCATGGACTTCCAGACCCCAGCGCATCAGGGAACGGTGATGTCGGACACCTCCCTGGGGGATGGGGCGTGCACAGCAGAGATCTCCACGAAAGAGGCCTTTGGCTCCCAGAGGAGAGGTCACTGCACATCAACATCCTCTAGCTCTGGGCCCTCGGGTCCTTCCTTCTGTCCCTCAAGGGCAAGGTGGTACGGGTCTTCACCGACAACACTACCACAATGTTCTACATCCGGAAGCAGGGGAGGCACCAGATCTCCAGCTCTATCCAACGAAGCGCAGGATCTGTGGTGGTGGGCCGTCGGCCAGGAGATGTTCCTTGTACCCTTTCAGCTGGCAGGATTGAATGAAGAACACCGTCGCCGACTCATTCAGCAGGGAGCTTCGGCAGGATCAAGTAGATCTTCTATTGCGACGATGGGGCAGTCCCCAGATCGATCTGTTTGCGACAGCGACTAACACCAAGTGCCGGAGGTTCGCCAGCAGGTTTCCCCAGCCGGGAAGCATGGGGGATGCATTGTCTTTCCCCTGGGACGGACTGTTCCTCTATGCATTCCCACCATTGCTGCTGCTACTGCGACTCATCAGTCAACTCAGACGGTCCCGGTGCAGGATGATCCTCGTCGCACCGGCGTGGCCAAGGCAGAATTGGTTCCCGGACCTTCTGGACATGTCAGCGTCCCCCTCCAGTCAAGCTTCCGGCAGACGTGGATCTTCTCGCCAGGGAGGGAGGCACGATCCTGCATCACGACCCAGGATTGCTGAACCTGCAGGCATGGCTCCTGCAGCACTATAGTTTGGAGGCTACGATATCCCGGCGGACTGCAAGGAGGTACTTGCAAAGGCCAGAGCATCATCGACTCTTAAGTGCTATGGACATAAGTGGAAGAGGTTCTCTTGTCTGGTGCCATGCACAGAAGATCAACCCTCTATGGATTACGGCCCCTCAAGTGCTGCCGTACTTGCTGTCGCTGGCCAAGACAGGGCTGGCACATGCCTCCATCAAAATTCATCTGGCGGATATTTCCCGCTAGACCAGAGCTCCGGGGCAGTCATTGCTGTGGTCCCACCACCTGGTGAAGGAGTTCATGAAAGGACTGTTCCGCTCGTTCCCACCGGTGAAGGCTCTGGCCCCAGCGTGGGAGCTCAACGTGGTGCTGACCAGGCTCATGGGTCCGCCATTCGAGCCTTTGCATTCGGCACCCCTGTAATTCCTATCTTGGAAGACAGCGTTTCTTGTGGCCATCACCTCCGCACGATGAGTGGGAGAGATCTAGGCCCTCTCCTGTAAACCGCCGGACCTGACATTCCACCTTAATGCCCAAGGTGCCGTCGGACTTCCAACTTGCCTGTTTTCTTCCTGTCGCCTTCGTCGCCGGCTGAGAGGACTTTGCACTCGCTGGATGTGGCTAGAGCGCTGAAGTTCTACGTGGACCGCACAAAGAGTTTTTGGAAGACATCACAGCTGTTTGTGAACTTTGGCCCTGTGAACCAAGAGTAGGCCCTCTCCAGGGCTTCCATTTCCAGATGGCTCTCCGGCTGCATCATGCACTGTCATCGGTTGGCAAACCGACTGTTGCTTGGCCGTCCGAGAGCCCTCTCGACCAGAATGGCCGCTGCTACTACGGCGTTCCTGTCTGGTGTGCCCCGGCTAGACATCTGCAGGGCAGCTACGTGGAGGTCAGCACACACCTTCACGAAAATCTACTGCATCGACCGGGAATCCAGGGAGGAGCCCAGAGTCGGTCAAGCAGTGCTGCGCAACTTGTTTGCTTGAAGGTGAGCCTGGTGAGGAGGTAAGAGATGCTTAATGGTGAGCCTTGCCGTGGTTGTGCATGTGTGTACTGCTATGTATTCTTTTATTCATGAGCATGTGAATGCATGCCAGACCCCATGCTGGAGAAGGAACAAGTTACTTACCTGTAACTCCAGCATGGGTGTGGCATGGATTCACATGCGAACCCTCCCTCCAACCCCTCTGCTGCTCTTCTTGGTCCTACTGCCACTTTACCTGCTACCAAATCTGAAGATGGCTGCCAGAGGAGGGGCTTAGGCAGAGGGCAGTCATTTGCTGGGGGCAGTATAAGGCAGAGACCAGTGATTGGTTATTAGTAGAAAGACAGTTCAGAAACGAAACTGAAATAGGTTTTTTCTTTACCGAGGATTCTCAGCCTGACGATGGAATATTCATAAGCATGTGAATCCATGCCAGACCCATGCTGGAGAACAACTGTTACAGGTAAGTAACTTGTTCCTTACTCTTTATAAATGACTCCAGGCTAGTCTAGGTAGGTAAAACCTAAACGCAGATGTATTCTGGACAGGCTAACAGCAAGTCGGTTGAAGCAAGACCCAGTTGGGAAACTTACACACACATTTCTTTTTAAAGAAATAGTTAAGTGAGGCCAACAGCATTACTTTTGGGGAAGAGGTACAACCAATTCAGAGGGGAGTAAAATAACATATCTACTTTTATGAATGGCAGAACATTTCGGTTAGTACATACTTCTTAGAATGTGAAGACGGTTTGAATCCTCTAATGAAATCTAGTTAAGCCTTTCCCAGCAGTAAGTGTGCAACAAAATTGCAACCTATGATGGGACAAGCAATGCCAAAGCCAATAGATTCAGTCAGAACGGTGCCCTTTAGCAGCCAGGATAGCCAAAGTCAAATAGACTAATTCAATAGTTCTGATACACTTCTTCTTGGATAAAGTCTTTCACAAAGTCAGAGTTCAGGAAAATCACTGGAGGAACACAAGCTGTTAAGTTGGTGCAAGGGGAGTTGAGATCCACTCCAAAAATTAAGCAAATGCCCTTCTCAAGTGAGAAAGCACAATTTATGGCAATAAGGTAAGTACACCAAGTCCCCAAAGAACCTCTGGTTTGAAGAAAGTGTTCTAGCTGGATTCCTCCTTGCTACAGCCAAGCAGACCCTTGTTCCTGTGCCTCAGCCGTGGGGGCAAGAGGGAGGACTTCTGCCGGGCTCCTGCGGCAGCACGCGGGAGAGGACGGCTCTTCGTGCTTTCAGCGCCTTTCAAACAGCACTGATGAAGCATGAATATCGCTGGTCGGATTCTCGTTGTTGCAAAGGTCCAGCACTCTGGTGAGGGGACCTTTCGGACTTGAATTATCTCCCTGTAGTTCCAGCAGTATGCCCACAACGTTTCTGCGAGATTCGGATGACCGTGCACCGCCAAATGGCTCTAGGTCCCAAGGTATTGGGGTATTGCAGCCCGCAAGGTCGCAGCACGACGTAGGATGGCTCAAAATGCAGGTGGTCTTGAGACTAGGGAGTCTCACCAGGCTCTGGGTCGGAGATCGTTTTAGGAGTCCCTAGGTCGATTGGAAGCAAGGGCTACAGCAGGCTGTTTACACAACAGCTTCTCCGGTCGCTGGAAATCGTCTCAGCCGCTTTTTGTCCATCTGTTTAAGGAGAGGAGACCCTCCTTAAACAGATGGATTCCTGAGAACCGCCCGTCTAGAAAGCCGTGTACGATCGAGATCCGGCATCCAAACAGTAATGCTTGCAGAAAGCCGAGGGAGTGACCCTGCTTATGACTTGCCAAGGGACATGGTGCTGGAATGCGATGGCCGTTGCCTTGGTCCTGACTGCGTGGGCATGCATGTTAGCCGGGAGAGGCTTCTGCTGGCCCTCGTACATTTCTTTGATGGCCGAGACCATCCAGCAGGATGTGGATGTCTGATGGCCTGGTCTTGAGCCTCCGAAAGTGACGAACGCGGCGTCCGATTTGTGGAAGCCCTTGGTCCTGTCCAAGTAGAATTTCAGGGCACGCCTGACGTCCAGGCAGTGCAGCACTCTGCTTCGTCCTTAGGATCGGCAAAGAACGTACGAAGGACTATTTCCTCGTTCAAGTGGAAAGCAGATGGTACCTTGGGCAGAAATGCTGGGTGTGTCCGCAGGACTACTTTGTCCCTGTGAAAGGTAGTATATAGTTATGAGGTGACCAGCGCCTGGATTTTGCTGCCTCTACGAGCCGAGGTGAGGCCAACAAGCAAGGCCGTCTTGATGGTGACCAGCCTGATATCCGCAGATGCCGTTGGCTCAAGCGGTTTGTGCGCCAGGGCGCCCAAGACTATGTTGAGGTCCCACACGGGGTGCAGACTCTTGACGGGCGGGTAGAGCCTTGCAAGACCCGTCAAATGTTTCTTGACCATATGATTGGCGGAGGAGAAGATCCCCACCTGCACACCAGAGTGGTCGAGGTGCGCGGAGAAGGAGAGCACGTTGTCCAACGTACATGCCAGGGTGTCGATTTCCTTGGAGACTGCCCACTGGCAGAATCTGGTCCATTTACTTTTATACTGGGCCCTGGTAGCCTTGCTTCTTGCGCCCTGAATGATTTCCAGATTAGCCTGAGACAGGCTGAGGTGCTGCAGCGTTACCTGCTCAGGTACCATGCTGTGAGGGCTAGTTTCTGTGGCACGGGGTGGATGACACTGTGCCAGAAGATGTGCTGGGCCCATCGGGCGGGGTGAATCGGAGGCATTTCAGAGAGGCTGAGCAGCTTCGAAAACCATGGCCTGGCCTGCCACCATGGAGCTATTAGAATGATGTTGAGTTGGCGAGACTCCTTGATCTTGCAAATCACTCTGTGAATCAGCGGAATGGGCGGGAAGGCGTAAGCCTGCATGCTGCTCCACTGAAGCCGAAATGTGTCGCCCAGGGAGCTGGTGTCCTGTCCCTGCCAGGACACGAACTGAGGGCACTTCTTGTTGTGCCGGGTAGCAAAGAAATCCACCTGGGGATGACCCAACCTGTTGGAAGATCTCCTGAATAACGAGGTCGTTTAGCTGCCACTCGTAATTGTCCGCTCCCAACCTGCTGAACATGTCCGCCTCCAGGTTGGATTCCCCCGGGAGGTGGACTGCTGTGAGGTAGATGTCGTTTTCCAGGGCCCATTCCCACATGCTGATTGCCAGTCTTCACAGAGGGGGATCTGGTGCCTCCCTGCTTGACATAGTACATGTTGGTCGATTTGTCTGTCTGGATGAGGACAGCCTTGCCCCCCTGAGAAGTGGTAGGAATGCTCTGAGCGCTAGCCAGATGGCATTAGGCTCTAATCAATGGATGTGGTATTCCTGCTCCTGTAGAGTCCAGGTGCTGTGGACCGAGAGATTGTCCAGGCTGGCTCCCCATCCCTCGAGCAAGGAGTCTGTGGTGATGGTGACCTGCGGGGTGTGCGGCCGAAAGCGCTTGCCCATCAGTAGGTTGCAGTTCCTGGACCACCATGTCAGGTCCGGGTGGAGAGATGGAGGAACGATGATCATCTCGGATTGGGAGCCCTGCTCCTGGTTCCCTGAGGCCGCAAAGTGCAGCTGAATCCTCCTCATCCCCAATCTCGTGTGTGGAACTGCTAATAGGACTGCCGCCAAGAGACCCAGGAGATTCTGGTACCACCATGCCGGGGTCACCTCTCCGCTGAGGAAGTGGGTGGTGGCCCTCTTGATGGCCGAGATCTTGTCCTCCAACGGAAATGCCTTCTCGGAGCAGGTGTCCCAGATGAGGCCCAAGAATTTCAATGTCTGTGTGGGGTTCAGCTGCGATCGTGCAGTGTTCATAAGGGCATGGGAAGAGCGGTGAACTGCTTCCGGAGATGTAGCCCTGACGAGCCAGTCGTCGAGGTACAAGTAGATGTGGAGGCCCTGTGCTCTGAGGGCAGCCACCGTATTCATGAGCCTGGTAAAGACCCTGGGGGCCGAGTTGAGGCCAAAAGGAAGGACCTTGTATTGAAAATGGTAGCCCATGATCCTGAACCGTAGGAAAGAATGATGGGGCTGCCAAATCAGGACGGGTAGGTATGCATCCTTCTGATCCAGGCAGCACTTCCAGGCTCCCTTGCACAATGTCTCTGCGTAACCTTTTTGAATTTTTGTAGGGTAAGGAGAGGTTGAGGGTGGAAAGGTCCAGCACAATTCTCAGGCCCACCTGGTGGTTCTTCTGAATGGCGAAAATCCTGGAGTAAAAGCCCAAGCCTCGCTCAGAGGCTGGGACTTCCTCCACTGCCTGGCTCTCTACGAGTGACCGGATCTCTGCCAGAAGAGTTGCTGTCCCAACTTTAGGGAGTGGAGGGAGGAGAGGCTGGGATGGGTAGGCGGTACAGCGTGGATACTATGGAGAGGATCCAAGGCTCTGTGAAATCCTGGCGCCAGAAATGTGTCGAGAGCAAGCCTGCCCCCCACTGGAGACATGTGCACCCGAAGGGGCGTGTCATGCTTTCTTTCCCTCGGAGGCTATCGCTGAGGAGGGGGACTAGAAAAAGCCTCCATACGTACGCCCCCTGTCGGAGCGCTGCTGTGACTGGGCGTACGACTTGGACGTGGTCTTTGTCAAGATGAATAGAGACTTGGCCGTTTGTGTTCTGTTTTTTTCTTTTTGTCCAGCTCCTCATCCGTGGCGGAGTGGAAGAGGTCCCCCCCCACCTCCCCCTCTCGAACGGTAGATCTAATATGCATTCCTGTAATTTCATGGCCCAGAGCCAGGCCGTCCTTCTCATATCCGTGGCGATACAGATGGCACGGCCAGAGGTGTCGATATGGGCCACAGTGGATATCATGAAGTCATGCGCCATCAGCTTGGCCTCTGCCAGCCCCACCTTTTTAAAACGCGATTGGCTTTTTCCTGCCATAACGTCTGGTTAGCGGCAGCCAGCATGGCATCGATGTTGGCCTGACGAAGAGGTAGGGACGCGTTGGAATAGTGTTTTTTGCCGTACGCCTCCAAGATCTTCTCCTCCTTGCCTAGTAGAGCCGCAGAGGAGGAAGCTGAGGACGACTGAAGCTTGGAGTATAGTGATGCTGCAGCGATCTCTGAGGAGTGTGGTTGAGGATGGGCTGAGAGCAAGAGTATATCCCCTCCATCTGCCTGTACTTGGCGTCCAGGCGTCGATTGACCGGCTGGGCAGAGTGGGTCTTAAGCCAGCCCTTCTTGGCCAGGGAGACATCGGTCTACAGAGGAATCCCTGTTTTTTGGCAGAGGGGCATTGCATGAGGACTTCAGCCAGAACCCCCTCTGCCGGCTGCTGGACCTCGGGCTGGGGTAGGCTCAGGTATTCCACCAGCCCAGCAACACGTTCGTGGAAGGCCCTGGCTGAGGATGGCATGGCCGGATACTCCTCGTCATCCGTGTCCTGCAGATCAGGAAGATCCTGCGGAGGTGGAGGAGTAGATGGAGCCAGAGGCTGGGGCACAGGGAATGCAGCCAGGGAATCCAGCCAGGGAATGAGGAGGTGGCTGAGGCTGGTACGGAACCGCCTCAGGAGTCGGCTGGGGCGATGCGACAAGCGGCTGCACCGGGCCGGGGGCGCCAGCAGCGGCACTTGTGGTGCTGCTTGCATAGTTGCGTACTTGAGGATAACCCCCATCCGAGGTGACTTCATGAGCCTGAGGAACCTCTTGAAGAACCCCTCTTCACTGGTCAGAGGGATTGGGGGGGGTACTGACGGAGTAGCCGGGGGCTGCTGGAGCCGCTGGAGCCACTGCATACCCTGTCCGTATGGACGCAGTGGAAAGCTGCCCTGCGCATAAGGATAGGCTGTCAGCCACGTACCTGGTTGAGGCAGGTCCCACTTGAAACTCCTGGAATGGCATCAGGCGGGTGCCTCTGTCAGCTGCGGTGGCCATCTTGTTGAGCTGCTTGTCACATGCCTGCAGCCTCCTCCAGGACTCTTGTATGTGGATCACGGAGCCTACCCTGCTCCTCGAGCCTAGGCCCGGTAGTTGTGACACCCTCGACCTGCGGGTCGGTAGAGCTGCGTTTTGGCACCCCCTCAGATGTATTGCCGGTACAAGGGCGGAGCCCCTCAGATAACGATCAAGTACAATAACCTTCCGGTCCCTCTACAGGATCCCTCGGCCTGAGGACCGGTAGCTGAAGCAACCTCGGTGCACGTGCTGGTACAAGGACCTGTTATGAGACGGGGAAGAAGTATCCTTTGTGGGGTTTGATGGAAAATGGCGGCCCTTCCTTGGGCCTGGCTCGCTGTTTCATGAAGTATTCAGGTCCTCTGGAGGCGACTTCTGGAAGAGCTTCCACCACCTGGCTAGTCTGTTAAGTGCTTTCAAAGACAGCGAGCCACACGCTGTCAAGCCTTCCAACCGTGGTCTGGGCCAAGGCAACGTAGGCAGAGGGCGTGGGGGTCTGAATTTGGGAAGAGCCCGTTGCAGGATGGACACCTGCGGAACCCTGTGGAAGGCGACCTGCGCGGGGAGGAGCGTGGCGCCTGAGGACCAAGTACCTGAATGATAAAAAAGACAGATGAGAAGTATCCGTGCGTGGAATTACATGGCCGTAGCCAAACCCAGGAGCACTGGTCAATTCGGCCCGTTCCCGTCTGCGCAGAAAAGGGGACTGAGGTATGGTGGCGGAGTCAGGGCAGCGCTTGCGCCATGGACCGCACCCCTGCGTGCCTCTACATTTTTTAAGGGGAAGATGATTTTTTCTGGTGGAAAAAGGTTCCGTCTTCTGTCCCTTGAAGGGACACCCATGCGGTATGGAAGAAAGGGGACTAACTTATAATTGCTTGTGCAATACATATGAAAGTTGGGGCTACTTCTGTTAGCTAGTTTAACTTCCTCTAACCATAAGAACCTTTCACTGGACCCCAGAGACACTACCTGCATTTGTTCCTGCTTCAAAGATTCTGTGGAACTTGTTCCTGAACTATAGCCAAAAATTCCCAGACAGCTTAGGGCTGGACAATTTGGGCTAGGGATCCTGCTCTGTGGACCTTAAGTGCATAATACAGTTCTTACCTTTCCTTTGCAGGAGTTTGTGATATATATTATGCCTTTATAATATGTGAATGTATATATGTTTCTGATGTTTGTTAATATGCTTAGAATCACATGCTGTGCATAGGCCAACATCCAGTGGTCACTGCAGAGTATTGCATCTTGTTTTTTGAAAGTCGAAAAAGGACGTCGATAGGCGTGTCTAACACTATCCCTATAGTGATGTGTAGTGTACCCATAATCCCTCACGCGTCGAGGTCCCTCAGATTATTTTTTTCCACCCAGTATCTGGTCGCCTTAAGCAGAGCTCGTAAGAGACATTGTCATTATTCGACCGTTGGTCGTTTTTTTGTTAATATCGTTAACTATCATCACCTCCAGCCTTGTCAACAGCCTTCCACAACGCCGAGACCAGATCTTCGACAGACGGTGATCCTATCGGCGCTGCCGACCACGTGGCCCGGCCTCGCCTGCCTACACAGTAGGGAGAGTGGGGGTCTGGGTGGACATTTGTTTCTTCTAGAATGCCTTTCCTTTCCTCCCCCCTTTCCTTTTGGGTCGTTATCAAGGGTATTCATGAAGGTACTGGCAGTGGCAGCAGCACATCTGCACAGGTTATCCATTCCAGTTTATCCTTACCTCGACGACTGGCTCATAACAGGGGATTCTTACGAAACATGCCTCTTAAATACCCAAAAGACTATAGACCTCCTGTTCCACATCGGCTTCTCCATCAACAAGAAGAAGTCCAGTCTAGACCCCAGCCAAATCAAACAATTCCTAGGGGCTCTAATTCGAACGAAGGACGGCCTCATCTTCCCCTCCAACGAGAGGGTCCAAAACATGCTGTTTCAGATCCCTCAATATGTAGTTGGTCGAGAGGTGATGGTACGCAAAGCCATGCGGTTGCTAGGAATGATGGCATCATGTATTTACTTGCTTCCTCACGCGTGCCTGTGCCCAATGCAAGAGTGGCTCAACAGCCTGTGGTGTCAGGCCAGCGGACAATGGGACGATTTAGTGGTTGTCTCGCAAGCCCTGGTTCTCTCGCTGCGGTGGTGGCAGAGGGAGAACCTCGTGAAGGGGAAGTCCTTCACCACCCCCGCAGTTGAAGCCATTCTAACCAGAGATGATCCCTCACAGGATGGGGGGGGCTCACCTATCCCATCAGAATGCACACAGAGTTTGGTCATCAAGTGTGGCGTCCAACCATATACATTTGCTGGAATTGTTGGCTGTCTTCAAAGCACTAAAAGCCTTCCAGACACACCTGCAAGGGAAGACAGTACTGATACTCACGGACAGCACCACGGCCGTGTACTACCTGAACAAGCAGAGGGGCACTCATTCTCCAGGACTGTCCAAGCTGTCCCAGAACATCTGGAATTGGGCTCTCAAACACATGTTCGTGTTAGCACAACATGTACCAGGGGAACTCAATCTTCTAGCAGACAAACTCAGCAGTGACTTCCCTTTACCCGCAGAGTACGAATGGCACTTACACAGAGACATCGTCTCCAACTTGTTCGCAGAATGAGGTTTGCCAGAGAGCGACTTGTTCGCAACTCTGGAAAACACACAATGCCAAGATTACGCCTCCAGGTACCCCCAGGGGAAACGCTCCAAGGGAAACAGTCTCTGGATAACATGGTCAGGGAAATTTGTTTACGCTCCCTCCTCTTCCCCCCCCACGACTCCCCTTCTGAACAAGATAGTGCACAAGATGCACCAGGAACCAGTCACAATGATACTGGTGGTGCCCATGTGGGCCCGCCAACCCTGGTTCGCTCACCTGATGGAAAGGTTACTATCTCCTCCGGTGAAACTACCATGCCCATACAACATGTCACATGCCCGCAGTCCCTGAATTTGGCAGCCTGGCTCCTGAGATCATAGAATTTGGACATTTACAGCTCCCTCAGAGATGAATGGACATTCTCAGAGAGGCGCGAAAACCTATCACTCGTTACTGCTACTCCAGTAAGACGGTTTGTCATCTGGTGTAACTCAGAGCATCAACCCTGATGACTGCTCTCCCACTCATATTGTCCTATACCTGACTCATTTACTGGACTCCGGTCTAGTCTTTAATTCCATTAAAGTTCACCTAGCCGCACTCTCCGCCTACACTACGTCACAACATAAGGTGTCATGGTGGAAAGTTTGTTATTAAAGCTTTTATTGAGGGAGTAAAGAGGATTCACCCTCCTATTTCAAACCCAACTCCCGGATGGGACCTGAACGTCGTGTTAACCAGGCTTATGAGCCCCCCGTTCGAGCCCATGCATAGAGCAAGCCTTAAAGATCTCACTCTTGAGACTGCTTTCTTAATAGCTATCACCTCCATCAGGAGAGTGAGTGAACTACAAGCGCTCTCTATCTTAGACCCCTTTACAACAGTTCACAAGGATAAGGTGGTTCTACGCACACACCCGAGGTTTGCACCGAAATGCATTTCAAAGTTTCATGTCAACCAATCTACAGAACTACCAACGTTCTTTCAAAACCCCTCAAACTCGGGGGAGAAGAGCCTGCACACACTTGATGTGCGCAGGGCGGTCATGTTTTATATGGAATGAACTCCTCCACTAAGAAAGACTAAACAGTTCTTTGTCTCAGTGGCGGCAGGAAGAGGAGATGCAGTTTCCAAAACCACTATATCTAGATGGATTGTCCAGTGCATCACTCTGTTACACTCTTGCTAAGAGAGGAACTGCCCTTCAAGCCTAGAGCACACTACTCTAGGCACTGGGGCATCCATACCATTCATTGCAAATGTTCCCCTTCAATCCATTTGCAAAGCGGCAACCTGGAGTTCTGTACACACCTTTACAAAACACTATTGTCTAGATGCTCATTCTAGATCTGATTCCCAGGTGGGACTAGCAGTATTAAGACATCTTTTCTCTACTGTTCCTTCTCACAAACCACCTCCAACTCCGGGTACTGCTCACTAGTCTATGCCCAGCATGTGATTCTAAGCAGATTAACAAACATCAGAAGATATGCATTACTTACCGTAAAAGCATTTCTGATGGTTGTATCTGCTTAGATTCACATGCGCCCGCCCTTCCACCCCTCTCGGATGGAAGGAACATAGACGTCTTATTACTTTCTCTCTTTTCTGTACTCACTCACGTTAGTCATAAGGCTCCCTCATGACAGAAAAAATACAATCTGAGAGACCTTGACACGTGAGGGATTATGGGTACACTACACGTCACTATAGGGATAGTGTTACAGACACGCCTATGTCGACGTCCCTTTTCAACTTTCGAAAAACAGGCTGTTATACTCCGTGGTGACCATTGGATGTCGGACTATGGACATCATGTGAATCTAAGCAGATAAAACCATCAGAAATGCTTTTATGGTAAGTAATGCATATCTGCTTTATTCAGTGTTGTGTGATAACTACTTGCTGGTAGTCATTTTTCTATATAGTGTTTTGGCCAATACAAAATAATTATATTTTTATACATCCTGTCTAAGTGTGACCTGTGATTCCCATTGTGTGAACTCATTGTGTACCCTCTACAAGCTCACCACCTCTGAAGAACTTAGCCTAGACCACCTCATACTGTTACCTGAACTGGTTTGGCTACAGCTCCCTAGAGTTGTCCCCGTCAACAAGTATAGGTTGGCCTTCTATACATCTGTCCACCAGGCCAGAGTATAGAAAATCAGTCCTAACATGTGCTACCAAATATTCACAGGTGGTATAGCCTATACACTAAGACAACCCTACAATTATGGCTGGTGGCAGTAGACATGCTCTACCAACTATTGTGCTATTTCTTACCGCAGACTGTTTTCAGTCTTGGTTGTGCACTAAAGGATCACCTATGTTCTAACATGGTGGCTCCTTTCTTTTTTTCACAATTTCTGGCATGGTTGCCCTTTGACCATTCTTGGAGGGGGAGGTCTGTTTGTATGTGTGTGTTTTGCCTTTGGCTGGAACCCTTGGGTGTCCCTGCCTAGGCTTGAATATGTCTGCGAAGGCAGGAAGTGGGGGAGGAGCTTTTCACTCCCCTGCTCTTTGTCTGCCAGAATGCCTGAATGGAACCAGTTCCCACTCGGAGGTGCAGGGGTGGCTGCCCTTATTGAACAGCCACCACCCGCCCCTCCTTCTGTAAAATGCTGAGAGTTTGCAGCAGAGTGTGTGATTAAAAGCAGATGCAAGATGATGTTCCTGGGGTGAAAGGAAAGTCGACCACTGGAACAGAAGATCTGAAGCAGAAGCTGACAAGAGACGCCTGCAGACCTTTCTGTTAACCGTGAAGCGACCACTGCTGTCATGACCCAGTTTTCTCATCGACAAGGAGCACCGAAGAGAACCCCTAGCCCTAAGACGAACTACAAATTGAGCCGTCTCCTGATGTTCTGTGCCTTTACAGAGCTGCAGACAGTGAAAGCCAGGAGAACTCTGCCCCATTTGCAATGTAACTTCTTTGTGAAGCCAAATCCGTCTAGAACTTGGACTTTAACAGCGTTCGAAGCTCCGAAAAGTGCATCTAGAAAGTTAAGTATTGCTGTTGTGTGTATAACCAAACTTTTTCCTGCCGAAAGACTTTACCTGATCTAATTTTGCTAACTAAATACAATTAACATTTATCTGTTAAGTCAAGAGTGTGCCGTAGTACCGATAATACGGTAGAGCTGTCATTGTCAAACTCATTTGTAACCGTGAGCAACAACTATTGAAGTAATCACCTCTGAAAAGAAAGAACTCCTGTGTGTGTTGGTTAGTGAAATAAGTATTTATTTACCTTCCTTGTGTAAATGAGAAATGTTTATTTTGAATATAACATTTACTGTGTAAGAGTTTCTTTGGACTATTGTACTTACTGGGTTCATTGTACTTAGCTACAGCTCACATCTTCCTCCGATGATTAGTTGGGGACCTGTATGCCAAGGGATAGTTTTAAAGAGTCTTTCTCAAGTGGACTTTAGGAAAACTCCCTGAACATTGACACAGGGGACAATCGTCTTCCAACCTGCTGACTGAGGGCCCTAGGCCTACGGAGCCTCTGAGGTCCGCACTTCAGGGTTCCCTCTCGTGACTCGGTGGCCTGCGTTGACTTTTTTTTTTTCAAGCGCTTTCTATGAGCTCTCGGCAGATGGCGGGATTCCTCAAGGAGCTCCTTTATAAAGGTGGTCCCCCAGGTGTTGCCTCCAAGGACCCTTCCTTTGGGCCTTCCACCAATTCCACTGGTGGTTCTGTGGCTACTCTGTTGCCACCAACGCCTCAATCCTTGCTGTAGACGCATGTTGCTCTGCAGCTATCTCTGGGGTGGTTGCGGGTGGGGGGACGACTCTGACTCTGCTGCAGCTGGACCCAGACTCCCCTCTGCCTGATAGAAACGGGGAGAGTGCGGAGGGGGATGGGGGGTGCATAGGAAGAGGAGCCGTCTGCATCAAAGCCTTTCATGACCGCAGGGCCTAGTGGAGGTTTTAGGTGTGCTCCATCCTCAACAGGCACCCCAGGAGCCAGTGCTGGCGAAGGTCTTTGCCTTACGTGCCACGGGCCGCTCGAGCGTTCCTTTGCAAAAAGACATCCTCTCATTGGCAAGGAATGTTTTGGAAAAGCCTCTGGCCAACACCCAAATAGACGAGCTGGACGGCTGCTTTCGGCTCCTGGAGCAGGAACCAGTCCTCTTAACAACCCACCCTCAGCCCCACTCTTCAGTCGTCGTAGCTGCTTCTTTATATTGAAAGTCGTCTTTGTCTTCTGCAGCCGGAGCTGCCTCCAACTGCTTGTCCAAAGAGGACCAGGCGCTCGAGTCTTTCGGCAACAGATGTTATCTCAACGCTGGTCTTCATCTAAGCCAGGCTAACACTGACTCCATCCTTGCTGCGGGAAACAGACTTTATTCCATGCTTGCTGCTGGAGAGTCAGGCCTCGCGCATGTGGGCCCGTGCCTGTGCAGATCTTGTGGAGACCACAGTCTCCCATGTTCCCACAGCCAGCAGGGGCCTCTGCTTGTGTGTTGAGATGAGGCGGACGGCGTGGGGCACGCAATGTTGTTTTCCTTTGCCGTGCAGAATAAGATGCTTGACCTGCCTAACAAGGGATGGGCTCTGTTCCACTTGTCAACCGTTGACAAATTAACAAAAAAAATGTCTACCCAAACTGTCATTGGCAGTCCTAACGAAGCCGGGGGCAGAAATCCTTTCCACAGGGTAAGGGAAGGTCAGACTTCAAGCTGCGCTCCTTCACTGGCTTCAAGGGGTTTTGCGGCCGTAGAACTCCCCAGCCAGATGGATCACTCAGCGAGCATAGGAGGAAGAAGTGGAGGATATTGCAAGGATTTTTTGCTCCCCCATCTCAACTCCTGCCTCTGAAGGCAAAAAGCAATGATGTTTTGGTCGTGGACCACAGTTCTCCTGGGGTGAGGGGAAGGAGGGTGGCTCTCTTTGTGAGCAACTGGAAGTGTTTTTTTCACAAATAACTGGATACTGTCAGTAGTCTCCACGGCTGTTGTCGGAGGGGATCTGGATCTCTGCGGTTCATCTCCCGGGGGATGGTAATGTGGAGGCGGACACGCTTGCTTGGGGTTCAACACCTACGAGTGGAAATTGCAGGAGGCTTTTCTTAATCTTCCTCTTCGGCTTCAGCTCCAGTCGTCGACTTGTGAGCAGCTTCCAGAATCTGAGTTTATCAGCGACTACAGCACAACATCTAAAAACTCTCCCTGCAGTTTACAGAAAGGGCGGTCTGGAGGTCCAATCGGGACAGCCAGCCCCCCTGGGAACTGGTTCCTTTCAGCCAATGTGAAAGACAAAGGGCTGCAGAGTTTTGGACTCCTCACTCACTTCCTGCTTTCCCAGACACTATGGAGCCTCTGCTGGGAATGCGAAGGATACCCGCTGAAGACAGAACGTCATCCGAGGCCTTTGCCATCTAAAATAACAGAGGACAATCTAGGAACTAACAAGCAAATGAGAAATGCCGAAAAAAGGAGTCCACCATTCTAGCAGTATGAGGCCCCTCCTGTGCATTATCAAGGCTGATTTTGACGGCCTGTGAGTATTGGCTAAAAGTGATAAAAGTAGTTACACTGCCACCAGCCGTACAAGTAAACTTGCCAGTGTAATACAATTTTTACCAAGTAAAGGGGATACATTGTATCCCCTCAGCACTGCACATAAGGTGGGGTGTGCTGGCTCTCTAAAATCAATGTAAAGGGGATGGGAACATAAAAGGAAGCCACTGCATTCAAATTCTGTGTTCTGCCGTAGTACTTTATAGTCGGTCCATAGTTCTAGGAAACTATAATTCCAATCCTACACTATGAAGCAACATAAAAAGGTCACCCATAAACAAAGTAAGACTAGGTGACAGGGGACAAAGATTCCCACTCAACCTAGGGACAAGGAGAAATAATTCCCAAATCCAAGCAGAAAAGTCCTGGTGTTGACATAGGTCAGGAAGTTTCATCACTGAAATGAAAATCTTACCTAACAGTGTCCCTCCTCTCCATGCCCACCACCCACTTCCACAACCTCTTCCACTCTCCATCACGCAGTCAGTTGCACCTCTCCCTGACCCACTCCTCCCTCCTCCCCACTTCTCATAATGTCACCGGCTTTCACTTTGTGGATTGCGCAATCGATGCTTCACACTGGTTTTGTGCTAAACGTTGATGCTCAATCCAGGAAGTGCACCAGCGAGGCATGAAGCTTTATTGGTTTTAGGATAGTCTCAATACAGCATTATCTATATATCCTACCCAACCTCCCAGGATACTACTGCCAATTATAGAGCCTACATTGCATAACGCGGTTGTGCACAGCATGTGAATCTGAACCAATATTGAGCTGTGAAAGTTAATACAAATATGTAACTTGTTCTCGTTTCTAGGCTGTTTATAACATATTTGGACATGCTTTGTCTTGCACTGCACCTAAAACTATGAACTTTCAAACTCTTGGGTATGAGTGTGAGCCTACTGCTGAGATCATAGATACGTTTTCATCTTTTTGTGCTGCACCATTCTGGATTGGAATTTGTACTTTCTTTTGTACTAGGAAATATTCATAATTTGTAACATTGAAATAATTTTTCGGACTGTATTTTGATCCAACCAGTAACTTTTAAAACTTTTTGCAGGCATCCTCAACAGTGTTAGTAAATCGAAAACCGCGACATCTGTGAATGGCCCATCATCTGGACATTGTGTAACACAGTCTGGGTATCGATCACATCGTATGATTAATGGAATGCAGCCATTGAACCTCAGCCAGGTAAAATGGATTCCTAGCTGTTGGCGTGCAGAAGGCCAGATGTGTGATTATACGTTGCATTGCTCCACTTGGAATTCACTTCTCTTGTTTGGTCTACACATAGTTTGCTTGTACGGTATACAAAGTAATACTTATTAGTGTCCTACTAATTTTTCTTCATAATGTGATGACCCACTTTGACAAAGGTAGGGCAGGACCAATATTATCCCCGCCCTCCCATTCCCAAGCACCCTTACCCACACCTCCCAGTCTATGCCCAAAATAGGGCAGATGCTGAATCTTTGGAAACTATGTAATTAAATCTGTGCGACTTTTCTTAGTGTAGTTGTCAGCTTTCTTATTAAAGCGTAGTTCATTCCTATTTACAGTTTTTCTTTTGGCATCTTTTTTCCCCTTATTAACTTCAACTAATCCCCAACATCTGGATCCCAGCTGGGTCCTGGGGTGGGTGAAACCTTTTTGCTTCACTTGTGGTGTTAGGTGTGCACTGGTCAGTCCTTTTGGTTACCAGGGCTGGGACTGGCTCCCTTTTTTTTTTTGTTCAGATGTAAGCCACTTCTAGTTGAGTGCTTCATGGATAGGTGTTTCCCTTTTTCTTTTCTTGAAGTCCTATCCCAATTGCTTCTGTGATGTGCACTGAACAGGCTGCTGGTAGTGACAGTTTTTGCACATTCCTTTTTATTTGTTTGTGCAATAATGTCTTTTTGAGTACCAAATGCGCAAAATTGCTTCTCCTTGTGGAAATAACCTTATTCTCTGTGCAGTGTTTTTTGTGGACCTTCTGCGCCTCCCCACCGCCAGCCCCCACTCTCCCAAGGTTGGAAATTGCTGTATAAAGGCATGCCCTTTTGCCCTAGTCTTGCAAAGGATGAGCTTGCAGTGAGCTTTTTCACAACAGGGGCATCTAACACAATCACTAGGCAGGATAATAAGTATACCTTTTTACAGTTATCCTTCTTGTTTTAATCCATCTAGTTGACTTTTACACCAGGTTGCACTTGAAAGAATTATGGCTGCCTTACTAAATATTCTCATTTTGGCTCCTTCTAGAGTCAGCAGTCCACTGTAATGGCCTCACAGGAGAGGAGCATGAATCCTGGTCCACGGCGACAACAAGCGTATGTTGCACCACTTCCACCAGCAATTTCTCAGGCACCTTTCACTTTCCAGCACAACGGCCAAATGCATTCAAGCGTGCACCCACACCTGGCAGCGACTGCAGCTACGCATCTCACGAGCCAGCCTCACATGTATACGTATGCTCCGACCACAGCTGCAACATTGGGATCTACCACGTCGATTGCTCATCTTTTTTCCCCTCAGGGCTCCTCGAGACACACAACCTATGCCCACCCCAGTACTCTAATGCACCAAGTCCCAGTCAGTGTTGGGCCCAGCCTACTTACATCGGCAAACGTCACTCCAGCCCAGTATACACACCAGTTTGCAACCCAGTCCTACATCGGTGCTTCGCGAGGATCGGCCATCTACACTGGCTACCCTTTGAGCCCAACAAACATTAACCAATATTCCTATTTGTAGCCAACTATTCAGGAGCTCGATGCTTTTAGTAAGTAAGACCATTTCACAGCAGGCATGCTTGCAGAAAGACCACTGCAATGATATTAAGGACACGTAGCCAAGTATGGCCTGAGCCGTTCTAACCTCACGAAGTGAGGTTTGCCACCCTGTACAGGACTTCAGAACATTTGATGATTTTGTTCAGAAACTTACCAGTCGGCCTCTCAAGAAATGTCTAGAGAGGCTCTTGTTTTGGCTTAGTCAGATTTTAAGGTTTTTGTGCAATTTTGTTTCATTACTTACTCTAGATGTTTTTAAGCTACTTTTTCTTTTAGTTGCAAGTTTTGCAGCAGTAACGGAAACCTGCAAAACATTTTTGAGCTGCTTTCCCAAATTTGGATTGCACGAAAAAACACCAGGGCAATTTTGCATTGCATATTTGCAGATGGATTTTCACTTTGAAATATTTAGGTTTCCTTTTAGTATGCTACATTCTTTTAACTGCTCAATTCAACATGGCTAAGTTGAGTTGTGGGTTCTGTTGGGCGGGGGGGGGCTAGGGTTGCATTTGCAACATTTGTGCTGTCTAATGTGCTCACGATTTCCGGTCACCAGAAATACATCCTCGAAATGCAAGGTTTTGCCTGTGAAGTGTCCTCAAGTAGGTCGCTCCAGCCACAATTTAACTGTTTGTGCACTTCATCTGCTTGCAGTCACTGTATGTCCTTGTTGGAAATATTTTATAAAAAGGAAGGTTGATTGTCCAAAATGCCACATTCAATTGTCTGCTACTGAAGTCATGCGAAGGAACAATTCAATTTCACATATGTGGCGTTGATGGCGAAGTGTATCTGTAGCCAGCCGGGATTAATTGCCACCCTTTTTACCGGGTACTTGCCTTTTTGGTTTAAGGTTCTTTTATCAAGTCAGGTGGCGGAGCCAGGGTGCGACTCATGTGACTTGTCTTTGGCTTGCAATATTTTTATGCGGCCATTATCGCCCAACTACTCACTATGGTTAGAGACATTTTCTCTAAAAACCGAGTATTGAACAAGCCACTTGACAATGACTTCCAAAAATGATCACCTTTGGTACAACTTGACGGGGACCTGAAAACCCCAATTGCATATGAACTTTTAATTTTCAAATTTTCTTTATCTTTGGGGTAAAAGCAAAAATTATGCAACTGCTAAAAGTCTAAGGTCTGGGAATGTCGAATTTGTACCTAATTTTCCCAGTGAGTGAACCCATTCCCTCCAAATGTATTTCTAGCTAAGTAACTCATCCTACATCACTATCTGGTTATCCGGTACGTGGATGGCTTTTTCAGCCTGCGACAATAGTGCATAGATCAAGTTGGCTGGATTTCTACCTTTGCAAAATCTTATTGATTTTCGAATGCAAAAAGCTATAGGATTTCCTACCTCCCGGTCGTATGCCTTCTTTTGCCAACTGCAGCTTTGACTAAAGCAGAATTTTTCTGTTGAAATTTGTTTTTCTGTGCTTTCCGTAGTTAATTCCTTTGCCGCTATTTTATTTGCATATAAGATATACAAGCCCCAATAATGTGGATTTCTCCACTGAAAGCACATGGTCTCTCTAGTTCATTTGCTCCTTAGTATGAAGGGAGGAGGTGGGGTGGGGGGTTGCGCCCAAACAAAAATTGAATACACTGAATTGGTATTAATGTCTGGGAGTGAGTGTGGGACTCAATGTTTGTAGGCTGCTTTAAGTACTCTACTGGTATCTTAAAGCAGACAAAATAAAAAAATAAAAACATTAATTTGAAGTTCACAGCTTAAAGTGCATGTAGGAAATGCATACAAAACAGATTTTAACATTTATTACTGAATTTAAAACTATTTTAGAAAGGTTTTGTAATGGTCGTGTTTTAATATTTTACATAATGAAATATGTACATAGTGATCAGAAATAAATATAACGAGCAATGATTCCTGTTAACCCCAAAATGTTCAGTCTTTGTAATCAAACTGTTGTAGTGAATATACTTGAACCGCTGTGTTTGTGTTTGCCTAATTCCGAATTGTTTCTGGGATGGAGTTGACGTATCCATCGTGTTTTTAAACCAAAATGAATTTGTTGGAATGTTTGTGAAATAATGCAGTTGTTCGATCTTATCACTGTAGCACTGATACAGAAAGACGAGTCATTAAGTGGTTGAGACTCTCGTTTTAATGAGAGCTTAAGGGTAACTTCTGATTTGTTTTGCACAGGTATGTATGATGAAATGTTTGATGTATGTCCCCTTATTGTAGTGCCTTAAATGCTAGTGTAGTGTTCATAGTTTACAGTGTGCTTGCCTTATAATGAACCAGCAAGCCCCTTTTTAAATAGAAGCAATTCACCAAGCTTACATATAAATATATAAATATATATCAAAAATATGAAAAGGCGGTATGTTGCATAGATAAATTGTTCTTAATTTTAATGCCAACATAAAAAAGCTACATTTCTGTTCTCAACCTTAAGCAATGTTTGCAAAGCTTTTCCATTAATTGGCACATATGCTGTTAGGTATTTTAACAATACGTTTCTATTGCTTTAAGAAGATGCATTGTTACGTTATGTGGGTTTTACAGAAGTAATTCTTTTTTCAAAATGTGCAATTATTTTTGTTTATAGATTTTGTTTGTGCGTGCACGATTCAGCGGTCTTGTAATCAAGACATTTCTTGGTATAATATCGCATGATAGGGGATGAGGATGTTTATACCAAAGAAAGCTAAGTAGAGCATCTGCGCAACACCATGAAACGATGTGCCACTAAAAGGAAACTTTCAAAAATGACACACCCAATGTCCTGATATTGAGCCGAGCGAAAATTGTTTCTGGAAACTGCTTTAAAAGGGCTCTCTAATCGAGGGTGCAGTTCATGGGTTTTGCGGAGGAGAGGTTCTTTGGTGGTGCCACCATAATTTTGCATTTACCTGGACCCATGAAATATGGAGATATCGTCAGGGTAGCTTTTTATTTTTTGGACTGCATGTGAAAGTAGATTCAGAAGGCTTTTATTTGTTGGGATTGAGTATCCTTGAGCACCAAGTATCTGTTGTAAATGTTCCTGCTGGTATGTTATTAATCTGTATCTAGGGCGGGGGGCACGAGTGCAGTTTCGACCAGACTAGTTTCACAGAGAAAGATTGAGAAATTTGGCCAGCCACGAATGGAGAAGTCGAAACTGGAGAAATCTTTCACGATAGTTTGAAGGAACAAGTTTTCTGTAAATGATCTGCAATATTATATTTTTACATTGCAGGATTTCTTTTTGGGGTGTTTAATAAATATAGAATAGACAAGCTCAAGAATCTGCTGCATGTGCTGTTGCATCTCCTCAAGGCCCTAACATGTGGTTCCTGATGGCATGTTTTGTTTGTGTCCAGGAGTATTGGCGTCAAATATTTGTATTGCTTGTTGACAATGGTTGGTCTTGTACTCATATACCCTAAATAGCGTATTTTTCTTTTAATTTTTGGAAAGCCTACTTTTTCAGATTTACTTTTCACTTTCATTCCGAACCTTCCGTTTGTGAATTAAGCCCATAGTTCGACATTTGAAACATTACCTATGGGTGGAGGTGAGCAGTTCTAGTTTTCAGTTTTTTAAATTAATCTTGATGTTGCGCTTTCTTTCATTTGGATATTTGTTGTATGTATTGATTCATTTTTGTTTATAACTTGCCATGTTTCCAGAGCTTTTTTTTCTGACAAGCTCCTTGCCCCTCATCCATGGTCTGTAAAGTCAGACTTTAAAAACTGAAAATCGGCTCACTTCTCAAGTTCTGCACATTTTGATTGGTGCTTGGAGATTAGATTCATACTTAAGTAGTCTAACCCTTGCATGTGTGTAAATAAAACGGAACATATTTGTCAAATGTGTTATTTTAAAACTTAAGCCATTTTTCAAAACTAATTTGATAAACAATAAAACTCAGCTGGCTGTACAGTGTGGTCTACTGGATTCCTGTTTCCATTTTTACACCCATTGTTCAAAGCACCTCCAATAGATCAGTGGTAAATGTAGCATTACATTGTAGTGCAACATATATGTTCTGCATATTCTCTGGGGGGGGATTAACAAAGGATTTTTCTTGCAATATAAGGCTTTGCAAATAAGTTTGTACTTACTATTGCTGTTCTCCAATTGTCTCAAATACAGGAGGAATGTATTGAAACATGTCTAGTAAATTGGTACATAAGGACAGCTGTGCATACAAACAATTGCCAAACAAGTATCCCTTTAAAGCTTTATTTTAAATAGTCATTACTTGTGCTGTCTGGGATCATAGTTTGTTGTACAGAAAACTGCCACTTGCTTAAATCTGCATAGGCTGGTGCCGCCGTAAGAAAAATTGACATGATTTTTTTGTGTTCTCCAGTTTTAAGCATATGGCACACTGTGCACTGAATAGTTCATGATGACTGGATTAAACATAATAGTTAAAGGTTCTGTATTCTTGAGTTTTTGTCCTTCGTTAGTAGGAAGGTTTACAATTGTCAAGGACAAAACATAGCCTAATGATTTGGATCAAATGAAAAAAATCCTCCTTTTGTATGATTTACTATAGCAACAATATCTGCCATTTCTGAAAAAAGATGAACCTCTCCAAAAATGTGTTTTTGTTCATAACTTTAAAACCTATTGAAATTACAGCAGACCACAACATGTTTTATTGTGCTCTAAGAGAACTGCAGTGTGAGATGCAATGCATGCTAATACTGCCAATGGCAGTCTATAGCTATCAATATCTTGCTCTGTTTCAACTGACATCCATTATGTGCGAGTCACAAAAATGAATGCTTTTATATATGGTTTTGTCCAAAGATTACCTAACATTTGCTTGTTGGAGCTCACCCCTTAATGTGTTTTGCACTCTTTTACAAACTAGGCTAGAAACTGTTAAAAACAGCTTTTGGCTGCAGTGGGTGTGGGAGGGGATAGGGCTAACGCTCAGCATTTCAATAAACTTTCAAACCAGCCATCAACCAGCTGAATTTATACAAATAAAATCCTGTTTCTTAGTCAGGAAAGTACCTCGTTGGCACGCCCCCTATCTTTTTTGTTTTTGGACTGATGAATGGTGCCGCATGTCTATTTTGTTGTTTGTTGCTAAACTTTATATAATGCGTGATTTCAGAGCCAGCTTGAAATGTATATCACTACGTGTAGCAGTACATTATATATGTAATGTAAGTATTCTGTTTCAGCTTGAAATCATTGATAGTCTGAAGACCATCTTAGTTTATTAAATGTTTGATATGCTAGTTACTGTGTGAAACTTAACCTAATTTTTTATGGTTGTACTTTTTGTTTCTTATTTTTTACAAGCAGCTATAAACAGGTAGTTTCTGGGAATTACTGATCGTTGTTTGTATTACAAAATGTACTTGGGGGTCTGTAAAATAATCGATTTAACAAAAAGGAATAAAAGATATTTAAAATTGAGTACTAACTATATGGGGAAGGGTCCATTGTAAAAAAACACACTTTATCTTTGGATTCAGTGTTCGTCTTTGGTTTTACAAAGTAGCTTGTATTTTATGTATTTTCTATATCCTATGGCAAAATGTAGAGCAATTGCAATGCATCAATAAAATGGGTTCATTTTCTGTACTCTTCTACAGTGGTATTTTGCCTTATTTACAAAGAGATGCTAGCCAGTTTTTCATTTTAATGGGGGGGACAAGAGGAGCATCCTATAAGTTAAGTGGATATTGCAAGATGGATAGTACCATACATACACGAATGCTGTGCCCTCTCATACAAGGAGGTAGCCCCTAGGCCAAAAGCACACCCACCAGTAGCCATAAGGCCAACTTTCTCCCCTAGCCAACGTTCCTCAAGACACATTGCGTAGTTGTAACCTAGAGTTTAGTACGCACATCCACAAAACACTATGAAATGCACAAACCAAAGTAGAATAATTGTTCTGTCAAGCCGTGTTACATTAATTTACTGCTGTTCCAAATACAAATCTTCAAAGTGACAGCACTGCTAGCTAATCTATCTGCAACTTGTGAATCTAAAATAGATTCACAAGCACCAGAGGCACAGAATCTACTTGCAATTAAGTTTTTCTGGGACATGCATCTGTTTTGTCACGTGTTCACACCCATCTTCCGCTCTTTGGCGTATCCTTTTAGTTGCAGTGAACAAATACTAATAAGCTGGACTTGCCACTCTATAGCATATTAAGCATAGCATGTTACTCTTAAACCGCTACAGAAAGACTATTATTGGTAAGTAATGTGTGTAGTATATTACAAAGACCTTTTTGGCTATCGTTAAGTTCCATCTTCCATATTACAGGCACCTTTGGCGGATGTTTGGAATTATGTGACTTCATTGGACTAATGTTTTCTCTAAATAATGTTCTGTTTCTGGTGTGGGTACCCACTATTTAAGAAATTGTTGCCATACTACCACTCATGATTGGTGTTTGAGTATGAAATGTGCGTGTGAGGTGAATTTCTCCCTTTCCAATGTATTAAACTTTATGCAGCTAGGGAGCAGACTTAAACTAGCTGCCTAAGCAGTGCTGCCATTCCTTTTGTTTGTGTTGAGGGGGTTGCACTGTACAGTTTCTAATTCTGGCCATTGTGCTTTTCAATACCCCATTTGTGTACAAAATGTGACCATCTGATTTGTGAACAGTATTTCATGAAAAGCCATGAATTGAGATGGTCAAATGTGGGCCACGTTTCTCTGTGGCAGGACATTTTTCCCAGGTCGACTCTGCCAGGGAGGTAAGAATGTCTTCAGCTGCTTCTAGCAAAGTGCAATTTTGCAATGTGGACACTTTGAGTGGAATACCATGATTCTTCAAAAGTATATATGCACTCTTGCTTACGCGCACTACATTTAGGTCAATTGTTTGTAATGGGTTGACACTTGAAACACATCTGCATCGAAATAGATTCTGATAATTTGGAGTACTAAGAGTTCCCCATGAAAATGAGCATATAACGTGCAGAGCACATGCTAGGTTGATATTCTGTGAATCCATGTTTTTAGTATTTAACACAATGTATTATGTTCAAGTCATTCTTAATGTATCGCTCTTTCTCCTACTGTCTGTACATTTTACTCTTGAGGAGTCCTTCGACTTCACTGCCTTCTTTCTACTGCACAGAATGGCCTTGTTCTCTTTTTACAATGTTCACATCCCTTAAATTGGTGGTGTGACCCTGCTGAATGGTTTGGGGATCACACAGGCTTCGTCACCTGCTATCCACTTATGTATACTGACTCAATGTAAAATAGGCTCTGGGGGATGCCATAAAGCTGTATGTTTTGGTGCTATTTAAAACACCATTAAATAAATGCATTGTTAGGCAAGAATGTATGCAGTACCCTTTGGGAGACTACACCAACCTTGTCCTCCTGGCAATAAGTAACCCAACCTTTGGTATAAGTCTGTACTACACGGGTTGGTAGTGTGGCTGAGCAGCCAGGCTTATCTCCAGAGGGGTCAATGTGAGCAGTAGGGATTTTACACAGATTCACAGTGACAAGTATTCAAATAAACTCTTACACTCAAGGTTTCTTGATTAAACAATTATTAATTTATTCAACAGTCAGTTGAATAAGCCTTCTTCAGAAGGGAACAATATATCAGTAACACACAAATACACTTCACAATACACACTTAGTTTCTCTAAATCAGCAAGTACCCATTTGGGATGGCACACAGATGGTTCCTACACCTGAGGTGACCTAAATAACTAGTACACTGCGGACATCAATATGTACATTTAGAGCAATACGGAGTTTAGTGTCAAAGGAAAGGGTTTTGGAATACAACCAAGGTTATACAAATATTCGGAGGCAGGTAAGTACTTTTGAACCCACCCCCAATGCAATGTAAATTAACCCTTTCCTGGAAGAAAGGTAAAGCACAAAGTCAGAGGTAAGAGTCTTTCAGGGAGCCAGGCCAGCCAATGTTAATTGAGCAAAAGTCTAGGTGAGCTGAAGCACTTCTTGTAGGTACGTAAAGGTCTTGCACAATGTTTTATAAGTCTTTGTAGAAAAAATAGAATCCCTGTAGGGCCACGAGCTGGGAGGCTTGTGAGGAGCAAAGCTGCAAGCAACTCAGCAAAAGAAAACCAGACAAGACTCAACTGAGAACAAGTAAGGCTACACGACAAGAGGTAAGTTCCCTTCGTTTTACAGTACCTTTTGTTTAGAAGAAATTCGTTCCAGCTGGCTTCTGTTCCTGTGTAGGTCTGCCGATCCTATTCATGGAGAGTAAAACCAGGTTATGTATACTTACTCTTGCGTCCCGTCCCCTTTTCTCCATACTGTACGGCTGTCCCTTCCAAGGGACGGGAGATGGAACTTTTTTCACCAGAAAAAAACTTTCTTCCCCTTTAAATTTAGAGGTGCACCGTGGTGCGGCCCAGGGAGCATGCGCTGGCCTGACTGCGCCCTCCGGTGCAACACCTCAGTCCCCTTTTCTCTGTCGACTAGAACGGGCCAAATTCACCAGCGCTCCTGGGTTTGTCTTCGGCCATGTAATTCCACATGCAGATACTTCTTCTTTGTCTTTTTTGGTCTTATCTATCATTCAAGTATTCGGTCCTCAGGTGTCACGCTCCTCCCTGGCGCATGTCGACTTGTACAGGTGTCCATCCTGCAGCAGGCTCTTCCCAACTTCAGACCCCCGCGCCCATTGCCTATGTTGCCTTGGCCCAGACCACGGTTGGCAATCATGTTCAGCGTGTGACTTGCTGTCCACGAAGGTGCTGAGCAACAGACTAGCCAGGTGGAGGTAGCTCTTCCAGAGGTCGCCTCTAAAGAACTTCGTGAATCACCGAACCAGGCCCAAGGTAAGGCCGAAATTCTCCATCGCACCCCGCCAGGGAGACTCGTTCCCGCGCGGGAGGGACCGGTCAGGTCCTTCTACCGGCACGTGCACCGAGGCTGCTTCAGCTACCGGCCTTCGGGTCGAGGGATCCTCGGATCCTTCCGGGCTCAGTGTTGAGGGACTGGAAGGTTCTTTTACTGGGTCTACACCCGAGAGGCTCTGCCCTTTTACTGGCACCATGGCTGAGGGGGCTATGCCCTAATACCAGCAATACGTCCAAGGTGGCGCCTAAATGCAGCTCTCCTGATCCCCCGGTCGAGAGTGTTGCACATACCGGGCCTCGGCCCGAGGAGCAGGGAAGGCCTTGTGATCCACATACAAGAGTCTTGGACGAGGCCGGGCCCAGCAGGCTGAGCACCACGTTGCAGGCGGCTCGACAAAATGGCCGCCCATGCCAGAAAGAGGCCCCCATCTGACGCCATTCGGCGAAGAACGAGTGTCAAGGTGGGACTGGCCAGAACCAGGTACGTGGCCCACAGTCTACCCCTCAGTTGCGCAGGACAGCTTTCCTTGGCGTCCATATGGATGGGGTACGCAGCGGCTCCAGCAGCTCGCCGCTACCCCGTCGGCACCCCCTGCCACCTCTTTCGCCAGTGAGGAGGTGCTGTTCGAGAGGTTCCTCGGCCTCATGAAGTCCCCTCAGATAGGGTTATGAGACGCCATTGGGGAAGTCCTCCCCACAATGCTAGAGGCACCACAGATGCCTTCGCCCCAGCGCAGTCACCTCCTCCAGCTCCCCAGCAGACTCAACAGGGGGCTCCACCTCCGCCTCTGGCCGTGGGGTACCCCAGCCTCCGGCGCCAACTACTACTCCTCCTCCACAGGATCCTCGAGAGCCGCAGGATATGAATAAGGAGGAGGATCTGGACACGCCATCCTCAGCCAGGGCCTTCCACGAACGTCTTGCTGGTCTGGCGAGTACCTGGGCATCCCCCAACCCGAGGTCGAGCAGCCGGCAGATGGGGTTCTGGCTCAAGTCGTCACACGACACCCCTTTGCCAAATCGGGGATTCCTATGCAGACCGATGTAGTCTCCCTGGCCAAAAAGTGCTGGCTTAAACCCCACTCAGCCCAGCTGGTCAGTCGATGCCTGGAGGCCAAGTAAAGGTAGGTGGAGGGGGATTGCTTTCGGCCCATCCTCAGCCACACTCTTCTGTGATCGCTGCAGCATCACTATACTCCAAGCCCCAGTCCTCTGCCTCTTCCTCTGCGGCGCTGCTAGGCAAGGAGGAAAAGATCTTGGAGGCATATGGCAAGAAACTCTATTCCAACCCCTCTTTATATCTACGTCAAGCCAACGCCAATCCCATGCTGGCTGCCGCCAACCAGAGATTATGGTGGAAAATTGCATACTTCCTCCCGGAACTCCCTTGCCAGAGCCAATCGCGCTTTAAGGCGGGGCAAGCTGAGGCCAAGCTGGTGGCGCTTTACCTCATGGAATCCACAGTGGCTCATATCGATACCTCAGGCCGTGACATCTGTATTGCCACGGACATGAGGGCAACAAAGTTCAACCCCGATGTCCAGGAGCGAATTCTAGATCTACCGTCTCCGGGGGAGTGGGAGGGACCATTTACACTCTTCTACAGACGAGGAGCTGGACAAAGAAAAACAGCTCAAAAACTGTCTTTCCATTTTTACAAAGACCACGCCCAAATCGTACACCCAATCTCAGCAGCGCCCGGAAAGGGGTCATACATATGGAGGGTTCATTGGCTTCCAGGAATCCAGGACAGCTCGCCCTCTCAAAGCCGGCGCAAACAACAAAAAGTGCGTGAAGTAAGAGCTTTTTCCAGTCCCTCTCCTCAGCGTCCGCCTCCGAGTGAAAGAAAGAATGACACGCCCCTTCGGGTCCACATGTCTCAGGTGGGGGGCAGGCTTGCTCTCCATGCACAGTTCTGGTGCCAGAATTTTGCGGAAGCCTGGATCCCCTCCGTAGTATCCACGGGGTACCGCCTTCCTATCCCAGCCTCTCCTCCCCTCCCACAGGTTGGGACAGCAACTCTTTTGGCACAGATCCGAACGCTCATAGAGAGCAAGGCAGTAGAGGAAGTCCCAGCCTCCCAGCGAGGCTTTGGCTTTTACTCCAGGATTTTCGCCATTCAGAAGAAAATCCAGGCGGGCCTGAGAGTTGTGCTGGACCTTTCCACCCTCAACCTCTCCCTACCCCTGCAAAAATTCAAGATGGTTACGCCGGGTTTTATAGCAGAGACATTGGACAAGGGATAGTGGATGTGCTCCCTGGACCTGAAAGACACGTACCTGCATGTCCCGATTTGGCAGTCCCATCGTTCTTTACTACGGTTCGGGATCATGGGTTTCATTTTCAATACAAGGTCCTTCCTTTTGGCCTCTACTCGGCCCCCATGGTCTTTACCAGACTCATGAATGCTGTGGCGGCTCTCCTCAGAGTGCAGGGCCTCAATATCTGCCCATACCTTGACTGGCTCGTCAGGGGTACATCTCCGGAAGTGGTTCACCACTCTTCCCAGGCCCTTATGAACACACTGCACGATCTGGGCTTCTCGCTCAATATCAAGAAGTCACAGCTGCAGCCTAAGCAGACTCTGACATTCTTGGGCCTCATCTGGGACACGTGCTCCGAGAAGGTCTTCCCGTCGGAGGACACAATCTCGGCCATTAAGAGGGCCACCACCCACTTCCTCAGCAGAGAGGGGACCTCGGCATGGTGGTACCAACATCTCCTAGGTCTAATGGCAGTGGTCCTATTAGCCGTGCCACACACAAGACCAAGGATGAGGAAGATTGAGCTGCACTTCACGGCCTCATGGAATCAGGAGCGGCGCTTGCAATCTGAGATGATAAACGTCCCTCCATCTCTCCACCCGGATCTAACATGGTAGTCCAGGGACTGCAACCTACGGACGGGCAAGCACTTTTGGCTGCCTTCTCTGCAGGCCATCATCACCACAGACTCCTCGCTCGAGGGCTGGGGAGCCACACTGGACGATCTTTCAGTCCACGGCACCTGGACTCTACAGGAGCAGGAATACTGCATCAATTGGTTCGAGCTGAACGCCATCTGGCTAGCACTCACAGCATTCCTACCACTTCTCAGGGCAAGGTTGTCCTCATCCAGACAGACAACTCGACCAGTATGTACTACGTCAACAAGCAGGGAGGCACCAGATCCCCACCTCTGTGCAGACGTGACAATCAGCATGTGGGAGTGGGCTCTGGAGAACAGCTCCCTCACGGCAGTCCACCTCCCGGGGCAATGCAGGCTGGGAGTGGACAATTATGAGTGGCAGCTAAACGACCTCGTTATTCAGGAGATCTTCAACAGGTGGAGTCATCCCCACGTGGATCTCTTTGCCACCTGGCACAACTAGAAGTGTCCCCGGTTTGCATCCTGGCAAGGGCAAGGTCCCTGCACTCTGGGCGACGCGTTTCACCTCCAGTGGACCGGCATGAAAGCCTACGCCTTTCCGCCCATCCCCCTGATCCACAGGGTAATTTGCAAAATCAAGGAGTCTCGCTGACTCCTCATCTTTCTGATGGCTCCATGGTGGCTGGCCAGGCCATGGTTTTCAGAGCTACTCAGCCTCTCAAAGGTGGTTCCGATTCACCTTCCAACGTGTCCAGCACATCTTCTGGCTTCGCAGGGGGGTGGGGGTAGAGAGTCCTCCACCCTGTGCCAGGGAAACTAGCCCTCACAGCGTGGTACCTGAGCAGGTAAAGCTTCGGGACCTTAGCCTCTCACAGGCCAATCTGGAGATCATATAGGGCGCCAGGACCAAAGCCACCAGGGCCCAGTACAAAAGCAAATGGACCAGGTTCTGCCACTGGGCAGACTCCAAGGGCTTTGACATACCTTGCGGCCAATGGGGTTTACAGGAACTCGGAGGAAGGAGTTTTGTTCTCCAACCCTACAGTCAAGAAACATCTGATGGCTCTCGCTAGGCTCTACCCACCCGTCAAGAGACCGCACCCTTGTGGGACCTTAACATAATCTTGAGCGCCCTGGCGCACAAACCATTTGAGCCAATGGCGTCCGTGGACCTCAGGCTGGTCACCATCAAGACGGCCTTACTAGTCGGTCTTACCTCGGCTCGCAGAGTCAGCGAGATCCAGGCGTTGGTTGCCTCTGAACCACATACCACCTTTCACAAGGGCAAGGTAGTCATGCATACGCACCCAGCATTTCTGCCCAAGGTTCCATCTGCGTTCCACTTGAACGAGGAAATAGTCCTTCCTATGTTCTTTCCTGATCCCAAGGACGAAGCACAGAGTGCTACACTGCCTAGATGTCAGCCGTGCCCTAAAATTCTACTTAGACAGGACCAAAGGCTTCCGCAAGTTGGACGCCCTGTTTGTCACTTTCTGGGGCTCGAGGCCAGGCTGTCGGGCCTCAAAGGCTTCCATATCCCGCTGGATGGTCTCCCCCATCAAGGAAGCGTACAAGGGTCAGCACAAGCCACTTCCGGCCAACATGCATGCCCACGTAGTCCGGGCCAAGGCAACGGCCATTGCATTCCAGCGCCATGTCCCTTTGCAAGTCATAAGCGGGGTGGCCACTTGGGCCTTGCCCTCGGCTTTCTGTAAGCATTACTGTTTGGAAGCCGGCTCTAGATCTGATGCGGCCTTCGGACAGGTGGTTCTCAGCAACCTGTTTGCTTAAGGAGGGTCTCCTCTCCACCTTGCGGCTACATTCAGTTGTAATCGCCCATAAAGTATGGAGGAAAGGGGACAGGACGTAAGAGTAATTATAAGTTACTCACCGTAGTGACTAACATACTTAGTCCATAGTCCCCTTGCCTCCACACGCCCCACCAAACCCCCCGCCCCCTAATATTACTGGTGTCATTAGGCAATGTTAAATCTATTGTCGACGAGTCAATGGGGACTGGGGTGTGGCGCTGGAGGGCGGCGTCAGGGCAGCGCTGCACCCCCGCGCGCCACTAAATTTAAAGGGGAAGGTCTTTTCAGGTGAAGTTCTGTCTCCCGTCCCTTGGAAGGGGCGCCAGTACAGGATGGAGGAAAGGGGACTATAGATTGAGTACGTTGGTCACTACGGTGAGTTATAATTTTTTTAATACAATCAGTAATTCTGGGGTAGTAGACGCGGTCAGTGTTGCAGTGACACTCATAGATGTCACATAATAAACCAACCTTGTTAAAAGAATACACCTTGCAACATTACGTTTTAGAACTCAGTTCAGAGCAAGTAAAACAAATCATACTTTGAGGACTCTCAAGCTACTCAAAGATAAGAAGATCACTCAACTATTTTAGAATGCACTAAGCAAATTAGGGAAAGCACAACCTAATTCAGCTTTAAGAAAGACTCAATGTATTTCAAGGTAAGTAATGGACCTATTGGCACATAACTATCCTTTATCTAATAGCTAGTTCTACCCTGTATACTTTTAAGAAGTGTACAATACAGTTTCTAAGTTAAGAACTTTATGAAACGTTTAGAATGGCATCCAATGAATTTGGGGAAGCATAACTCAGGGTTACAAGTTTAGTAGAGCACCAGCTAATCAAGGTGAGTAAGACCTATATACTTATAAGAGGGGCTATCAGCAACTCAAAGCGAAGTATCAACTCAGAGACTGTTTTAAAATAGACCAGGGAAAGCAAAACTGAATGTTACATTTTAAGATAAGACACAATGGATTTCAAGGTATGTAAACCATATTGGTGAGCTTTTACACTCATTCAGTAAAGAATTCTAAAATAGTACCAACATGTTACTTTTTGGAACGGGTTGGAAACCTCATTCAAAGTTAGTAAAGCAACTTGGATACTTTTTAGAGGGGCAGAATGTAACTTATTCTTTCACAGAGCTAAAGTTACCACACTGATTTATTTAGCAAATAAGTACTTTTACAATTGTTATACTTTCAAGGCAGAATCCTTGTCTTATAAAGTCCTTCCCTAGTCTATAGCATGAGTTTTCTCAATGGCAGAAGAGGCACCCTAGTGGTCTAGGTGCCAGCTGTAGGTAGGTCGGGATAGGTTGGGAACTAGACACTGGATGGGAACTTGCAGCAGCAGTTGGAAGAGGCTTCCGACAAAGGTTTCTTAATGGATTCTTGGGGCTCTGTGGATTTGCCGTCTTTTTACAGCAAACGGATTAAGAACGAATAGTGCCAGTCAGATTCTCTTCACTCTCTCGGTCCTGCACTCTGGTGATGAGACTTCAGGGATTTGAATCGGGTCGCTGGGGATCCAGCATGAGTCCAACGTTTTGGATGTCTTTAGACTTCTGAAGACCATGCATCACACTCGGGCTTGAGGTCCCAGGGTATTGGCGGTTTGCAGCCCAGCATAGTCGCAGCATGTTGTGGGATGGCTCAAAATGCAGGTGTTCTTGAGACTAGTGGATCTCGCCAACCTCTGGGTAGGAGTCTCTTTTCAGGACCCACAGGCTGATTGGAAGAAAGGTTGCACCAGGCTCCAGTTACACAGCAGGCTCTCTGGTCGCTGGAAATCGCTACAGACGTCGTTTGTTCATCTTCTTTGGATTCGGCTCCAGTGGTGGACTTGTCGGCAGGTTCCAGGTTCCGAGTTATCAGTAACTACAGCACAACTTCTGCAAACTCTCAGGAAGGGGGTTGGTACTTGGTTCCCTTCAGGCAAGGTGAAAGACAAAGGGCTGCAGAGTTCTGGACTCCTCCCTCGCTTTGTGTTCTCAGACACTCTGGAGCATTGGCAGGGAATACAAAGGATTCCCACCGGAGACAAAACTTCAACCATGGTCGTTCCCATCTAGAATGGCAAGACAAGACCTCTGAAATAACAAACGAGAAATGAGCCCATCATTCTAGCAGAATGGTGGCCCTTCTGTGCATTACAGATGCTGATTTAACAGCCTGTGAGTAGTAACACTAAAAAGTCAACTAAGTTAAAATCACTGCCACCAGCCATTCAAGTAAACTTGCAATTGTAACAACAATTTTACAAGGTAAGTAATAAAGGGGGTTCCATTGTCTCCCCCAGATAAGAAGGGATGTGCAGGCTCACTATAAAATTTAAACGAGATGGAAATCTCCCTTTACTTCTTGGGAACAGTAGTTGACCCAAGAAATAATAAAAGAATTTAAAAAGAAGCCACTGCATGTAAAATGCTGTGTGCTGCCATAGTATATTAGTACTGCAAGAAAGGGCTGGCTGAGGCTGTATTGGGCGGGATTGGAAGGGAGTTGGTAAGACTTTAGAAAATAAGTGTTTTTGTCTGTTAGGCAAAGTTTGTATGCAGTACCCTTTGGGACCACTACACACAACTAGGACTACAGGTGTAAGCAAAACCAACATTTGGTATAAGTCTGTACCACACAGTTTTTGGTAGCGAGCTGAGCAGCCAGGCCCATCTCAAGAGGGAATGTGAGCTTGTAAGGATGTTACACAGAGGTCAATAATTACAAGTATTCAGCTAGACACTTAAACTCAGGGTTTCTTGGTAGAACACTTCTTAATTTGACACAATCAGTTAGAAACATTCACTTAAAGGAGGCAATCAATATCACGCAGAGATATACTACAATTCTTCACACTAACCGGTTCTGAAACATTTACACTACTTTGAAGTAGGAGCAAAAAGGCATAAGTTAATAAAACGAATATTAGAGTTACTCTTAAACAGTGCAAATAGTTTGAGTTCACCAGAGGAGTTGATTCAATGCAATAGGTAGGCCAAAGTCAATGGACTAATGTCTTGTATAGGTAAAAACGGTTCTGGTATTTAAACAGAAAAGTCTTTGCCACGGTCTCAGAAGTAGTTCACAGAAGAAAGTTTCATATGTCTGGTCACAAGCTGACTAGGCCTGCAATTTGCCGAAGTTGTACGCACTTTCGCAGTGATGGGTAAGTTCTCTTGGTCGAGTTTTTACAGTACCTTATATTGAAGAAAAATATGCAGTTTAAGACTTCTGTTCCTGGCAGTTCCTGCAGATCTTGCTGTTCCTAAGCCTCAGTCGTTGAAAAGAGGGAGGACGTTGGACTCCTGCATTGCACAGGGACTGGTCGCAAAGCTGGCAAATCTTCGATTCCGGTAGCTGTCTTAAAGCGCACAAGCTGGTGTCCTTCTCCCTTGTTAATCCTAACCAGCTCCGCGAATGGTGGCCAGTTGGTTTACAAGTTGATTGGTCCTACCAACTCAAAGGTAGAAGTTATCCTTGAAGGGCTTCTCTGTCGAGGTGATCTTGGTGATTCGGACCTACAGCACGGCTCCACTGGGAAAACCGACGGTCCAGTAGTAGCATCAGCCGTCCTCTTCCAGCTCGTCTACGTTTCTTTTGTTTCAGTGGTCGACTCTGCTTTCCAGTCCAAGAGACTCGCCTTTTAAACATTTTTCCCCGATTCATTCGAGCCTAGCTGCCACTCACCCAGCAGGGTGGCTGTCCTTGCCGGAAAATCAGCGGGCCAATCACGCCAGAGTGCATTTGGGTCTCCTAGGAGACTAAGCAGAGGGACTTTCGGGCACCTCCTTCACTTCCTGCCCACCCCAGACACTCGGGCGCCAGAGCCAGTCTTCAGTCCTGAAGCCCGCCAAAGGCATAGAAACAAATGGACCAAACCTAGTTTGGTGCGCAGAGACAAACTCTAGAAGGACCTTTCCAAAAATAAATGGTGAAAAAAGAACACTGGGACCTGTTTAAACAAAGGGCCCTTAGACGCCATCTTGAAAAATATGGCTCCCGCGATTTTTATCTACCAGCGTTCTCGGTCGGGAAAAATCATGGTAGTTCATTGTAAAACCAATGCCACCAGCCATTTCGATAGGAAAGGGCAGCATTTGACTGCTACATGAGTTTCTAGACATAGGGGATACCAGGTAACCCCTCCAGCACTCTATTGTAACATAGTGTTTGCTGGGTCTAGGAATTTAATAAGACTAGTAAAGTCAATTTAACTTTACATTTTCTGGGAAACAGTAGTTTATCCCATAGAAGATATTTAAACCTTGGGGCAGCCTAAAAAGCTTCCCTGTGTCACTGCACTGAGGGTGCTGTGTGACACACATGAACAGATTATGCCTATGGAATTATCTAAAACCCCATAATCAAAGAACACAAGAGTAACACACTCATCAAAATACATGAAAGAGTGGGGAAAAAAGGCTCACCCTCTTTCCAGGTTAAAAGAAAAATCAAGTCCTCAAAAATCCAGCAAAGTTGCTGGGGGTTTCTAAGGTGGAGGGAATTGGCACATTTATGAGAATTCTCCCTAACAGTCTCGCTAAGGATTAATTGTGGTTCTTATTGAAATCTGTAATTTTTATTAATTCTGTATCATTATTCATGTGTATTCAACATTGAATTGTACGTCTTGCTTTGTCTAACGCTTGCGAGGCTCTAGTTTTTGCACCAGTTCTTGATTTTGGCGTGAACAAAAGGTTACTGACATCCATACATTATTGCATGGCAAAAGCCATAACAATTTTGACTGATTTTCTAGGTTACTGCTATTTGTCATTGATTGTAGTGAGAGAGATCACATAGCAATAATGTCTGTAAATCGATTCACGTCCAGCATGCCGCCAAATAATTCGATGCAGGAGGGCACACAATCAAACATGGTAATGGGCTGTCTCCCATCGAACTTGAATACGCCCATTCAAAAAAATTGCCTAGCTTCATGACTGACAAAAAAAACAAAAGCTGTCAACGAATGACGTCAAATGATAATGACATAGGCATGTATTATAACCATGGAGTATCTCATGTGCGCCAATCAAGCGAGGCAAATTTGGCACAAAATAAATTAACCAAATAGAACACTTTAATGTAGAAATTGCAGCTATGAAAGACAACTTGTCTGAAGTTATACCAGCAGGAAAGCTTAGCAGCATGCTTTCTGACATTACAATGATTTAGCCATTCCGCCGATAAGTGAGGCTACGCAGCATATGAGTGCTAGTCCGCCTCTAGTATGTACAGTGGAGGCGCAACATAAGTTAAGAGATGCATACCAAGTGTTACATATCACTGGACAAGTTGATGAAGAAGCACTTAATTTTATGAACTTGAGTCATAATTCAGGCAATAGCAAAGATTATATACAGGGGACTTAATGCAAGTTGATAACCTCTCTCCAATTAAATGTCTGTCTGGTAGTATTCTACCCACGTTGAATGAACGTGAGAACCACGCTCAATCAGCACTGGGAAAACAGGTAATACTTTTTTCTCCTTTGGTATCTGATTGTTCAGGTCGGGACGCTTCGGGGAACTCTTATCATTTATTCCACCTACTCCCCAACGGGTAACCTCTGCTGTAGATTACCATCAGGTGAAACATGCACCTGGAAGTCAAAGTGTGGATGGGAATCCTTGGCCTGATGTAACAGATACCAAAATTAATCTGATGGCAATGAAAACAGCTTTATTAACTCTGACAAAACTATGAGGCAAATCCTTTATCACAACCAAGAAATCGTAATTCTACAAATGTGATAAGCGAAAATACAAATGCAACGGATCAGGTCTGAGATTTTCAGGCATTGTAACCAAGCGAATACAGGTTCGCAAACTGAGGTCATAGATGACATTAGAATAACACCACTAGAACAATCTAAACAAGTAACAATTGAGGATAGCCGGCCAGTAGTTAAGGATGGGGGTGTCTCAAAATTAAAGACAGTAAATGTATTAGAATGGAGGTTCTATAAATAGCTTTAATATTAGCAAACCAACTATGTATCAAACAAATAATACACAAGTCCTGAAAGGAAATGCCTTTAATATATTCTCCAAAGAGGAATCGAAAAAACTGAAAATTATCCAATTATCCACTTTAAAAAAGGGTCAAAACAAAAAACTATCAACCATACAGAAAGCATCAAAAGTAGGTGCAAAGACTAGACGATTACTAAAAATTATAAATATACCAGATAAAAAAAGTGAGATCTCAAAACAAAATGATAAAGTAGAACAGAATGTATCAGAAATGCAATCTATTATTCCTAGCCAAGTAACACCATCTATTAGCATGCCATACACGCCACTTGACGACTTGGTTGCAGAATCAGAGGAAAGAGACAAAAATCCATTACAAAAATGCCCTGCTATGAGAGAAGAATCAAAAGGTCAAAATGGCATAATACCACCCATTGTAAACCCATCAAAAGGTCTAGTACCAGATCAGCGATGAAATAAATCAGTGGCACGTTACATGTCCAATAGGACCTGAGCACGGAACACATTAATATAGAGCAAATGGCAGATCCCTCGTACCAACCTACTCTAAATGGTCCTAGATTTTCAAAAAGCTATATCTAAAGCAACCATTCAATATAATGTAAGTTCTGATCTGAATACACAGTGGAAAACATGTGCCTCTAATGAGGGATACAACATATAAGAGTAAACCAATGCCTGACAATCATCAAACACAAATAGGTTAACATCGATTTATAATTGAATGTTGTGCTCACCCATTTGTAGAATTCGAATAGTTCAAGTATTCTGAACATCTGCAAAGAACTTCCACATTTGCAAAACAAATTCAGCAAACATTGACAGTTGAATTTTTGGATCATCTTTCTAGATCACGAATATTCATACGTTCAACCGTCTTGGCTGACATTATGTGGTGCGAAAAAGCTGCACTACATGACATTAGCTTTAACTTAATTCAAGATTGTAGTCATTCGGATCTGGATGACAGACAAGGATCATCTGAGGAGTTTGCGAATATGTGATGTTGATCGTGTGGGCATTGACCAAGTCAACCAATTTGAACTGGCTAGCCATCAAAATCGAGCATAACAATCCACAGTATTTGAGACCATACGTTTAATCTCCTGGAATACGCGAGGCTTTTATCATTTCATCAATTCAAAAGAAAATTTGTTGCATAAATATGATAGTTATACTCCAGGAGACGTGGCTTGTTGAGCCACCAATTTAGGATGAATTCAAGATACTCGCAATGTAGAGGCCGCCCTATGTAGAGGACTAGTGGTGCCAATGAGGAAATCAAGACTTTATTGCCAGCTCGTGTATCTCGCCCACTCCTTTTATACAAGTAGTTAATCTTGTGAAAGATGTATACACCATGATTATAATTAGCATCTATTGGGAGATATCCCACCTGACTCCCCCTTTAACCATGTAGAAGTGATCCTTAATAATCTGTCTTTAGAACGGAACCTAGATTTCGTTCTGATTGTGGGTGATTTAAATCTCCATTTTAATCCCGAAGACGGGGGGAAAACGAAATGTGGAAGAACAAAAGTGGGGTTCAATGATAAATGAAAGACTATGTAATGTTAAATTGTACAATTGAGGGTGACATCCCTGCAGGTTATACATGGCATAAAGGCCCGCTAAGGGCCATGATTGACTACCTTTTTACTAACCGTGTGTTCATGAGTATAGTCAAGTCTTTAGAGGTAAAATCAAGTGACAAGAGTGATCAAAGTCAACTGTGCTTAGCTTGGGGTTGGAAGTTATCACAGAACTTGAAAGCAAAATACAGATATAAAGGACAGTGTCAGTAAATAATGGGAGAAATCGTGTAAGGTGGTCTGAAAAATCATTAACCGATTTTGATAATACACTAGCAGATGGACAGGGAAAATGTTACGTATCCTCAATGCAGAAATATATACAAGTGAAATCAGCTATACATGGTTACAATTATAAACATCCCCTCGTGTTTGATTCCGATATAAAAGACAAAAAAGCCAAACTGAGATGGCAAATTCGGCAACTGAATCCTCTACCATTGCACAAGAGGCTGTCTAAAATAAATCATCTAAAGTCTGTCTATAAGAATTGGCAACGTCGGTGGAAAGCCATTTGTTACCAGCATGATAGTGAACATATGCTGATAAAAATGGCCTCAAAATCATCAGCTGAGATATGGGGTCAACTAAATGAAGCCACCTTTAAATGCCAGGCCTCTGTGCAAATACATTTAAAAAAAAAACATGGTGCAATTATTTTGAGGATGTTTATCAAACCCTCTTACCAGACTCTCAGATTATTTTGAATGTTGAAAATTGGAGAGACACAATACAGTTTGACAATGATTTGCTTTATTATATCTCAAAATCGAGCATGCCTCGTGCCCTTGGGCCTGATGGCCTCAACAATAGAATGTTAAGGGATCATCCGGAAATGTGCTTCTATCCTGAAAATATTTAGTCCAGTAATAAAATCAGGAGTTACCGTCATCATGGAAGAAGACTGTTAATTCCACTTTTGAAGAAAGGAAATAGATCAGACCCAAGTTCATATAGGCCCACAGCCCTATTTACATTTTTGCATGCTTGGTCTTAAGAGACTTTAATTGTTGGCTATCCAAAGAGAATTTAAGAGACCCATTTCAAACAGGTTTTCTTGCGGGGCTGGGAACAGGTATTAACTAACTTACTCTAAATGCAATCATAGCCAAACATTACCACATGAAGCAACCACTGTATATAGCATTCCTCGACTTTAGAGCTGCCTTTGACAATATACCGAGGGAGTTGTTTGAAAAATTGATGAAACACGATTTCCGTGGCACATTCTAAAGTGGCTGATTGAATTCCATATCGAAAAAACAATACAGAGAAGACTGAATTGCGCCAGTTTACTATCATACCCAATTACCACATCAAGGGGGCTGATCAAGGTTTCCTTCAGCCCTATTTAGCTTCTTTATATCAGATATGGGACTGGGTTTTATAAACCGTATAACTGACTCGCCCAAACTAGAAGGACATGTGGGCAAATGGCTGCTTCTTGTGGATGGCCTTTTGTTAATTTCAAAATCTCCTATGGGCTTGCGAAATATGCTCCAAGTCCTGGAAACATATGCATGGGACAATAAAATTACAATAAATATAAATACGACTCAGATAATCCAATTTGGCAATGTGAAGCAACGCAATTCTTCAAATGTCTGGCTATTAGAAAAGAAAAGGTTACAAGTGGTACCAAACTACATCTATCTTGGTGTAAATGTTAACCATCCAAAGGATTTGC
Organism: Ambystoma mexicanum; assembly: GCF_040938575.1. Taxonomy (NCBI): domain Eukaryota; kingdom Metazoa; phylum Chordata; class Amphibia; order Caudata; family Ambystomatidae; genus Ambystoma; species Ambystoma mexicanum. The sequence goes on from NC_090938.1 coordinate 101,338,705, forward strand.
CATATGAAATAAGTGTAAGATTGAAATTAGTTTTATCGCAGGCAGGAATTATAGATGGTAGATATTTCAAAATCTCTCTCCAACCGCTTGTTGTATATTATAAACAAAGTTCTACTGATTTTAACCTACAGATCCGAAATGAAGGAATGTAGACCCACTATCTTTTGGAATAGGATGGAAGGTACATTTTGGAGAGCTTTGTTAAAACTGCTGTGCTCTGTGCCTATAGCCCTGATCAGGTATGAAATAGGGCTAACTTCCTTATATGCAACATATAAATGGAAAATGTGTATGTTATATAGGAAATGTATCTCAGATAGCTACAGAAACTGTCTAGTTGTGTTGCTGTCGAGCTATGTACAAAACTCTGTTTTTATTAAATGTTGGAGATCGAAGGAGTTTTTGCACGATGCGGGCATAACTGAGGAATTGCTCCTTCAAAACCCTGATAGAGCTAAGGAAAAAATGTGGCGAAATGATTGGATTCATACTAAAGAGCAATGTGGTAAATATAAGGTCTTTAAGAAAGATCCATTTGCATCCAAATGTTTTGGAATGCCTGAACCTTATCTCATGAAGTCACCTAATCCCCAGCATCGGGCAGGACTCCTGCGCTTAAGACAAAATTTATGGAAAACCAGAAAAATTACAGTTGGATGGCATTCCCAAGATCAAGTAAATAATTCATGTCATTTTTGTGAATCCACGGTTGAGACCTTGGAGCACATCATTACTGAATGCGTCTAATTGTATACTTGGTAATAAAGTATTTAAAAAATATATTTGAATTTTTATCCCGTATGGATGCAATAGACCTATGGAAATACATCTTTCATATATACTCTAAATCGATAGGAAATGCAACAGTAAATTATTTGCATGAACTGAACTTCGAGAATGAAGAAACTGGAGAAACATGCATTGTTTAAGGAACTATACTATTGTGATGAGACACAAGTTCTTAGAATGAGATTGATTTCCAATGAGATGTACAGAATAATTATGGTTAGATTTTTTATTATTTTAATATCATGTTAATGTTTTTGTGATATATAAATTAAGTTTTAATTGCTAACATTTTGTATAACGTTGAAAGGTTTCATGTTTCAGCCAAATCAATACAAAAAAATAGTACATTAGTAAGTCCAAAGTTATAGGAAACTGTAACTCCAATCATACACTATGGAGAGACATAAATGGTCACCCATAAAAAGAGTAAAATACTAGGTTAGGGGAAAAAGATTCCCACTCACCTAGGGATAAGGTAAAATAGTTATCAATTCCAATCAAAACGTTCTGGGTTTGACACAGGCCAGGAAGGTTTATCATGACCGATATCTGAGCTAGCGTGGTAGTGTTGGTCTAATCCTGAGATGGGAAGTATTTTCTTTCATAGCAAGGCTTCCTCACTAGTAATTGCCTCATAAAGGTTCATGGGTTAATAACACTAGTCTAAAAGGATGTCAATTTGAAAAGCCTCTTACTGATTTCTAGAGGCTGCACCCACCAGAAGCTAGTGACCTTGACACGTCCCAAGGTGGTGGTAATGTGGTACGAATGTGGAGAGAGAGTCTGAAGAATGTGTCATTCTGAGGCTCACTGGAGGGTAGACTTCACAGGAATTGGCAGAGTTGCGGCCCACCCTTGATGAAGCATACTGCGGAAACATAATCGTGAGGATTCTCGGGGTGTCAAACTCACGCCCTGGAGCCATCTGATCAGAATCTCCAGCTCATGGGTTTTTGCCCTCCACCTTGGCTTGGGCTACTAGTTGAGTTCTGATGCTCTTAGTGTAAGGAATACCCACAGATGAGCTGAACTAGAACTTAAAACTGTCATTAGTCTTCAAATCCATGATGCCCTTTCATCAGATTGGCCTCACCTGTGTTGGATGGCCTGGCCTCTCAATGTATGGCATCCTGGGTAGTTCCGTACCTCCTCGGTCACAAGCCCCTCTCCTTCAGTGCTACTGCCAGAAACAATTCTGACACTGGTGGGCACCAATTGGGCCCTGCCACCCTCCACCAGTAGGTTGGCTTGATTTGACCTTTCCTTCCCCTCATACGATGGAGCTGACAAGGCGGGCAAACCTACACATTTCCTGCACACAGTGAACGCATTTCATAACCAAATGCTTGGATTGTGCAGTTTCTGGAGTTGGAAACTCTGAACTAGAAGAGGCGGAAATGGGGTCTGTGGTAGCAAATTCATCCTAGAGGCAGTGTACAAAGGGCATACGCTTGCAGGCTGAGAGAGAGGCCCAAAACTATAGGCGGTAAAGCTGTCTGGGGACCCTTCCTCTAGCTCATTTGTTGGAGGTTGAGGCCAGAGTAAAGGTGACATGGAGGAGGGCTACACATTTTTCATCCATGACTGCACTGCATCCTATTATAGGGAAGGGAAAGTGCTGGGTGAGTTTTGCAAAAAAGGATACAGCAGCAATGCTCTTTTCTTAAGGAAGGATGACATGAATAAGCCTAGTGGCCTGAAGCTAATTTGATAGTTCCCTTCCATCCCACAAACAGCAAGCTGTCCTACTAGCCCGTAACCTGGAGCCATGCATGGACATTGTGGAATTGTGTTGGTACTCTTTCCTAGAAGCAGCAACCTATCCTAGTGGACTGTAATCTAAAGCCATGGATGGACAACGTGTAGTTTTGTTGGCACTCACATCTGACAAGCACTGAGCTGCTTGGTGGACATAACTGATGCAAAACAGATTGCGGTGCACATGCTGGAGGCTTCAGTTGGATACGTTGATGCTGTGGCTCATCGTGCATGACTGAAGTGCCCCAAGCTGCTTTCAGAAGCCCGGGATAAAAAGGGCCCAGCCTTTTGAGGGGCAGCAGTACATAATGTATCCACTGGGGAGGATCTCACGAAGGACGGAACACGTTCAGACTGCTTAGTCACTAGACTCTCTTCCAATCCTTCATTCAGTTTGTGTCCTTCCGCATCTCGAAAGGGGTGGAGGAGGTGTGAGACCGGCATGGTATCAAGAGAGACAGACTGACAACATGATGGCATTAGGTTGAGGTGTTCTCTTTCCACTCTTTGATGTGGTAAATTTGCATCGGTTGGCGATCGTCTGGCTGGGTAAACTTATAATTGCAAGGTCCTGTCTTGTCCAATACCCCATATGGCCCATGCCATTTAGAAATAAGCTGGTTATCTTAGGTAGGGAGAAGCACAAGGACTTTTTGCCCGATGGAAAAAGACCAAAGCACTGTCTTCTTATCATAGAAAGCTTTCTGTTGGCTTTGAGCCTTACCAAGATGATCTTGAACCAGAGATTGTATGGTTGGCAAATGTTCTTTTGACTGGGAAGCTGTATGGGACAAGGGGATTGGAGCGTCTTCCCTTTACTGTCATGTTGAAGCATGTCTAAAACATCACAGGTGGCTTCTCGTCCATACAAGAGTTCGAATGGTGAGAAACCAGTGGAGGCTTGCTGTGTTATTCTTATGGCAAACCTAGCCCACAGAATCATCTTTTTCAACTGGTTCTGTCCTGGTTAACTACCTTTTTGAGAATGGTCTTGAGGGTCCTATTAAACTGTTCAACTAACCTGTTTGTTTGGGAGTGGTAAACTGGCGTCCTTAAGGCGGTTACAGGAAGTCGCTTTTTCACTTCCCCCCCATGAGCATACTCATAAAGGTGGTACCATTGTCCATTAAAATTTTCTTCGGGAAGCCCACTCGAGAAAAGAAAGGAAGTGCTTGAGTATCTCTTGGGTGGTGTTATTACGCAGGGGAAATGCTACTGGGTATCTGGTGGCATAGTCCAGTATCGCCAGCACATTTATTTCCCAATTTATGGCCTGGTTCATCATGCTAGTGTTTTATAATGGCGCAATGCCATAGGAAAACGTTCGGGGAATCAGGCCCTTAGATTTTTGATTGGCCCGATTATGTCCATCCCAATCCTCGAAAAAGGTACTTCGATGATGGTAGTGGATTCAAAGGGGCTGATGGTGGTGAGTGAATGCTCATACGTTGGCATATTTCACAGGTTTGAACAAAGTGTTTGTGTCCACGTGTATCTCCGGCCAATAGAACTTACTGGCCAAGTGAGCCTGAGTCTTGGCTTGACCTAAATGTCCTCCTGTGAGATGTCGTTGTGCAATCTGAAGTACTATTTGTTTGTGACTTCAGGGAACCACTAGTTGTACTCTAGGCATCCCTTCCAATGTAACATACCCTCTAATACAGGAGTCCTTTCTTTAACCCTTTAAGTGCCATGGGTTTTCCGCCCCAGTGCCAAGGCCTTTTTTGGTGATTTTGGTATGTCGCCATTCAATGCCTTGTAACATTTTTGTTACATGAGAGATCTCGGCCAAATTTTGCCCCTTTTTTCCCACATGTAGGCGGTCGTAACACCACCCAGGAATCCTAGGTTGCTGTAGGGGTGGTGAGAGAAAATAACCAAAAAGGGGGAACATCTGTTTTTTTTTTTTTATATATTTTTTTTAAATGCCAATAAAATGATGTACAAAGAAGTGTTTTTTTCCTTGTAAGAGCTAGGAAAAATGGTTTGCTGTGCTGAATTTCCCGATTTCCTGGCTTTCAAGAATAGGTTGAGTGGAAACACAAAAAAAGTATTTTGATGTGGTTAACTGTTTTGCGAGAAGTAGGCAATTTCGACCATTTTTGCCAATTCGACATGTGTGGGCGGAATGGAAGAAAAGGGTAGGAAAGCCGAATTGGAGGACAGAAAGGCATTCATTTCTGAAAAGCAGACTAAATTCCAAGTTTAGGAAGGGGTGATTTGGGCAGGTCAGGCAACAACTAGGTAGGGGAAAATTCCATAGTTTGGGGAAAAAGCAGGGAAAATGACTGAAAAAAAGGTATTTGGTGGACATTATATGCGTAATTAGACTCCTTTAAGAGACTACTCTATCAGGCGACACTTTTGGTAATTCCAGATTAGTTTTTTTGAGAGTTTCTAGTGTTGCTGGTCTGTCGCATCTAGTCTGAGTTAGGTGGTGGGTGGTCTATAAAACCACCTTGGATATAGTAGAGTATTTATACACACTCTGAGATGCGCCAAGTTTTTTGGTGTCATAAGTTTGAATTTTAATATTGTGCCCTTAGTGATGACCCGTGTTTCGGCTACTGAAAGCCTTTCTCAAATCAGAGCTAATTGTGCTAATAATCATCAATCCAAATATACATGATATGGTTTGCACAGAAAAATAGACAAACATATATAAAGATTCACCGAGATTGGGGGTTGGAGTAGGGGAGGATTGTTGGGTAATTAAACAAAAATAACAAAAGAGAAATAAATAAAACAGTAAGATTGACAAAAATGATTCAACAGAAAACCACAATAGTACAACTGTACCATATTATTCTCATATGGCTTGTTTTCTTTAAATGCCATTTATATTTCCCATTACCTTCTCAGCATTATGACATTTAAAGTCCTTGTTGGTTTGTTTGAGTTCCTTTTTTAAGGGTCCAATCCGTGTGAACAAATGTCAGAGGGTAGTGAGTTATCTATCCTTGCTTGGAAACCCTTTCTCAGTTGCTCGAGACAGTACAATAAGTATAGATGTCTATGAAGTATTTGTATTGATTCTTTCTAAGTCCTTCCTTTGTTCCTACTAAGACGTCCTGCTTATTGTGGGCACCATGTTTTGGGATGGCGAAAACATCGCCACTAATGTTAGCCTATTGCACTATACCCTTACCTAAACATTATCGTGTTACATTTGATTGGAATAAATAATTAGGGTCACAGTGCTCACATGTACCCAATCCAAAGTAAAAAGAAAGCCGTCCTGCTAATTTCAGTTGATTAATTAGATTGCCTACTTATAAAAATGCTTGGTGTTTCATATGAATGCTCTAATTATATGTACCTAATCTGTGTCTAATCCAAGTGGATGTGTTGCCTATTTCTTTTTTAATTTAGTATACAGTGTTATGTACCAAACTAAACTGCCATTCCTATTTGAAAATTACATAAAATGGTTATTAATGTGTGTTAAATAGTCATTTTAAACACATTCTGAGAGTTACATGTCTTTAAAGCTTCAAATTATTCAGTTCAGTTCCAGAGGGTCATAGGGACCTTGTGGAAACCTTGTAGCACCGGGTATTGCTTTCATCAGGAGTTCAAAGAAAAGACGCCATCTCGTTATCCGAATTCAAACCAGTTATTGTACTATTCAGTTTGCATATCATTTTGGCTTCAGCCTGACTTAGCGCTTTTTCTCTGTCTCCTCCTCTTCTGCCCAATCGTACATGTTGCAGTCCAACGAATTTCAAATCTTCTTTCGTCTCCATTTGGTGTCTTTTCTGCCAGTGTGCTGCCAGGGGTAGTTTCTGGTCCTGGCTACCTATTTTCAGCAAATGTTCCCTGAATTTTATGCGCAATTCTCGAATGGTGCTGCCTATGTATATTTTCTTGCATACGCAGATTATGCCATAAACTACAAATTTCGTGCGGCAGTTAATCACTTGTTTAATTTGGAATCCTTTCTCATTGATGTCCTTTATAGAGTCGGTCGGTTCAGTTGCATATTTACACATTGTGCACATCCCACATTTTTGGAAGCCTCTGATGGGTGATAGTCCATGGGTATGTGTTGCATTTCTTAGCTTCTGGTAGGAGAGATGGGCTCAGTATTGTCTTCAAAGTATCTGGTTTTTTGAAAATTATTCTTGGTTTGTCCCCAACTTGAGTTCTAATGTGTTCGTCAAGTTTTAGCGGATGCCAGTGTTTCTGCAGAATTTTGTTGATCTTATGACTGTTCTTATTGTATTTGGTTATGAATCCTAGTTTCCATTCTTGGTCAGTGCTTTTTATTACAGATTTACTTGGAATTAGAGTTTGCTCTTGAGTCCAGTTCTTGGTTGTGTAGTATGCTTTTGTTACACATTTCTCAGGGTACCCGCGCTGCAAGAATCTGGCTTTGAGAGGGTACATTCTTTCTCAGTCATTTTGTGTGCAACAATTCCTCCTTGCCCTCACATATTCCCCCTTTGGGATATTGAGTATTGTTGTTTGTTGATGGCAACTGTTTGCGTGCAGGATGGAATTGACCTCTGTATCTTTCCTATAGGTTCTTGTTTTTATGTTGTTCTCAATATAGATTGTGATAGCAAGACAATTAATAGTTGTTGGGTCACAATTTCCAGTAAATTGAATACCAAATTGATTGATGTTCAACCTGTTCATGAAGCTCTTGAATTGGTCCTCCGAGCCCTTCCAAATAATCAAAACATTGTCTACAAACCTCATCCAGTGGATCAATTGACTTGGATAGACCTCCTCTAAATACACAACTTTGTCTTTGAATAGGCCCATGAATAGGTTAGCTAATGCAGGGGCATATTTAGTGCCCATTGCTACTCTTTCCAATTGTTTGTAAAAACAATTATCAAAATTGAAAGTGTTGTATTCTAGTGTGAGTCTCAACATCTCTTTGATCATCTCAATCTGTTGATACATCGAGGCCGATTCTTCCTTGAATGCGTGGTCAATGGTTTTTATTGCCCAGTGGCGTTGAATTGATGTGTAGAGATTTAACGTCCAAACTTGCTAGTTTGAGATCTCCATTCCATTCAATATTTTTTGTTTGATGATAACATCTGTGGTGTCCTTGATGAATGATTTAAGTTTGCTTGCTCTAGGTCTTAGTACGTTGTCTAGATATTCCGATAGATTTTCCGTAGCCCAACCTATCCCGTTGAGGATTGGTCTCCCTTCCAGTATGTCTTAGAAGTTCTTATGTATTTTGGCAGAAAGTACATGATTGGTGTGACCGGTTCCTTTATTAAAAATTTGACAGTTGTAGCTGAACCTGAACCCTAATACCATACGAATGGCCTGAACCCTAATAATGAACCTTTTATTATTAAAATGGTCAAGTAAATGCAAACTTAGTAAAATAAGAAAAGAGTGTGAAGAATGTCTACAATGTTCAAAATATATACCAAAGTAACTAACAAAAATTTCATTTTTTACCTTTTCTTTTTTCCTTTCATTGTTTTTTTTTCTCTCATTCCTAAACACTCCTACCCTCCCCCCACCCTCCCTCAATGGCCATTATCTATGAATGGATTTTTCTTGTTTGTGTAATGACTGTTTGAAAATTACATAAATATATATCTTTTACTTTAACTTGCTAAAATAATAAGCCCTGATTGGAGAGACTGAGAACCCATCGAAACACGCGTTATCACAGAGGGTATTGTTGTAATAATAAAAACTCCCAATAACTACATTGGGAAACGGAGAAAGGAGTTTTTGTGATTTTTTGCACTCTCAGAAAGACTTGGGCTCATGGGCTTAATGCTGAAGTAACTGTAAAATGTTTGTCTTTCAACTTAATGGAGTAGAGGAACCTAGTACTCCGTTGTTACTATTCCATGCGACCATTAAGACAATTCACACAAAAAGAAATTCAAGGGCGCTGAGGTCCAACCAAAGGAATACCCGCCCCAAAGGTTCCTCATTTTCTTGTCGGTTCCTTTATTATGAGGACGTTTTTTTTTATTCATCAGTGAGGAGTCCATCTTTGTGCCATTCTGTGATCCTTCTCCCTAGTTGTGATACAATTTCCTATTTGGGGTTCATCAGTATTTTGATTTAACATCCTGGGCTTTCTAAGTGATGCATAGCCATTCTTAAATAGTCACTTCTTTCCATAATCACAAATTGCCTCCCTTATCTGCTTGTTTAATTACCACTGAGGTATCTTCCATCAAATACTGTATTGCTTAGTATTCCTTAAATGTTAGATTAAATGTGCACATTTGTTTGGTTTGCTCATCTGATGGTTTGTAGAAATCCTCTGTTACCACTTTATAGAAGGTATCAATGACATTGTCTGGGGTTTGCTGTGGGACAAATTTTGATCGTGGTTTCAATTCTTTCATTGCCAAATTTTCTTGTTGGATAGTTAGTTCTTGTAGGACATCACCTATGCCGAAGCTTTCCGATTCACCTAATCTAAGAAGATGAATATCTTCTATTTCTTGTATAGTTGTCTCACTTGGTTGTTCCTTTTCTTTTCTGACATACATCTTGGGTGCCTGGGTTGCAAAGAACTTTTTTAACTTCAATTTCCAGATAAATTTGTACAGATCAATGTGTAAGTCTGTGTAATTACATGTTGCCATAGGTGCAAAGGTCAGACCTTTATTTAATAGTTTCCTTTCTTCTTCTGTTTCCTTTTAGATAAATTCAGTACTAGATCTGTTGTCACTTGTTTCTGGTGTTCTCCCAAGCGCTTGCTCTGGTTAGTATTTTTTTGGCGTTTCCTGAGCTCATTAGATTTTCTGGGTTTCTTCCCCCCCCCCTTCCTTCCTCTCCTCTGGGAGTAGGTTGCGTTGTTGGGGTGTTCGTGAGTAATTGAAAACGGACTTGCTTTTGTGGGAAATTTCTATTGCCCTTCTTGTACCGTTTAATCTGATTCATAAATCCTTCATGGCTCTTTGTATTATTCGCATCAGGTGTAGCTATTGCTTCTCCCTCGGGTTCCACATCTGAGCTTGCTGATGTGTTGGGTGTGCTGTTTCTAGAGGATGGTTTTGAATATTGGTTATATTTTTCTTGAAATGTGTACTACACCCTGTCGTCTTTATAGTCTCATCTCTATAATGTTTTCTGAGTTTACGAAGTTTGACCCCATATTGATAATTTTTCAGGATATCATGCATTGTTCCATAATTCATTTCTTTTGTGGTTTCTTGTGATTTCATTTCTTCAATTTCTTTCTTGATTTTATCCATTTGTTCAATTGCTCTTTTATGTTCTCTCGTGGCATGTTCTATTAGTAATTCCCCTACTCCAACCCCCAATCTCGGTGAATTTTGATATTTCGTGACATGATTGGCTTGGTTATGGCAATGGCTTCTATGAATTTTGGGAAAAACAATGTTCTTCTACATCCCCCCGACTCTTGCAGTTAGGAAATCACACATTTTTTGTAGTGTTTCACAAAACGAGCAATACAAGAAGCCAAAAAATGAGCCATGGTACACAGGAGTTTTATGCTTATGGCCTGAACAGACGTACTTAGCATGTGTAAATCAGGAAAACCAATGTGGTGAGGAACTGCAAGCATACATTTTTCAAAAGAGCACAGGCAGACCTTTTGAAGGGTAGGTGACTTGTGCAGGTTACAAAAGTGTATGGTGCCTAAAGAAGCAACTAAATGTAGGGCACATTTGGGAAATGAAAGGGTTGTGTGACAAAGGGCACCAGCAAATGTGTCAACGTTATAAAAACCACACAAACGCAACAAATGTCATACCTTTCGGCGTTCCCAAAGGTGTTGTGATGAAAACGGTACCTCCCATGTGTGGGTGCACCTACCTGGGCGCAAAGGGGAAAGCCTAAAACACGGCTAACCCAAAGTCTTTTCCGACAGCTGAATTTCAGGATTCTTTCTGAAGCGCACACCATACAGATATGAGCCTAGGGTGTTCAAGCCACCAAGGAAAACGGGGACCCCCATGCATTTCTGAAAAGACACCCGTGGGAATCCAAAGATGTCTGACTTGCGCAAATCTCCCCAGAATGTATTACCCACAAGCCCTGCCGAAGGCCCACATGGAAGAAGGGGGCCCAAGGCCAGGGACATTATCGCCGACTTTGCTGGAGCTCTGGCTGGCCTGTTTTACAGCTTCTCCACACCAGGGAGTCCCGGCAGTGTGCCAATACCTCCCCGAAGGGAAAAGCTGTAATGCAGCCCAGCCGCAACTCCAGGACGGTTGGAAGTGATGTCCCCGGCCTTGGACATCCATGTACCATGTGGGTGTACCGTCCCCTAAGAACAGCGGCAGCTCTAGGGAGCCCCGGCAGGATCCCCATTCCTCCCCGGAGATGTCATCTGTAACATAGCACAGCCAAAAGTTCAGCCTGGGCTTGCAGATGGACAACCCACATGGGAGACATCCACTCCCAGGGAAACACCAATGTTCTGCTGGCATGGGGGGCAATTTGTGGCCTGCCCCTGAAATTGTATCCCAGCCCACCAAAATATCTGGCCAGACGGCCCGTTCCCCCCCCCCCCCCACCACCCTCAATCCAGCCCCAGTCTCACCCACCCCACTGACAGTGGGCCCTAACCTTAGAATAATAAAAAACAGTACTCGCATAACGTTGCAGCTGCTCGCGTGGAAAAAGCTGTAAACTAAACAAAAAATGTTATCTACGGTCACCCCAGCAAAAACAAATCTACACTCATACTTTCCAATCATGCCCCCACTTGCAAGCCATCCCTGGTGGTCTACTGAACCTCACCCCCTACCCCCAGTGAAAACACATTTGCCCCTTCCTACGGGCAGAAATCTACCCCCAGGAGGGCTGCATGAGGTGCACCCCCACACTCCATTTGGGGCGAGGGGAGAAGCCCATCCCAAAATGTCAGACAGGCCCCCCAGTGGATGGGGCAGTAGGGTTTGGGCAACCTCGGGGCAGATTGGCACACCAATGTACCCATCTGCGCTAAAGGGAAGTTTGGTAAACAAAGAGAAAAAACGGAAAATGGTAGGCTGCACTTTAGGGGGGCTGAGGGACACCCTAAACCACTGGGGAATTTTGAAATGTAAAGGGGGTGCACCTCTCCATCCCCACTCCAAATGGAGGAGCAAGCCATCTCATGTAGCGATCCTGAGTGGCAGATAAGGGGGGCCTATCATGGACTCCTCCCTGGGGTCAGGTGTCCCTTCCTAGGAGCAGATATCTGCCCCCAGGGAGAGCTGCACAACATGGCCCTACTCCATTTTGGGTGGAGTGGCAGAGGGCCACCACCCTTTCCCATTACAAAATTGCCTGGTGCTTCGGGGTGCCCCACAGCCCCCCTAAAATGCTGTCTACCATTTTCACTTTTTTGCCTTGTTTACCCAACTCCCCTTGGCGCAGTTGGGCACAATAGTGTGCTATCCTTCCCCCAGGGTGCCCTAAACCTACTGTCCCACCCATTGGGGGGCCTGACTGACATTTTGAGGTGGCCCTCGCCCACCTCACCCCAAATGGGTGGGGAGGGGCACCTCATGCAAGCCTCCATGGGCCTCCTACGAACGGCTGCGTGAGATACACCCCCCCCCTCCATTTAGGGTGGGGGGAGAGGGCCACCAAAGAATGTGGGACAGGTCACCCAGTGGGTGAGGCAGTAAGGTTTGGGCACCCTGGGGGCAGATTGGCACACTAATGTGCCCATCTGCGCCATGGGAAGTTTGGCAGACAAAGAAAAAAAATTGAAAATGGTACACTACACTTTAGGGGGGCTGAGGGGCACCCTAAACCTCTGGGGAATTTTCCAATGTAAAGGGGGGGTATCTCAATCAGCCCCCCTGGGGGCGGATAAGAGGGGGACATCTCATACAACTCTACCTGGGTTCAGATGCCCCTTCCTAAGAGCAGATAACTGCCCCCAGGGAGGGGTACATACCATGGCTCCCAGCCAATTTTGGGTGGGTGGAGGGACACCCACTTCCCATAAAAACAATTCCCTGGTGGTCTAGTGGAGGGGGGGGGGGGCACTTCCCCAAACACCATCCATTTTGTTCCCCTTTTTTTTTCTTCCCGAGGCCCATTCCCTAGGGGCAGATGGGCCCAGGGGGGACCTAAACTGCAGGCCTCATCCTTTGAGAGGCCTGTCCACACTTTCCTGGTGGCCCTCACCCCCCCTCCAATTGGATGGGGGCACCTTATGTACTCCTTCCTGGGGGCAGAAATCTGGTGGGAGGGAGCGGGCCACCACCCTTTCATGTACAAAAAAAATCTCTGGTGGCTAGTGGCCCCCAGACCCACCCCAAATCCCTTTTTCTATTTGTTTACTTCATTTCTTTTCTCCCAAATATCCCCCACCCTGGGGGCAGATGATATCTGCCCCCAGTGGGGCCATAACCTGCAGGCCCCATCCTTTGGTGGACCTGCCCACTTATTCCTTGTGGCCCTCCCTCCTCCCCTCCAATCGGATGGGAGGGGCCTCATGTACTCGTGCCTGGGGGCAGAAATCTGCCCCCAGGCAGGGCTACAAGGGGTGGCCCCACTTGGTGGGGGAGGGCCACCACCCTTTCGTGTGCCAAAAAAATCCCTGGTGTCTAGTGGCCCTCCCACCCCAAACCCCCATCCCCATTGCATTTCATTTTATTTTTCTTTCAATTTGCCCACTTCCCTGGGGGCAGATGATCAGCCATCTGCCCCCCAGGGTTATCCATATTTTCCCCCCATGCTTTGAGGGCTGGTGAGGGGGGAGAGGGCTGCTTACCCCCCCCCGCCGCTTCTAAAACATCCCTGGTGGTCTAGGGGGCATTGTTGGATGCGGATCGAGCGCTCTGTGCCCGATCCGCGCCCAGCAATGCTTTCCCCAAAGTTGTCGTTGGAAAAGGGGAGAATGTCCCCTTTCCAACGACACCTCCCTCGATCTCCGGCTTGAAATGCAGCCGGAGATCTAGGGAGAAGGGCTCCTACCTTCTCTTTCACCGCGGCTGCCCGCAAAAAGCTGCTGCAGTGAAATTACTTTCACGTCGGCGTGCAGTGACGAGGGACCTCCCCCTCACATAGCCCAGGGGTTGGATTACTGTTTTGGGCGAAAAGCAGGGGCCGCTCAAAACAAAGTGCCAAAAAGGACAAGCTATATAGTCCTTGGAAACCTGGAGGTAATCCCAAGGACGAGATGCAGCAAAGGCCATGTCGGGGAGAAAGTCGGGCTCCCATCTGCGGACTCTCCTGGGCTCCCTGGAGACACGGCTCCCTCACCATGCATCTGTACTTAGAAACTGCAGCTCCTCAGCATCTTGACGTCCTTATCCCTGGCCTCAGGTCCTGGGCAGCTTTGGCATCTTGGCTCTCCTCCCAACTCGCTCTTCTGCTTGCTCCTCATTTTGTGTGAGACCACATCTTTTATAGCAAGAGGACCAATCAAGTGGGAGTAAGGTGTGAATAGTTACTAGTGAATGCCTGACTTTATTAGTGGGGCAGTTTGGATTCTTTCTAGGATAGGTTGCCCTTATTTTCTCCATGTTATTCCTATGGGTAATCTTTACTGATCTTAGTTGCTTCTTCTTCGTCTCAGTATTTGTTGGAAATGGGGAGAGATTGACAATGCCCCATAAAGGCTGTGGGGACAGTAGGTTGGGGTAGTTTTGGGATTGGCGACATACCATGTTGTGCCATTGGGTAACCTCTTCCCACTCCTTTGCGACCCTCCACTCAGGTGATCCACCCTCACTTGTACACCGAGAGGGCCGTAATTAAAAAATTATGGCCCTTCCCTGCCCACCTAAAGGGAAGATCCGGTGGGAGAGCAGTCAGGTTTCTCACAGAAGGCAGAGTCATGTGTGCTTCTGGGGACTGCTAGTCACATTCACAGGGGCTGAGCTGATAAGCATGTTCTTCATCCTCCCAACCCAAGAAGGAATAGGACACAAAAGGTTAGTTACTTCCCCTTTTTCACCTCCAGTGAGGAGTTAAAAATGATAAGCTGATGCCCCAAGCAGCACACCTCCATGAAAGATAAACTATTTAATGAGCTGAAGAATGTCTCCCGCTGCCATATCACGCCGTTGGTTTCTGAATGGTTTAACTGTGTGTTTTACCAGGACTGACTTTCACTGCTGGCAGCTAATGTTGCCCTTAGTGTGGGAGACCCCGTTTCTAACATTTCACAAGGATATGTCGGTCTTGTGCATGCATACAGGTCCACTCCCCGCACACCATACATCACAGATTTGCACACCAATGGAGGATAACCTGGAAGTTAGCAGGACACTGAAATACTTAATGTTCCTGATCCGTTTGTGACATGCAACCGTTTCATGCCACAGGTTAATGCCCAGAGATATGGGTTGCTTTCTTTGGTGGGACCCCTACTTGGGGCACTAATCTCCTCCATTTGTTTACTTGTGTCTCATTGCAGACATGTCATGTGTCTTTTCAATTCGAAGCTTAACGTGCTATGGACAAGACTATGTTTAAACATGATCTCATGTGCTGATCTGATTTTGTTACTCAATATCAATGTATCTGTGAAATAAGGGAGTACACCATTTCACCACGTGTGACTATTCGATATAAATGGTTGGTACTGGTTGTTGAGCTAATCATGCCTCTTAGATCTACTTTGGTTTCCCCATGGGAATTGTTCTCGAAATCTTTTCCTCACTCTTCCCTTATGTGCAATGATTCCAACCACATCATTCTATAACCCACTTCTTTACAGAGAGGGCTTCTTTGAAACTTTGCTCAGTTACTGGCTCCATCTGTTTATTTTCAGCCATTCCAAGATGGACGCCTCTCTGATGGGTCACAGTGGGGTCCCCTCTTCACATGAATACACTTAATACAGATCTATCTAAAATGGCGCTGTTCACGCTTCGCCTCTACCGTCTCCTAGGTGATGCACTCGCTGTGATTGTACATGCCGTACGGACTCAAGTTCAGCGAACTCTTCAGGTATTTTGCGATTGGATTCCTTTAGTCGAGGTACTAGGCACATCTATCTCTTAGACTTACCATTCTTCATACACTTTATATTCAGGCTGATCGAGCATCGGTACCCGCTCGCCACATTCACTAGACTCGGACCTTGGTCTCTTTGGTTACCGTCGCTGGAGCAAGCCGTTCTATCCAGCTACGACTTACTTTAAGGTACTTGTTGCTTTAGGCTGATGCCTTTAACTCTGTTTTAGATTTTCTTTTGCTCTATACCTACTGTGTACCCGCAGCTTGTTTAAAGTTCCACATCTAGTCTTTTACCTTTTACTTTTTCCACTAGTCGCCAGCCTATAAGCGTAGAACTTGTACCCTGCTAGGATTGCACACCATTATCCCGTCTTGACATATTGGATAAGCCACTTCACATCGGCCTGCTACCTTTGCAGGGTATTTAAATTGGAATTTTCTTAGACTACTTTACCTGTTTCATGGTTGATAATTCCATTTAGGACATTTTATCTTATGTCTGTTTTTGTTTGTTCCTTGTCCACCGCATCATTAATCATTGGGATGCCCCTCTTTTGAGATCTTCTCCCATTTACCTGAACTTGAACAACATTAGTCACGTTGTATCCCAATATGGCGAGTGTCAATGACTTTGTACCTCCTGCGATATTGTAAAGCACCAACGTTATGAATACCACATTAATATTGCCCTATATTCTTCATTATTTACAATAGGAAATTCAGAACCAGGACGTATAGTCTGAGTCTTGCGATTGTGTACATCACATTACCACTGCCTGAATGGCTAAAGAATGATTATGCTATGAGTGGCGAGTGCTGCCAAACACGTTTCGCATTCAGTGCCCCGTCCCCTTTTTTCACTACGGGTATGCATGTACAATTGGGAACCCACATTAGAATCCCTTCAGGAACCAGTTGCCGTCTGTGTTATAACGCCCAGAGCTTTTTGCTGCTTGTCAATGTAGTATTCATCACTACAGGATTACTCTGTATTCAGACATTTCATCTCTTCCATTGAAGCTTGCAGGGAGTCTTTTCCACATTATTAGTTCACTTAACTTTAGAAGTCTTCTTTGAAGTTGCTCACTCCATAGACTTAACCACATTGAGCTATGTTTCTGCACTAGTTCTGAATATAAGCGATTGGCATGATTTCTCAACTTCTATATATCCATCTGCTATTTTACGAAATACCTCTGGATAGGTTGTAATATATATATCTATTTTTTCTGTTTTTCTTTTTGTGTGACTTCAATCAACAGTCCAATTAGGCCCTTTCTGAAGAAGAGGGATCACCTTGAAACGCATCGGCCATTCGCATTGGACCTTTTGATGTGATGTACCTTAAATATATTTTGATTTATTGATTAAAAAATCCTTTTACTAAAACTGCCTATGTTTAGTGCTTGCTATATTGAATATTGCTTGAAAGTTTACATTATCTTTGTATATTTGAATCATTTACCACCCTCTGGGCGTATGTAGATGGTGTGCAGGGGACGGGAGGACTCCTAACTTGGATTCTTCTTTGTAGACAACACCCAAATCATCTTCTTTGCCTGAACCCTCCTCTGATCTCTCCATCAACATTTCCAACCGTCTCTCTGGTATTGAACATTGGACGGCTTTGCACTCTGATGTTAAACTCTACCAAAACAGAATGTCTTTTTCTTTGCCAAAAAGTCTCTTCCTCTGCCTAGCAAGTTCCCACCTGACACTCTTCCCCTAGTCGTCTTCAGCAAGAAACGTCAGCGTCATCTATGACCCTTCTCACACCTTCTCTACTTTCATCTCCAAAACTGGAACAGCTCACCTCAACCTCTTAAATACTTGGAAAATCAGGTACGCCTTCCTTTCAACACCGCTAAAGCATCTCCTAACCATGCTTGTCTGTACTACTGTGCCAGCATCCTCTTTGAGCCCGATTAAAAGGTCTTCTCCTGGTTCCCAAATATATCCACTGTAAGGAACCACTGTCACCCTCTATAAGCCTTCTCGTTATCTCCTCTCTGCCTCCTCGATTACCCCTGTGGCTCCTCACCCTCCGTGTGCTTCCGCTCACTTCCGCTTGTTCTCTCTTCTAGCTGCCTTTGCATGGAATTCTTCCCCCGGACATCGGAGAAACAGCGCAAACGGATTTGTTCAAAACCAAACTAAAAGCCTACCTCCTCACCTCTGAGTTACTCTTAATCTACCACTCATCTGCCTGCTAGCTAACATTTCCTCCTCTCCTCTAACCTGCTTCTGTCTCACTTCCTCTGCCTCCATTCTAGCACTTAACCCATCATTGTCACATCCGAACTTAGCTGGCCATACTGCCTGCCTGCTATTAAAATTGTCCAATGTTGATTGTCCTTTATCTATGTTCACTTATATATTGTCTCTGGTGACTGTTCCATTTACTTCCCTCCACAACCTGGTCAGAATGTCCCTCAAACTCACCCTATTGTAAGAAGCTCACCGCTGCTTGTCAAATATGATTATTTTTTATCAATAGTAAGTTCTTTTGTGATCAAAAGAGAATTGTTCCTTCTGTATATAACTAGTTATAGGGCACAGGTATTAAAATGAGGGCAGCAGGGCAAGTGGGCAGTGGAGAGAGAAGACAGCGCCTGTCAGCCCCCCCACAGCAAATGCCAGCCAGGAGTCCAAGCTAGGGACGATCTGTCAACACCTCTCCCTTCACCTCTCCTTTTAAAGGGGGATAGGGTGAACATGCAAAAGGGGTGGGGGGGGGTGTAGTGCGAGTTGAGGAGGAGCCCAGTCTGGGCCTGGCTGGATGTAACCAGTCCTTTTGATCATGCTGCCTGGTGCTGGTGAGGGGCTCTGCCTCAAGCCAGTTTTGCCCATAAATGTTATGTTGATTTATACCGTGCGCCAATAGCACCCAAGGGCAGTCTCCAGGCACTCACGTAGCTCTGCAAGAAAGAGGACGGGGTTGGTTAGTGAGGGAAGAATGATAGGACAGGTCCAGAACCAGGAGAAACAGTTATCTGTGTTTCCTTGCAGATGGTTGGTTGCATGCACTCGCTTGTTTTATCCATACGGGTAAGGTCCAATGCCTGGGATGTTTTCTTTTTTTAATATCTTTATTAATTTCAGAATAATCATATGCAAGGATACTACAGTATACATCTGAACAATATGAAATAGATATTATACATCCTAACATATTCAACTATTAATCATCTCACAAGCCCCAGAAATTATTCAAAGATTTAACCAAGTAGATTCTCATTGGGTCAATAGTCCATATTCCTAAATATCACTGAATCAATTGCTAAACAAATACCCAATTTCCCACACTTAGAAAAAACACAAAACAAACACTACACACGCACTACCAACAACAAAAAACAGTAAATCTTTATTCAAAATACCTGTTTAGACTGACAAGTTATTCAATCTGAAGTACCAATACAGCATAATGGTTCCATGTGTTAATATCCCCGCGAAAATATTGCCATACAAAAATATTTGGGGTGACTGTGTTTTATGTGTAGATTGGCAGGTGTTTAAAGTTGTGCACACTGGCTTGTGTCCATACAGTAAGGTCCAGTGCCCGGGTTTGTTTGTAAGTGTTTCAGTTGGGTGGGTGTTGGGGGGGAGGGGGATAGGTTGGCTAGCCCAGTGGGCGTGTATAGGGTTTGGGTGCTGTGTTTGAGGAAGTAGAAGCGGGTAGGTAGTGCTTTGGCAAAGTTGTTCTATGTGGCTATTTGACACAGTCCAATCTATTGTGACAAATTACTAATCTCCATAATTCTATCGAAGTGTGATGCATGGTTAGTTGTCTCAATTCTATCTGAATGGGACTTGTGGCTAATCTTCATAATTCTATCTAGGTGTGATGCATGGCTAAACTTCACAATCCTAGCTACGTCTACCTCATGGGCACAGGGCACACAAGTAGATTCTCCCCATCGTGCTCTGCACGGAGCACAATTTCTGCATTTACTGAATGCAGAATTATTTTACCCCCCTACCCAACCTGCAGCGCTTTTGGAAAAAGTGAATTGGGCAAGGATCCGCATTAAGGGAAAATACAGACATCAAACGTGGTCATGAAGTCTGGGCAAATGGCAGCATGGATCAGGCTGAAGGCTGCCCTGAACCCATAGGATATGGCGCCAGCCACAAATATGTACGACAGATCCCACTTCCACGGACCTGAGGGCAAAATCAGGAGAAATTTTGGCAAGAAAGGGCATCTCTCTTCCTAAGCCTTATGTTGCCAAAAGCACACACTTGGAGCTTTGCAGTTTATAATTCTCTGTTGTAATTAATAAAGACTGTGGCTTGTTTTCCATAATTCCTGGCTGTGTAATAATTGCATGTGTTGTCTAATTGCCTTATGCTGCTTATAATGTACGTGCCATGATGTTGACTCATGCTGGATCATGTTCTAATCCTTCTACAGCATGGGGTATTGCATGGATTCACATGCTCATGAATATTCCCCGTTGTCAGGCTGGGAATCCTAGTAGTTTAGCTTTAAAGTTGAACTGCTTGTCTCCTCTATAGCCTATCAGTGCCGTTTGGGTCTTACTGCCCCCAGCCAATGACACTTGTCGGATTAAGTTTCACCCCTGCTGGGCATCTTCAGATTTTACTTCACATTTCTAGTGTTTGGAGTCATTGTGCTTTGCATCTTGAAAATCGTAGCTATTTTCTGAAGAAATCTTCGACTTATTCTTGGTCAACTGCCACGCGGCGATTACCGGCAACGGGGACCTGTTGTCGGCAAAGACCTTTAATCCGTCGGATCTTCAACCCTTGAAAATGTATACAGGTCCACACACCAGGCAAGATGTTACGCTGTTTATTACAGCCAGGAAAGTGCAAATCAAACAGAACAGTGGATAGGCACTGGTTGATGAGAGCTTACAAGAGGGCCCACAACAAACATTAGTTTTATAGGAGGAGGACAATAGTCCAAGCATTTGAAACTGCTGGGGTAGTATGTACCTCTTTTCCATCGTTCCCAGGGCAGTCATTGGCTGTTATGTACTATCCTTGTGCTGTACGTATGTTGGTGAAACATGATTGGAGTGGCCAGATCAACAATACCCCAAGACATCCCTCCGGTGTGGTACCACATGGATTCTCGTCCTGCCCCAGAGCAGTTTGTAATTAGTAATATAACATTTCTGCTGACCGCTGGGGCTTTATTATTCTGCCATTGGTCAGCACCGCTGTGAAGGAGACACAGGACACTCTGCTTAAGGTGGGATGGTAGACAGTCAAAAAATACTTTCTGAATATTGGCCTTCACAGTGCTTGTAGTTTATACTCTGAAGGTTTGCCACCTCCCAGGGACATAAAACATACTGCTTGATTGGATCCTCCAGGAGCGCCACTCCGCTCCGCTTCGCTTCAAATAACCACACAACACTCCCAGGCATTTGTAGCCCTGTGATCTAATCAATGGTTCAAGTCCACCTCCCCTCCATCCCCAAGTGCCTGCTGGATTGGCTTGCTGCCCTGTGTTGACATCACCCAGTGAGGTTGCAGCTGGCTCAGTCTGCCTGTGATGTGCTGCATGAGCTCTGCTCCCCTGGACACGGAAGCTTGGTCATGTGCTTGGTGCAGGATTTCCTAGGTATGGGGATTTTCCCTGTTGAGTGGTCTCATTAGTATAGGCCATCTCTATTGAGTGCTAATTATACGTGGGCCTTTGGACTGTTATGCATCCCCACTCCTGCAATTCCCCATGTGGTCTCTTCTCATGCTACGACTGTGTTTTGGTTGTCCTTTTCCCCCCTGCCCCCTTTTTAGGTTGCCCTATTCCGCCCTTGCTCACTCCCATGGATTGTAGGTAGAACCCCCCTAGAAGGCGCTGGTTCAGCACCCTAAATGCATTACCCCATCAATCTTTCAATCAATATCCCGTTCCCACTCATTTCCTTACCTCTTTCCTTGCGCACCCATGTGACTCTGTTCATGTCCCCCTTCTTCATCATTCCCTTCTGCATACTTCCCCAAAAAAGAATCTTCTCTCCATCGGGTGAGCTCTCACCGCACAGGTCCTCATAGTTTATACACCATGCCTGCAGAATTTAGAAAACTATCTCCTTTTCTTCCTTGCTTCCATTCACACCTGGGTGCCCCTCACTTAACACATAGAGTTCTATTTTATTGGCATTCATTATATAACCAGTCCTCCTTTGCTGGCAATTGCACCAGCTGATGACCCACCAGCCAATGCAGATGGCGACAAGGATAATGACGAGGAGGCAGACAGTTATTTTGAATTTTGCTGCCAACAAGCCCGGTATCCATGCAAATAGGCTCTACAACCAGGTATTTGATCTAATGTGCTGTTTCCTTTATCATTCTTTTGTGTATTGTTCGGATCTCCTCCAGAGCCTCTGTGAGTGTTCGTTTGCTGCAACATTTGCAGGTATGCGGTGCAGCATGTGCTGCCAACTTTGTGGCACACATCCTCTTCCATTGCTGTCATAAGGTCAAGAGCGAAGCAGTTTTAGATGGTCATAAAACGCAAAACTCAAAGATACTCAGACTGCATTTAATCACTTTTACTCAGCATGGGGTCTGGCATGGATTCACATGCTCATGAATATTTGCCGTCATGCTGGGAATCCTTGGTAAAAGAAAAAAGTTTCACTTTCACTTAAAAATTGTATTTCTCCTCTGAACTAATCACTGTCTTCTGGGTCATACTGACCTCATCCAATGACGGTCCTCTCCCTAAGCCTCTCCTCTCGCAGCCATATTCCAGATTTTTACTGCATGCTTCAGTGTTGGGAGTCCTTGAGTTTGTCCTCTAGCTATTTGGATATTTGTTTTGTGTTTTTGACAGAATAATTTCTGTTTTTGTTTCAAAGAAGCCTGTGTGCTCTTTTTCTTAATCTGCCGACAGCGGGGACCCATTGTCGGTGAAGTTCTATGCCCCTCAAGGGCAAAGATTGTCCAAGATTCTACTAGGCCATTGGGTCTACGTTGTGCCCAATGACCATGACTGAGGAAGGACGACAATGAAGGAAGGGCGTAGGAGGCTGGCAGCATTTAACTTCAGGGCCTCTGCTCCAAGCAGGATCATGCCTCACACAAGAAAAGGCAGTCCGAGGAGTGGTCTTCTAAGACCTTTGAGGGCACCTCATCTGTGGGGGGGTCCCCCATATAAGGCCAAGAGCCGCAAGTCTGAGTCCAGCGGGTTCACTGCGGAAGCAGGTCCCAAAGTGGATAGGGTGTGATCAACATCACCTTCCGCCTGCATTTTCAGCCAACAATCAAGCTCCTTTTCACAGAGGAAGTCATCTACCCTGGCTAAAACTGTGAGAAATCGGAGAAGCGGCGAATGGAGAAGGCAAACAGCCTAAGCAGGCTCAACCGGCACAAAACACCTCGTCTGCAACTCTGTTGACTACTGCCGCGACGGCTAAGGGCGCTGATCTTATGTGGATAGCTCCCACAGCTAAGTGTCCCTTTCCCTAAGGCACGACACCGCCACAGTGACTTTGTCGAAGTCTACAGGCGCACGCTAGAAGGGGTGAAACCAGCTCAGGCCCCTATTCAAGACCATCGGGGGGGGGGTAATAGGGCAAAGAGGCCCTGAAACAGCCCTCCCAGGCCGTCGCTCAAACCATGGAGGTCTTGTCCACGGATGACAAAGACCAGGAGTCCCTACATAGAGTCCATGACGATGTTGTAGAGAACGGTGGAGCAGGGTCTAGTTTTCCTGTTCTGCCTTCTCAGATAAGGGACATTTCCTTCAATATTCTGTTGACTCTACACACCTTGGTGTTGGAGATCCAGATTAGGAGGCCTCTGGTACCTGTGGTCCCCCAAGTCCCCGATCAACCTCCAGCGAAGAAGAGGAAGCATCAGCCGATGACCCCATTTCAAATTCTGCCACCACATCGGGTCCTTTCTCCCCCAGCAGCCCGAGACACTGGTGAGGACATGCCGACTGATTATGACAAAGATATTGTTGTAGCATACAGTGAATCGCCACATTTGGATGCATCACATGAGGTGGGATTGGTCCACTCCATGATCTCCATAGCCTCCGATCTATTCAAACTGGTGCCTGAGAAAGCCAAGAAGGAGGGCTTCTAGTACCAGAGGTACGAGACCAATGAGGAAGACTATTATGGCGGTGCCCCTTCTGGACAATATTTGGGACGAGGTCCTGGACCTCATTAACAACTCTTGCACAGCTCCAGCCAAACCAGATAGGCTGTGAAGAAATATAGGGTGCCAGACTCCACACCCGAATGCGTGAGATCGCAGCCATTGCCAGATTCGGTCGTATCGGCGCCCGTGAGGAAGCAATCTGACAACCCGTCCTCGTCGTTGGTCCCTCTGGACAGTGAGGGGAAAATAATGGACTCCATTGGAAAGGAGATTTACACTGCAGCATCCACAATCAAGGTGGCCAACGCACTGGCGATCCTGGCCAGGTACGACCATGAGTTGTGGTACAAGCTGGGGTACATTCTGGAGTTTCTCTCCAACGATAAGATGATGGAGGCAATTGCTCTCTTCCAGGAAGCGGAAGTGGCGTTGGATCACGCCATAACAGTGGCATTGGATGTTGCCAACACAGGGTCCTGACAAATGGGGAACGGTGTCTGCCTTCATCGACAAGGTTGGCTGAAAGCCACACATTTCCATCTGGAGGCCCAGTCAAAGGTGCTGGACATGCCGATGCCAGGAAGAATCGGTTTGGGAAGGTAGTCAATGAGTCACTCCAGGCCAACCAAGCGGATACGGACACAGCACGTTCCCTGGGCACTCTCCAGCAGCACTGCTTTTCTTTTTACTCCTCCAGGGGAAAGTTGAGCAGGTCTTCCGAAAGGTTTATTCACTTTGTACCGACAGCCTTCCAGATCCACAACGCAGGAAGCCCACAGAGGCTGTTCCCAGGCCTATGGTAGCAAAGCAAGCCTAAATAGACCTGGACACCAGGCCCCCACTCGTGCACCCCCGTGTGAGGCCCGGCTACTGAAGTTCGTCAGTGAGTGGAGAAAGATCACCACCAACAGATGGGTGCTGGATGCTCTTTCCCAAGGACACACCCTGGTGTTTCAACGCAGGTGTCTGCAGATCCCTTTGGTTACCCGTCAGGAGCAACACATCCCTCAGCTCCTGGAAGAGGTATGGGCCATGCTGCAAAAAGGGGCGATAGAGTTCGTCCCCCAACGGCTCAGGAATCTATTCCAGATACTTTCTGGTCAGAAAGAAGACCGGGGTCCGGAGGCCCATCCTAGACCAAAGACGTCTGAACAAATACCTAAAGTTCAGTATGGTCACGTTGCAACATGTGCTCGGCCAACTGGAAAAAGGAGACTTCTTGATGTCGTTGGACTTGGGAGGGTGCCTACTTCATGTCCCCAATCACAAGAAATGCAGGAAGTTTCTACGTTTTGTGGTGCAGGGGCAGCACTACCAGTTCAAGGCTCTACCTTTTTCGGCTTGAAGTCGGCCCCCAGAGGGTACACGAAATGCCTGGCACCAGTGGCAGCCCATCTACGTCTACAGGGCATACACATGTACCCGTACCTGGATGACTGGCTGATTCACACCTGCTCGCGTGAGCCGGCCGATGGACACTCGGAGGAAACCGCCCAGCTACTAACGGATCTGGGATTCTCCGGCAACTATCCAAAGTCCTGCTTAACGCCATCATAGAACATGCTATTCCTAGGCGCCAGACTCAATAGGGTGTCTTGCCTTGTTTCGCCCTTGAAGGAGAGGATAGGTGCCATTCAAGGGAAGGTGCAACGGCTGTCATTGACTAAGACGGCCACAGTGCGGGCCATCAAGTTGTTGCTGGGCATGTCGTCCTGCATCTACCTCGTCCAGCTCTGCAGGTTGCAAATGCAGCCCCTTCAGAAATTCTGGATGCCCACTGGGTACAGGTGTCTGGAAGCTTCCTGGACAAGATCTCTCAATGACGAATTCCGTAGGGTGATAGGATGGTGTGGCGTCAGCTCAATCATCGCCCAGGACACTGGACTTCAAAGCCCCTCCATACCACCAGGAAACGGTCACCAGGGCGGCCTCCCAGAGGGATAGGGAGCATACACTGGATGTCTGCACGGCAGAGACCTGTGACTGCCGGAGAAAAAGGATCTTCATATCAGCATCCTGAAGCTACAGGCAGTGTTCTGGGACGTCAAGTGTTCCTACTGTCCCAGGAAAGGCAAGGTGGTGAGGATCTTCACAGACTATGCCATCACAATGTTCTACATCAGGAAGCAGGCAGGCACTCTATCCCCAGCGCCCATCAAGGAAGCGCAGGACTTGTGGTACTGGGCCGTCGGCAAGGGGATGTTCCTTGTGCCTCTTCACCTGGTGGGAGTCAAACACCATTGCAGACTCCCTCAGCAAGGAACTGCACTTCTACCATGAGGGGGAGCTTTGTCAGAATCAGGTGGAATGCCTATTTATCAAATGGGGCAGGCCCCAGATCAATTTATTTGCAAAGGTGGTGAACTCCAAGTGGCAGAAGTTTGCCAGCAGATTCCCCCAGCCGAGGAGCCTGGGGAATGTGTTCTCCTTCCAGTGCGAAGGGCTGTTTCTGTATGTGTTCCCTCTGTTCCCTATCCTGCTATGAGTCAACACACAGTCAGTGTCCATGCAAAATGATACTCATTGCCCTGGCGTGGCTGAGACAGATTTGGTATCTGGACCTTCTCAGCCTGTCGGTGCCATCTCTGGTCAAGGTGCCAATGGTTCTGGATCGTCTCACCAGAGAAGGAGGTGCAATCCTTCATCACAACCCAGGGATGCTGAACCTGAAGTCTTGGCTCCTGCAGCTCTAGAGTTTGGAGGATATGATTTACCTGCGGACTGCAGGGAGGTCCTCACCAGAGCCAGGGCGTTGTCGACTTTGAAGTGCTATGGTCACAAGTGGAAGCGTTTCACTACGTGGTGCTGGTCTCAGAAGATTGCCCATCTGAGGGTCATGGCTCCGCAGATCCTTCCATACATGGCCAAGTCGGACTGGTGCACGCCTCTATCAAGGTACATCTGGTGGCGATATTCCTCTACACCAGGTCTCCAGGAATATCTTTACTGTGGCCCCATCGACTCATCAAGGAATCTCTCGATCTTTCCCATCATGAAGGCGCCTGCCCTGGTGTGGGAACTCAATGTGGTTCTGATGAGGTTCAATGGGGGCTGTGGGGGGGTCTTTCGACCCTATGCATCCGGCCCCTCTCAAAATTGCTTTCCTTGTGGCCATCGCCTCTGCCAAAAGGGTAGGTGAGATCCAGGCCCTATCCTGCAAGCAACCATACCTGACTTTACACAAATCGAGGGTGGTGCTGCATATGCACCTCTCTTTCATGCCAATGGTTCTGTCAGAATTCCACCTCAACAAGCCTTTGGTGTTACCTGTTTTTTATTTTCCCCCCGAAACCTTGGTCACCGGAAGAAAGTTCCCTGCATTCGGGGGTGTTGCTCTGGCCCTGAAGTTCTACGAGACATGCACAAAGCGTTTTCGGAAGACTTCTCAACTGTCTGTGAACTTTGTCAACCATGGGAAGGCTCTGTCCAAGGCTTCTATTTCAAGGTGGAATTCCCGGCTGCATGACACATTGTGATCGGTTGGCGAACCGACCGCTGCCTGGCCGTCCGAGAGCCCACTCCATCAGAGCGATCGCTGCGACGACAGCATTCCTGTCTGGTGTGCCCCTGCTGGGCATCTGGAGGGCTGCAACGTGGAGGTCCATGCACACATTCAAGAAGTTCTACTGCTTCGACAGGGATTCCAGGAAGCAGTCCAGAGTTAGCCAAGCAGTGCTTTGCAACCTGTTTGCTTAAGGTGAAACTGTTCCGGAGATGAGATTCAATTGCTTCTGCTGAGCCTTGCCACCGCCTGCGGTTGTGTAATGTTGTACTGCTATGTTTTAGTTATTCATGAGCATGTGAATCCATGTCAGACTCCATGCTGGAGATGGTTTAAGTTACTTACCTGTAACTATTGCTCTCCAGCATGGGTCTGGCATGGATTCACATGTGAATCCTCCCTCCGTCCCTTCTGTGGCTCTTCTTGGTCAAACTGCCACTTTACATGCTTACTGTAACGCTCACCTGATTCTTGCAGAGGCGCCGGTCTTGACTGGGCGACTACCGTATCTTCAAAGGTGATGTGTAGCACCCGGTTGGCTCTTTGGGCTGGACCTCTGTGCACTGTATGCCTGACGTGTAGAGTAAGATGTCTTAGGTAAGTGAATGCCGAGCTCTCCATCTGCCTCGGGGCAGGGTGCTGTAACCAGTTTCTTCACTGGATAGGTAGCGCAGGCCTCTTGACTTCAGAGGACTGCTGTCCGTCGTTTACTGCACGAACGGTAAGTTTCGAGTCATTCAAATGTCTTTAAAGTCTTTAGTAATGATGTCTCTTGTTTTGCAGGGTTCCGGCGATGGCGGATGACAGGCTGAAGTGAGTTGAAGATGGAGCCCGTGTGATGAATAGAAGCGCCTGGAAGCACGTAAGTAAGCGCTTGTTGCCTGCTTCACTATGCGCTCTAATTGTCTTTTATTTTTGCAGGTACGAGTTCGGAGCGGCTGCAGGGTGCCGGAATACCCACTGGATTAGATGTGGAAAGGAGTAATGGCACGTGAGTATTAAAGTTCCCCAATGTCTTTAAACGCACCTTGTTTTGTCTTTCAGATGCGGGATGCAGCGCCGAAGGCCTCCGGAGCGTGCGAAGAGTTGGTAAACTTTTGTCTTTCAGATGCCGGAATGCAGTGTGAAGGCCTCCGGAGCGCACGAAGAGTAGGTAAGCCTTTGCCTTTCAGATGCCGGAATGCTAACCTGTTCTTTCTTGTCTTTATAGGTGTTGCTGAAGACTGGATTCAGGATGGTAAGCCTTTTTCCTTAGGCCCAGGACCGGATGCAGAAGACACGATGAGCGTTCTGCTGCAGAGGTTGCAGAATAACGCAAAGCAAGATTCATCCACCGGGTGTGGTTTAAATAGCCTCCTGTAGTGCTTAGGTGTCTCCTTCCACAGCCACGCCTAAGTAAGAAAAGAGTTCCTGGTAAGAAAAGAGTTCCTGCCTTCCAGAAGAGTTCCAGTGTTCTGAATCTAGGGAGTGGCTCCAGCCCCACCCAACAGGAAAAGTAGTTCCAAACAGAAGAGGATCAGAGGCTCAACTGGCAGGCAAGTAAGCAGCATGGTCTGCTGAAGGTAAGTCCACCCAAGCATTATGAGCCCGGCGCTTCCAGCGCTGGGACTGGGCATATTTATGAGCCTGGTGCCACTGGCGCCAGGACTGGGTCCAAAAGGTCCCAATTGGGACTGGTTGGCACTCGGGACCTGGGTTATGGATCTGCTTCCAAGGGAGTTGGGAAAACCCTGACCTTTTGGAAGCCGAGATCATGACACTTACCAAATCTGAAGATGGCTGCCAGAGGAGGGGCCTAGGGAGAGGACTATCATTGGATGGGGGCAGTATGACCCAGAGGAGTAGGTAGGTTGGTAGGTGCACACCCTGACGAATTAGGTAAGTATTTCAAATTAGTAGAGAAGTCCAGAGAGTCTGGTTTCAAATTCTAGAGGTGCAAGGGAGGAAAATAAGGCCTTGGCACAAGACCCCGTTATACAAATGAAGTAGAGAAGAGGGTCCAAAGTAGGAGCCCTCCCGTCCCTTGCACACTGTCTTTAATCCACCAAAGAGGTGGCAAAGAGTTATAGATATATACTTATATGAATTAATTGCAGGATTTTGCTAGGAGTTGCTTTTTTTAAATGGTTATTTAGATAAATGCTCTATGAATGCAGTCTGTATAAAGCAAACAAGTATTTTAATCACATGTAGAGGAAATATAACAATAAGCAAAAGCACATTCCTCAAATTCAATACATAGATGGCTTTACGTGTTTCAAGCGAGATCCTCTTCATCAGAAGCCTGAATTGAACTGTAGTTGGTTGATGGACAACATTGAAAAGGAAAAAGAGCAAGAGATATTCTGTTATCTATGATGGCATACAGTGTCCGTTTAAAGGTTTGAATCCAAAAGGATCGAATGCCATAGGGTCGAGTCAATTTGACCTAAAACAAAAGGGTCGAAATAGTATTTTTGAATTTTTTTTTTTTGGGTTTCCGTTTTGGACAAAAGTGGACCCCCCAAAAAAATTAAAAAAATAAAAAGTGGTTTTTACCACAAAAAAAATTTGAAAATTTACAAAAAATAAAAAAACATTCGACCCTTTGGTTTTCGGTCCTTTTGATTCGACCCTTTGGTAATTCGATCCTTTGCATTTGAAGCTTTGACCTAGAACCATGGCATACATATGGTAGGTTACATGTCAATACATTCATAACACCATACATCACCAAATCAAAAAGAACCCCCAACCCACAACCATGTCCCCTGGAAGACGAACCAGATGAAAACAAAAACCCTAGACTAAACCTAGAAGAACTACTCGAGAACGCCGACAACCTGAAACCTGTTCCTGAACAAGATCAGAAAACGACCCTAACAAAAAAAGGCAAACCAAGCTACACCTCTAAACTCCATTGCAATCTAATAAATGCAAGATCCATGTCAAAACACTCTACAGAGATCTTCGACCTACTCGACGACAACAGCATCGACATTCTCTTCATCACAGAAACTTGGCTGGACGACAACTACAAAATCACACTCCAAAGCTGCCTTCCAGCAAACTTTAAATGCCTTCAAATAAACAGGAAAAACAAAAAAGGAGGAGGCATCGCAATAGCATTAAAGAGCAGCTGAAAATAAGAACAGACAAACCACTCAACATCCCCAACTGCGAGTCCATGGTCATACACCTAACAGCTAGCCCAAAAACCAACATCACATTCATCCTGGTGTACAGACCCCCAATTTATGATGCATCCTTCGTCGACAACTTCGTAGAAGCTATAACCAACATAGCCATCAACCACGAACAAGTAAACATAGTCGAGGACTTCAACATCTGGTTCGAAGACAGTCATGCCAGCTCCCAAAACTCACTGGTTGAACAACTCGCCACCATGAAACTACGACAACTAGTAAAAGGGGCAACTCGCTCGGCAGGACACACCTTGGACACAATATTCGCAGAGGAAAAACTCATCACCACGGCACCGCCGATACAAATACTGTGGAGTGACCATCTCATCATCCCATTCGTAATCACTCTGCCTACTCAAGTCTACATCCAACCTCCCAAACTCACAGCCACCACAAAAAGAAACTGGAAAGACGTCAAAAAAGGCAACCTATTCGAACAACTGGAGTTAACCAAGCCCTCAACAACAGAACTAGACCTAGCTGACCTAGACGGGAAAGCTGAGATACTACACAAATGTATTGCAGATACAATTGACAAGATGGCCCCAGAAAAACCATTCACACCATCAAAAAAGAGAGCAATGGCAAAATGGTTTACCCCACTACTAAGCACCATGAAAAAAGAAAACAAAAAGATGGAAATGGAATGGAGGAAAGATTACAATCCAGACAAAAAACAATGTTCCAGAAGCACATTCGCGCATACAAGAAGGAAATTCAAAAGGCAAATAGTATGATGACAGAATCACAAATGCCACCAACACACAAAAAGAAATGTTCCGTATCATTAAAGAAATGAGAAACCTACCAGGCTGTGACAACACCCCAACCCCCTCAGAGAAACTATGCAACAACCTTGCAGACCACTTCAAAAAGAAAATCAATGACATCCGACAAACCATCCAACAGAGACCAACCAGCAGCGACTTACAACCAAACAAACCTAAATCAGAACCGCAGCACAAACTCAGTAACTACCCTGAAATATCAGCAGAGGCATTCGCAATGCTGATAAAACACAGCAAGAAAGCGGGCTCACCCATGGATCCCTGCCCCACGGACATCTACAAATCAATCCTCGGACAAGAAACACCAGCAGAATACTTCAGAAACCTTCTAAATGTATCACTGGCAACAGGAACAGTACCAAGGATCTTCAAATCGACTTACATCAAACCACTTCTGAAAAACAAACGCGGGGACGTAGATGACCTCTCCAACTACAGACCAATCTCCAACATCCCCTACCCGGCCAAACTCCTCAAAACCTACGTATACAAACTAACCCAAGAATAAATTGAAGAACACCACCTGCTAGACCAAGCTCAAGTCGGCTTCAGACCCACAAGAGGTACAGAAACAGCACTACTATCCATCTGGGATGACCTAAAAACAAACGCAGACTCCAACACAACATCTGCCTTTATCCTGCTGGACCTCTCCGCAGCCTTCGACACAGTTAGCCATGACACCCTAACCAAAAGACTAGAAGACATAGGCATAACAGACACGGTGCTATGCTGGACTAAATCATTCCTAGCAGACAGAACTGAAACCGTCTGGATCAAACCCTTCAAATCCACCCCACGAGTCAACGACTGTGGAGTACCACAAGGATCCTCACTATCACCACTGTACTTCAACATCTACCAAACCCCAGTAATCAGAATCTTCAAGAAACACAACATCAAATGCTACAACTACGCAGACGACGCTCAAATCATCTACAAGATCGAAGACACCCAAGCCGATCATTCAAACTTAACCGACTGTCTAAAAGAAGTCTTCAACTGGATGAATGCCACCAACCTGAAAATCAACCCAGGAAAAACCGAAATCATGATCATATCCAAAGACCAAGAGAAGGAAACCGCCATCCCGTGGCCAACGGAAATGGGATCTATACCATCACCATCTAAGGTAGTAAAAAATCTGGGAGTCCTGATGGACAACACCCTAACCTTAGAACCGCAAATAAACGCAACAGTCAAGAAATGCTTCTTCCTCCTCCACATGGCAAGAAAAATACTACCTTTCCTCTCCTTCACACACAAAACGCTCACCATCGTCGGCCTCATCATGTCAAGTATCGACTATGCAAACAGCCTCTACCTCGGTATACCGGAATACCTACTGAAGAAGCTACAACGGATCCAAAACACTGCAGCCAGACTACTCCTCAAACTATCCAGAAGAGACCACATCACCCCGGCCCTAAAAACACTACACTGGCTCCCAGTAAAACAGCGTATCATCTTCAAAACAATGTGCATAACGCACAGGGCAATCGGCGGACAAGGAGCAGAATTCCTACAAAAATAAATAACAAATTACAAGCCAACGAGACCGCTCAGGTCAACCAACGAAATCCGACTGGAACAAAAACCTTACATCAAGAAGAAACTCGGAGGCACCGCTTTCTACCACTTAGCCGCGAAAACCTGGAACAACATCCCAAAAGTAATAAGGAACATCAAAGATCACCTTAAATTCAGAAAATTACTAAAAACCTGCCTCTTCAACACCAGAGACTAAAACCGAAACAACAATAAGACAAACGACTCATCAAAAAAGGACATTGACAAACCCTTAGAATCGGACAGAAGTACCCTGAGCACCAGCAGGGCTGACGCTGGACACAGAGGTCCACCCGCGAGACCCAGAGAAACGGAGGCAACTACTCCAGCCAACCCTTACCATCCCCCACCCCCCGTACAGCCACAACTATGTACCACGGGGCGGGGAGTGGCTTGGACGGCCATGTAAGAGGTCGCACTCTGGAGGAGCTCCGCTGATCCTGTTTTGATCCTGATGGAGGGGTACGTCCACGGGGGCCGGCCGACGCTGGAAATCGATGTCCAGGTGTGTGAATGCCACCACTACACTCGGTGAAAGTTTGTGATGTCTGGAAGGCCTAGAAACCGAATTAAACGTGATTGACTGGGACGAGCCCTGAGCAGGCGGACAAGACAAAATGGCGGCGACACGCTGCGAACACCGAGGATCGTGATTACGAGTGCAGGACCCTTGGGTCCCTTTGCTTGGAGACAAAAACACGTGAGCGCTGCCTAGGACGCACGGTGGCCCAGCGAGCTGGAGAGCCGAACGGATGTAGCTGTGACGACTGGACCGTGGGCCCGGTGGTTGGGGTGCTCCGGGCGTGTTGGATGCCCCATGGTGTGGCGGGCCAGGCTTTGAGCACTGTGTGGTGTGACTCCCCCTAGGTGCCCCCGCTCGACTCATACAACAACATGGCCACGAGAGGTGTGAAACCCAAGGCCAAACAGCCCACGATGGAGGCTTACGCTAAGTCCCCCTCAGGGGCGGAAGGAGGCAGGAACAAAGAGACCCCCGTGACGGTCGCGGAGTCACCGGGCACGATACAGGAAGTGCTGGCGGCGATTGCGGACTTAAAGGTGTCATGGGAGACCAAGTTGGGCCTCGCCATGAAAGAGCTACAGGAAGGCTTAAACCTTAAGATCGGTGCCGTCCAGGAGGAGGTGAATCTGCTTAGACTGGATGTTAGGGCGATCTCGGAGCGCACGGGGACCGTCGAGAAGGAGACGGCCACGAACACGGCAGACTGCGCTGCTCATAAAAAGGAACTACACGCCCTTGTGCAACGGGTGGGCAACCTGGAGGACAGAGCGGAGCAGGCGGAAGGACGTGCCAGGCGCAACAATATTCGCATCGTGGGCCTACCTGAAGGAACGGAAGGGCCAGATCCCACGGAATTTGTGGAATCCATGTTTTTGCAGGAGATTACCGGCGGGGTACTGACCCAGGGGTTTGCAGTCGAGAGAGCGCATAGGGCCCTTACCAGGAGGCCGCCTCCTGGGGCCCCCCCGCGGCCGGTGATCGCGAAAATTCTGAACTACCGAGATCGCGAAAGGATTCTTGAATTCTTTCGAAAAGGGGGAACGATTGACAGAGGATCGGCCAAGATCACGGCCTACCCTGACTACACGCTACAAGTACAGCGGAGTCGGATGCACTTCGGGGCGGTGAAAAGGAGACTTTGTGAAGCTGGCCATCGCTACATGCTACTCTACCCGGCCAAATTGAAAGTTTTCTACAGAAACAGATCGCTGTTCTTTGAAACACCAACTGAAGCGATGGACTGGCTAGATGCGCTGGGCAGTCCTCAAGAATCGAGCATCCAGGCAGAGACTACGGAAGATAAATATCTTACGGCTGGGTCGCCTAGGGCAATGGGGCCGAGACATTGGGACTTGAATATAGTCATTTATACGGTATATGATGCGTATGATGTGGTGTTGACGGGCTTGCCCATTGGGCGTGCCTACCCGTGGTTACTTGGTTGGGAGCTCCTAGAGGCTTCCTTTGTCCCCAGTAGTAACATATCTAGTTAGTTAGGTTGCTGTTAGATCGGCGACGCCCCGCGGGGTCCTACTCCTTGAATACGGGATAAGACCAGACGCGGGTGGGCCTGAGATCCAGGGATGGAGCTGGGCTTTTGTTGGGGTGGGACGGGTTGTTTGCTGTGGTTTGTAGTTGGGAAACAGGGAGGGGGGATGGGGATCAAGGGCAGAAGAGCCGGCGGAGAGTTAGACCAAGGGGGTATTGTGGGGAGGGCGGGGCTGAATACAGACCAAACCGATGGCATCGGATAGTCTTCGCATAGTCACCTGGAATGTCTGAGGCCTCAATAGTTACCTCAAGCGGAACAAGGTAATGCTATACCTGAAGAGGATGCGGATAGACATAGCCCTGCTACAAGAGACCCACCTCACCAGGGAGAAATTGGAGGTGGTCAAGAGGAAGTGGAAGGGCAAGGTAGTGGGTGCCACGTACTCGGCGTATGCTAGAGGGGTCATCACCTGGGTGGCGCGGCACGTGCCGTTCCGGGTGCTTGACTCGATAGTGGACCCGGAGGGTAGAATGGTGGCGACAACAGGACTCCTGGAGAACAGGGAAGTACACATCCTCAACCTGTATGCCCACAATCATGATACTGCAGCCTACTTTAGATCCCTCTATGGCAAACTTGGCCCCTTGATAGGGGGTGCGATGGTGTGGGGTGGGGACTTCAATTGTGTCTTAGATCCCAAAATCGACCGGTCCGCTGATACCAAAGGGAAAATGTCGCCGGCGGCCAAGGCGCTCAGGACATTGCTAGGAGACCTGGGACTGGTAGATGTGTGGAGGAAACTCCACCCCACAGAGAGGCAGTACTCGCACTATGCGGCGCCATACGATTCATATACGAGATTGGATTATGTGTTTGGAACCGCCGAGATAGCGGGCGAAATAGTGGGGGCGGAATACAAGGCTCGAGTATTGTCGGACCATTCGCCCCTGGTGGTAGAGTGGCAACACCAACCCCCTAGGCCTCGGGTCCCCACATGGAGGCTCCGGTCGGAGGCACTGCAGGATGAGGGATTCCGGGAAGACCTGAGGGTTGCCATCGGGGAATATTTTGAGATAAACACGGGTAGCGTGCGTTCTGCTGGAACTCTGTGGGAGGCCTTTAAGGTGGTGGTGCGGGGAGTGGCCATCTCTAAATCCAAGGGACTTCAAGGGGGTATCGGGAGGGAGCTTCAGGACACCGAAAGGGAACTGGAGAGCCTGGCTCGTCTCGAGAACGCCACTCAGGTAGACAAAACTAGGATGAGGGACCTTCAGGTGGCGTGCAGCGCTCTTTGGGATCGACTATGTAGATTGAACCATAGGAAATACACCGAGCGGCTGCATGCGGGGGGCGACAAGCCAGGCAGACTGCTGGCCTGGCTGTACAAGAGCGAGTCCCCCCCGAGTGGTTATTCATGAGATACGTGGTGAGGACGGTTGTCTTCGCAACACTCAGGATGGGGTGAACGAGGAATTCCTCAGGTTCTACAAACGTTTGTATGAGGATCCTGGGGAGGACAGGAACCAGGACATCCTGAACACACTGGAAGACATTGGTCTGCCCACCCTAGACGACCTGGAGCGGGAGGAACTGGACGCCCCTATCACTTCAGATGAGCTGGAGGTGGTGATCCGAGGCCTCCCCACGTGTAAGGCACCTGGAGCGGATGGACTGCTTGGTGAGTTTTACAAGGTGTACGTGCAGGAGCTGCTCCAGCCACTGCTGACCTTGTTTAACGAGGCATACGAACAGGGCGAACTCCCGTTGTCCCTCCGTGAGGCCATGATTGTCCCATTACTGAAACCAGGCAAGCCGGCGGTTGAGCGTGGATCTTATAGACCTCTGTCCATGCTAAACCAGGACAGCAAAATACTCACGGC
Source organism: Ambystoma mexicanum (assembly GCF_040938575.1). Taxonomy (NCBI): domain Eukaryota; kingdom Metazoa; phylum Chordata; class Amphibia; order Caudata; family Ambystomatidae; genus Ambystoma; species Ambystoma mexicanum. The sequence continues at coordinate 101,375,170 of NC_090938.1, forward strand.
GGTGCTGGCCAACAGGTTGAAGAAGGTGATTGGCAAGCTGATCCACCCGGATCAAACGGGAAATGTCCCAGGCAGGAATATCAGTGATAACCATAGGAGGCTGCACCATGTTATCGACCATACTAAGGATGACACGGGCGAGATGGCGGTAGTGTCGCTGGATGCGGTCAAGGCCTTTGACTCAGTAAGATGGCCTTGGCTGAAAGCGGCCCTGCAGGGATACGGCGTGGGTCCTGGGTATATCAGATGGGTCCAGTTGTTATATAGCAGCCCGGTGGCAAGGGTCAAGACTGGGGCCACAGTCTCGGATGCCTGGCAACTTAGCAGGGGGACCAGGCAGGGATGCCCTTGGTCACCCATGTTATATATACTCGCGCTGGAGCCGCTGGCGATATGCCTGCGGCAACAATACGGAGAGGTGGGCATTAACACCGCCAGCTGCAGCCACTTAATATCTTTCTATGCGGATGATATGCTGCTTTACTTATGCTACCCGGTGGAGAACCTGCAGTATGTACTGGAAGTACTGGATCATTACGCTGTCCTCTCGGGCATATCAGTGAACCCCAGGAAGTCTAGCCTGTTCCCTCTGGGCGGGTACAGGGACGTCCCGCTGGAGAGGCTGCCTGTGTTGCCAATACCATGCGGACCGACACGTTTAGGTACCTGGGGGTAAATATCTACCACCGAACTGAGGCGGTACACAAGCATAACACAGAGAAAGCCATAGAGGGGGTCAGGAACAGTATGATATTCTGGTCCAGATTGCCCATGTCCATGATGGGGAGGGCGGCTTTGCTGAAAATGGTGGTCCTTCCCAGGCTCCTGCATTTCTTCGTGAACGTCCCGCATTTGATCCCTAAGAGCCTATTTGTACGACTCCATAGTATGTGTAGGGGCTTCGTGTGGGGTAACTCCAGGAATAGGGTGGCCCTGTGGAAGCTCCAGAACTCGTACGAGAAGGGGGGTATAGGCTTGCCCAACTTCGAACTATATTATCTGGCGGGGCAGCTGTTGTATGTGGCAAGGTGGTTGTCTGATGAAGATTCGGCGGAATCTAGGTTGCTGCGGGAGGATGCGGCCCCATACTTCCTGAGAGAGGTGGTGTGGCTACAAAGGAATAAACTGACGGGAAGAGGGCGGCTATTGAGGTTGGGATGGGAGGTCTGGCACAGAACATGGAAATTGATGGGGGAGTCAGAACCGCTAACTTGGCAGGTCCCGCTGGTGGCTCTGTGTGAAAACGACTCCCAACTGTTTCAGTCTGTCCGTAGGCGCTGGGAGCCGATGGGCCTGGCCACGCTCGGGGACATATGGCGGGAGGGGGAGGCGTTGGACTTCCAAAAGTTGCAGGATGAGACGGGGGTGCACAGAGGCCAGTACATCACCTATGCCAGGCTAGTAAAACGAGTAAGAGAGAGATGGCCGGAGACGGCACTGGCAGATGATCCTGATGCCACCATTGAAACTATGTATGATGTCTCAGAGGGCGGGCATGAAATATCACGGATATACGAACTCCTCAGAACGAAGGCTGGGAAAGAGTTGCCCCAACTGAGGCATGAATGGGAGGAGGAGATGGGTGGACTCATGACGGAGGATCAGTGGAAGAGGGTCCTGGGATATCACAAAAAGGTGTCCCGAAATGCACGGCTCCAACAACTCCAGTTCTACATTACTCACAGGGCCTACCTGACTCCCCAGAAGATCGCATGGTTCGGAGGCTCGATCACTCAAAAATGCCCCAGGTGTGGGGAGGTGGACGCTGGGTTGCTACATATGTTTTGGGCCTGCCCGGAAGTGTATAGATTTTGGAAGGAGGTTAAGATGAAGCTCGCAGGTGGGGGAGTGGTGTTGGACGTGGGATCTGCCTGGTCGTGTATGCTTGGGATCTTCCCCAGGCCCAGACACTTTAGGCACCTGAGCAAGCTGAGGGACCTGGCATATGTTCTGGCCAAACGCAGGATTGCCATGAACTGGAAATCGGCTAGCAGGCCGAGAGTGGAACTATGGTGGGCGGACCTTATGAGGTGGGCGGAGGCTGAATCCGTGGTATGGTTTGAAGCGGTCACTAGAGGGGGCGAGGGGGAGATAGGGCCCTTGCTGGCCTGGCGACAATTGGTGGCCTCTATGACCAACCCACAACAGGGCTTGGACGAATCTGAGAATTCGGAAGATGAGCCTACGGACAATGTTCCACCTGACAGTGCCCCGACTGAGGATACAAGGGAGCCGGCTCTGGCTTGATGGGGGGCGGGGGAAGTTTTTTTCTTTGGGGTTTCTGTAAATAATTAACAGTTGTATTGTGTTGTGTGTTGTTTGTTTTTCTAAAATATAAAATCAATAAAATATTTAAAAAAAAAAAAAAACTATGTACCACGGGGCTGTGGAACGGAAAAGATACCACCAATCACCACACAATCGGAAGTATGGACACTAGCAGCTGCACTAGTCATGTGGAGGGGGTGTGGAGCATGCAAGGTTATTAAGGGAGCGGGCAGAGGGGACAGCTAAATCCTCAAACAGCCTCGAATGCAAAAAGGGGCACATACCACCTGAGGCTCAGGATGTACAAGCATCCCGTCGTGTAAGATTACACAAGCCCAACCGGTTCAGTCCAGGATAGAGATACAAACTAACCAATACCACTAACAATTTCCTTCTCTGCATACACCTCTCAAACTCCAAACCAAACACAACCACAAACCTCTAGTGCAGCAAACCGCACAGACTTCACTACACTGCAACAACAAAACAAAAACACACATAGACTCGCACATCAGCACACGACGACTACCGGCCGCATACACCCCAGGCCCAGCCGACGGAACCACCGGGCTGAGGCTGCCAACAGCACATCACTGCAATCTTGCACTTTTCCAGCCTCCACCCACTAACCCACCCTCCCTCCCTCTTTCAGAGCCGCCAGGGGACAACTCCGGTGGTGATAGTGCGCAGTACAAATGACCTTTAACATTAACATTCAGTCACAGCACATATACATAGACAATCCTTCATATAGCATCGTCTGGAAAGAGGTTCCCAATGAACATATACCAGTCCTCTGTGGGTGCAGAAACAACTTAATAATGCATACTAACATTCAAACCCTTGGTCAATAAATTGGACAGCATCACCTAATTATGGTAATGAGCTGAATATAAATCTGGTGAATATCATTATATTTGGAAAAATGAACCATTCTGTATAGCCTCTACCTGTTTGTATGGATCAACAGGTTTAGTGTGGCCTGCGGGGGTTTATACCTCAGCGATGCACATCATACTTTTGTACTTCGATCTAGAGACCGACATCCCCGGGCCAGTTGTTGAGAAAGGAATCGTGGATATTAAAATCACCCGATGTGCATAAAGAATTATATATATATATATATATATATATCTGAGGAGGGGCGCCCGGGATCTGATCAGAGCATCCAGATGATTTTAAGTTCACAACTTAAAATGATCAGTAGCCTAAAATTTTGGAGCAACAGGAATATAGAAATATAGAAGGCAAAAATAAAAGGTTTTGTGAAGCAAGGCAAGGCAGATCATTGCTGTCTAATATATGTATATCTATCTTTGTATTACAAAAAGGGACTCAACCTCATCTTAAAATGCCAAGTATATCATTCAATCATAGGTTGCTTCTAGCGAGATGAACACCAGCAAATTACGTAGTACGACTTGTAAAAAGCGGCGCAAATCTAGGGCGTGAGTAACCGCTGGCAAAAAAAAGGAAATAGATCCTGGTTAGGAAAGAGCATGGTACCCAGCTGGAGAGGTACTGGTCAAGGATATAGTTAGGTGTACACCTGAGAATGGTTAGATGGCAGGTCAAGGGGATTTGGTGGACCTGCGTGGAGCAGCATACAAAGAACCGCAGGAATGGCACTGAAACCGGGCCTGTATCTGGTTCATGCTGAGCTTTATAAGGCGTACGTGATTTAAGAGCACTGTAAATTAAGAGGGAGGGTGAGTCACTCTTCAATTCAAGGACTGTAAAGATATCAAAAAGCATGCATTTACATGTGTTCATATAATCCATACAACTTACTTACCTGTACAGTAAACTTAATCAGTACGGTGTGCTTGCCGAGATCGTGTAGAGAAGGGGTTACCAAGGTGACCTCCCAACGTGTTCTAATGGTGACTCGTGCTGCCACAGTCCGTTGTTAAGGAAACAGAGTAACTGCAAGGTAGAGTAGAAGGTGTGAAGGAAACGCTAATCTATGGTATGTTTTGTTAGACAGCAGTATCTAATGTAGACATTAGAGTCTCTGAGAAAAAGTAATAAATTGTCCACAAGGCATACCTGTGCAAGCATTTACATCTGGTTGGGAAGAGCAAACCGCTGTTGGAAGCATCCTTGGAAGCATCCTTGGATATGGTGACTCGGGCTTAACATCGCCACGTCTACAGACCCAAATGGAGTCTGGACCATAAAGATAGACAACTAAACATAAAAGTAAAATCACTGCGTCGGCCAAAATGCCCTTTTCACAGAGCCAAAAAATATAACGTGCAGGGTCAAGTTGATATACGTTCATAACGGGACGATACTCAAGCAGAATCGCGAGGTGCCCATGTGGCAATTCAAGGGTTATAGAAAAAAATAGACAATGTAGAAAGTCACTCAATTGAGCTGACTGTGGACCCAGGTCATGAAAAATAAAATAATTAATACGCCCATTTGTGCATCCTAAATGGCATTCGCCAATATGGATGTAGGAATTGATCAATGGAAAGATTGTGAAGAATAAGTGATTTACATTCTACAATCTCAATAAGATAGGTCATTCCGGAGCAGTGGTTCCAAGAGAATCAATAATTTTATAGATAAGCTGATGATGGTAGATAAATACACCCTAATGGCAACATGTCGACACATGATTTCTTCCATGCAAGGAAGTATGTTAAAGGCAAAGAGTCTCATGTTTATACAAAACTGAACATTCCTTGTTACTGTAGATGCATGAACAAGCATATTTTCTTGTAAACAAATATTTCAACCGCGTTATAATGGTACATCCATCCATTTTGAATCTAACATAACCATAGGAACATTTATCTGGATATCATATGATGTAAAATGTTTAGAAAAAACACACCAATAGTATATACATGAGTACCCGAACATTCACTTAATCCAATAGACCCATAATCGCAATCTACAAACTGTGTTAGTATGCTAACAGTAGTGTTACTCATGCTTATCTACCAAAACCTTCATATATTACAGTTAATACATGATCAAGAGCGTAGTATAATTCACCAGTTTTCCAACTTAATCGGTGAGTGCGTTAACAACTACAATTGGCATATGATTCATAAGACTATACAAGAATAGATTATTACATGGAAAGTAATCTACAATATGCAGAAGCCATTTGAAGTACATGCCAGTGATTAATAGAGTAGCTTGGATGTATATCAAATGAAACAGCTGAGGGAGAATTCATCATTCAGTTCTTTTGGTTGCAAAGTATCCAATTAATCAATCCAAAATGTTTCTCTTTGGGAGTGAAGAGAGAGGTAATCACGACCTCTTTGTGGCTTTATCACAACCTCTATGACCTGAAATTTAATTTGGGCAATAGTGTGATGTTGTTCAAGAAAGTGGCGTGCTACAGGGGACCTTGTGCTCTTACATCTAATTGTGGGCTTATGCTCGGTCCATCTGTCTTTTATCGGTCTTGTCTGCCCAATGTAAAGTTTACTGCAAGGGCATTTGATCGAGTAAATTACTCCTGCTGAAAGACAGGTCCCAAAGTCACGTATTTTGATTTTCTTCCCTGTGTGGGGGTGAAAGATAGTGTCACCCTTTGTTACGTTTTTAGTGTTTACAGTTTAAACAAGGGAAGGTACCTTTCTTCTTAGTCTTTAGCAACAATTGTTTGTCTTTAGAAGGTCTCTCAGATCCGAGTAGTCTATTTCTTTCAAATTGACTCCTCTTTTGAAGGACATCATGGGTGCTTTTGGGAATAACTTAAACAGCGCTGGATCGTTGTGTAATATACTCCAATTTCTTCTGATGGTTCTGCCTATTTGAAAGCTCTGGCGAAAGAACTTGGAGATGTAGAGAAAAGGTCGTTTTGTTTTTCACTTCGGGTGTGAGGAGTTGGTCTCTACTCAAGTTTGTAGTTCTTTACATTGCTGCTGCTTCTAATGTCTTTTCTGCGTAGCCTCTTGATTCAAAACAATCTATCAGCTTGGAGCTTTCTGAATCTAGGCCCACTGGATCTGAAATAATCCTTTTTAGTCGTAACATCTGGCTATAAGGCAGGCTTTTCAGCATAGATTTTGGGCGGAAACTACAGTAGTGCAACAAGTTATTTGCGTCAGTTGGTTTATGATAAACTATAGTGGCAATCATTCCTTCTTGGATTCTAAGTTCCACATCAAGAAAGTGCAAAGCAGGTGATTCAACTTCCATTGTGATTTTTATTTTATGGTGTACCTTATTCAGGTAGTCAAAGAAGAGCTCCAATTCAGTTCTTGTACCACACCAGATCCCAAAAATGCAATCGATATAACGTTTCCAGATGAGCAACTGCGGTGCCCAGTGATGGTGATCAAGTACATATTTGTCCTCAAAGTGGTACATATAGGTGTAGCAAACACAGGTACCATTGCAGAGCCCAAGGCTGTTCCTGAGATTTGGCCATAGTATTTTCCCTGAAAACGGAAGCAGCTGTTAACAACTCTAGCAATTCCACAGCAAACTCGGGGTTGCCCTTGATGTCAGGTGAATTAGAGAGTAGCCATATGACAGTGATTGGTTTAGAGTAGAAATACAGTTTTGAAGTGAAAGGGAAACTGTTTTTTCTTCCCAAGCCAGACAACAGGGAATATTAATGAGCATGTGAATCCATGCCAGACCCATGCTGGACAAAAATGAGTTACAGGTAAGTAACTTAAACCCTCTGTTGCATTAGCCAATTGAAGCAACTCGTATTGGGTAATCTGGATCCATTTTGCATTAGTGGCTGTTTGCACCCCGGGCAGCAGGAGGGAGGTGAAGAACACAGACGCCTTGTTGAAGAGTCTAAAATGCGGTGGGACAGCATTCAAACTTTGGGTGGATTCATCTGAGATGTAGTTGCTCGCCCTCTTTCTTTTTGGTATCTTGGGCCACTCCTCGTGTCTCTCGAGGCCCAGTACCTTCCTTTTTTGTGTCAACACGTTGCCAAATCTGTGCAAGGTACCACCAATGCGGGACTGTCTAGTCACCGGTGCGCACACTCCACCCCAATCAGGTGGCAGCTGGGCATATGCTCTTGTTCCACAGACCTACCAGATGTCCATCATTGCAGCAGTCCCTCTCTCAAATGCTGTGCTGCTCATTGCCCTCACAGCCAGAGTTCATCCCCTGCACCACTGTTCCATTTGCTCTGAAACATAAATTATACTCTGTGGTTTTATGGTAACAAGGTTGTGTTTTTCATCTATCCATGTTAAGCAATGTATGTTGCTGTTCCAGATCTCCCCACACTCTGCATTTACCTTCTTCATGACCCTTTCTTCAAATCCCTCCAGCACCCCTGCACGACATTGGACCATCCCTCTTTCGCACTTTTCGTTACGATACACTGAACCTTTTATTTGCATGTGGGGTCTGGTGTGACACTGTGGTATATCATGCCTTGCTGTTTTGCATAGTATTCTCTTGTGGATAGCTGAAAACTGTTTTCCTTTCTGGGGCCCTTCTGTGTTGTATTCTAATGTTTCAATGCTTCACCATGGGCCATGCTTTCGAGTTGCATGAAGTGATCCTCATAAGCTTCTTCTCCTTCATCAATCTATTTTACATCTACTTCATGTACCTGAAATAACCCCCTTGTTTTGCATAGAGACAAATGCATCAGACATCACCCTTCCTTTACATTCACTTCTTGCAGCAAATATTGTGTTGGTGTCCCTGCAGGGTGTGGGAATGAGTGAGCATGTGAAGCAGGTGCCTTTTGTACTACCTCGCTCCACCCTCCATCTCCGTATACCAGGTGTTTTCAGAAGCCAGCTCCTTCCCTTCCCCAATTGCATTATGTAATGCTTCAATTCTGGATATACTCATTTTAGTTTGTGTCTTCCCTTCACCATGAGCAGGTGTACTCATACTACCCCCTTTACATTAAGGACCAGAAAGAAAGAAGGCGACAAAAGGAAAATGCGCACAGTATTCCAATCCTCTGTATTTACATTAATTCTTGGTTTTTTCACCACTATTTCCCCTCATATGTCAACGTAGTTGATATGCAAGTGCCGGAAGGGCCCTTCTGGCCAAGGTATTGTTCCCTGCACAGTCTTCAGAGTATGGCCACCCAAAAACTGTTGACATTTCACACAATTTCCCACAAACTCTGCCACTCTCTTGTGCAAATATGGCACATACCACCCCTCTTTTATTTATGTAGCTGTACATAAATGGGTGGGCAGTGTAGCTGCTCTGATGCTACACTTAGCAATTTCTTGGGTATTACAAGGTTCCCAGTGCTTTCTGCCTCTATATCAGATAGTTTGGGGACGAGGAACACCCAAACTGTGTCCATGGATCGTTCTCCTCTTTTGGCACCTCCCTCTACAGCACAATTATTTGGGTGATTGGTATTGAATTGAAGTTCTCCTCTCTTTCTTCCTCTCCTTTCACCTCCCTTTATATTACCATGAGTGGTTCTCCGTTTCTCTTTACCTGGGTACCTTCTTGCTCTTCCACCAAGTAAATAGGCTGCTTCTTTTGCTGCTCCTTCCCCAATTATATTCTGTCTTGTATACTGGGGTGGGAGGTGCATTTTATAGTTGCTACCTCCGCTGCTACTTTCAAGGCCTCAATTCACTGTTTAAGCAATTCTGCATGTTGCACAGGGTACCCATCACTACTGCTGAACCCTCTACTCTCCCATCTTGCTAATCCTAAATGTATTATTGAGGTAATGTAGGCTGATTATGAGAAGATATTGGCGGCATGCCGTTCAATCATGTGTAATGCACTGATCTTTGCCACCAATTCTGCTGCTTATGCTGAATAGTTAGGATGCTATTACATTTTCCCCATTTATAGCGCACAGTACTGCTGCTCCAGTACGTCTCCTTCCTTTCTCTACATTTGATGACCCATCATTGTAAACCATATCTGCTTCGGTGATCTCTTCTTGTTTTACCTGTTTGTTCCCTTCCAGTCTGTCCATGTGCGTCACACAATCGTGTATGTATTCCACTTCCTCTAGGGGCTCTGCTATGAAGGTAGCTAGGTTGTCCACTCAGCACCTCACTACTGCAATGGCTAGGTTTGTCAGTATTACCTCATAGCCGGATGCCCTCTGTGTGGTTAGTGTGCTCCTGGATTTCTCTAGGATGGGAAATAGTGCATGATCCTCATACAGTACTACGGGGCATCCCATTGTATTCGTTGCCTCCTTTTCTGTGGCAAATTCTGCAGCCGCAAGCACTTGTTCACAGGCTAGGTGGCCTTGCATTGTGGGATCTAAGGTGCCACTGTAGTAGGCTACTGGCTTGTGTCCCTGTGGCTTCTTTTGTGGGAAGAACGCCATCATCGCTGAGCTGTCTGTGTGAGAACAGATCACATTTCTCTCTGTAGTTTGGAGTTGCTAGCACTAGCTTGTGAGCCAATGCATCTATTAGCTCTCATTCGTTCCTGCTGTCCATTTTAATTCCCTCGTCTCTTTGTGTGCTTCTTTTTAGGCCCTCTAACAGTGTCTTTGTGTATGTGGAGTACTCAAACACCCATCCTCTGCAATAGTTGCACGGCCCCCTGAATGTTTGCATCTCTTTTATTGTGCACGTTTGCACCTTTTCTAATGTTATCCTGCATCCCTCAATGGATATCTGTCCTAAGTACACAACCTCTTCCTGGCAATAGTGTGCTTTTCTTTGTCCACCTTGTATCCCTTGTCTGCTAGCAAGGTCAGAAGATGCATTGAGTCTGCTCTACACTCTTCCTCTCTCACTGCATATCAATAATTCATCAACATGCTGGATCACTGTGCTTGGCATGTGCACAATGTTCAGATCTATCTTGATCACCCTGTTAAAGATGCTGGGTGACTCACAGTACCGCTGAGGCAGCTGAGTGTACTCAAATCTTATCCTGTGACACGTAAATGCAGTCAAGTACCTTGAATCTGGGTGTAATGGGATGGAAAAGAAGGCGTTCTTCAAATCGATGACTGAAGTATTTCACCTTGGTTGGGATGTTACACAATATTGTGGTGGTTTGGAACCAAGGCAAACTGCTTCAACCACATTATTCAGGGGGCGTAAATCCTGGATGAAATGCCATGACCCATCCTTTGATTTCTTTATCGGGTAGATTGCTGTGTTACATGGTGATGTGGAGGGCTGGATGATACCCTGATGCCATAGTGTGTGTAGGATGGAGTAAATTCCCTTATCTGCTTCTCTGGATAATGGGAATTGCTTTGCCTGGGGCAGCAGTGCTCCCTCCCTCAATTTTATTTTTACTGCCCCCACTCCCTTCAGTACTCGCACATCATGGGTCCCCTTGGTCCATAATATTTCTGGCACTTTCTTGAGATCTTCTTTGGTGTCTTTTGCCTCTCATTTCTAGCTGTGTTGGTATTGGTATCGGTTTCTATTTTACCTGCACTGTACAAGGTATTTGTATCTGAAACACCACCTCTCACTCCTCATCTGAGAACAATTGTTCATCTGTTACTCCTGTAATTGTCAGTGTTAGGTCAATGCATAGCACCATACGCAATTCCATGCTGTCAATTCTGTCTCACACAGGATCACCATGTCTTTGTGCACTACCACCTCTTCTAGTTGCAGCATAAGTGTGGTTCCTGTTATGTCATCTTTCGGGCAGTGAGGTCTGAGCAGGAATTCTGAAGTCAGTTGCAACACTTTCCGTTGTATCCTGGGACCCGTCCTAGCAGAATCTCGAGCCCATACAGGAACATGCTTGGGTACAAGGGCTCTGCTTGCAGTGTGCTTTGGGCATGTGCTACTGAGAGGAGTGTGGCTACGCATGTGTAATATATGCCTGGTGTGGTACAAACCATCCCTTTCTCCATGAAGTAGATTGTTGCATTTCATGTTCGGAGCAAATCCCTCCCCAGTATATTTATAGGGGTGTCTTTGGAGTACAGTAGGGGTGCCACAAGATGGTCCGTCCCTATCGTTAGGGGTATATCTGTTGTAATTGGAACCATGACCACCACCCCACAGAAGCCCTGCATATTAATGACTTTGAATTCCACCTCTGTGATGCAGGATTTGGTAGCTCCTGTGTCTATGGGAAAGCAGAATGCTCTTGGTCCTATTTTCACTGCGATCTTGGGTTCCTCTTCGGGGTCGTCATTTACTGCTAGGATTGAACACACTTTGGATTTCTGTGGGGCCCCTATTGCTGTTGGTTTCCTGGTGAAAAAGGGAAAGGGTTTCCACCCACAATCTTAACTCTGGTGTAGTGGGGCACCATGTTCTGTCCCAGCACCACTGCGGTTCCCGCCACTATGACTGATGGTTGAGTCACAGCCGGGACTGCTACTCTTTCTGTGGTTTCCCCTCACCTCCCCCCCCCTGTGTCTGCATCCCACCCTGTTTGAAATTTTGTGCTTGTTGTGTTTGTGCCGGAAGAAGCAGGACCTGCTGTCACTGTGATGGTGGTATGCTGAACCCCTGTTGATGGGCTGTCTCAAATGCTCGCGCCTGTTACACGAAAGGGCAGGTATGTGCCAGATCCCCATGTTTTAACATATATAAAAGAGGACCCTGTACTTCTTTATCCCACTCCCCCTCGCTGTGGGTACCCTCTCCCCATTGGGAAGAATCCCCCCTGCAAGTAATTTCCTGGCAGTGTTTCCCATTGTGGCGTGTATTGCAGCTGCATATAGTTCCCTTGCTGCGGCATGTTCCACACAGGAAACCCTCCCTGTCGGGCAGGTGCCACTGCGGCGGCATCTTGTTCCAACAATGCTCCTTCCATTGTATACTTAGCTAGATTCTTCTGTAGTAGTTTATTCTCTGCTTTGGTGGCATTTTTAGCTGCAACCCTCACTCTCCTGCTTTCGTTGGCAATAATGCACTATCGTTGCATGTACTTCTGGCCATCCCCTAGCTTCAATGCCCACAATCTTATCCAATGATGCCTGTACTTCTGTCGGCAGTCCCTTTTATCAGTATGTGGTAGAACAAGGGTATACATTTATCAGGGTCTCTTGCGTCCATAATTTTGGATTTGTTTTATAGTCGGCTGGGTCATCGTTGCTTTTCATTTTATGGGCCATCACTGTCCCCAAGTCATAACTGTTGGGATACAAACTTCTGGGAACCCCCCAAACATGTGCTCAGCAGTTGTTAAATGGCATCGTCATGACCATTTGTGCTCAACTTCACTCCTTTGTACCCTGCTTGGTTCCATTTTTGGTCTGCCTGCTCTCCTATTATTGCTGCAAATAAACTTTTCATGTCCCCAATAGCTAATATGACCCCTGTTGTCTTTTTCTTGAGTGCCTGTATCCATTTACTTGCCCCTGCAACGAGGGAAGGTAGGCTGCAGAGTAATTTGTCACTTTCCATTGTCTGCCATGGCACATTATGTGGCCCCTCTCCCTTTCTGTAGTAACGGCAGTACTCGTGTCTTAGGACTTATTCACCCCCCTGGTTCGGTTGCCTGAGAGAGCCCACTTTGTTACCTTCCCTACCCTGCTGTGGAGGGAGATGGACCAGTCCATGCCACTATCATGTAATTTCTGCTCTTTCTTCAACCTCCTCCTTGCCTTGTCAGGTGCCCATTCATCACTATCCCCATAGCTCCACTCGTCCCTTAACAGTCCATTGTCTGATGCCGCGTCATGATTGCCACCTTCTTCCCCTTTGTTGTCTAATTTGAATTTTATTCTTCCTGATAGCCATTCCACCCCCCCTAACTCCCTTACATTTCCTTCATACTGCCTTTTCTAGCACCCTCTCTGCCTCACTGAATAAGGCGTCCACCTGTTATCATGTATTCTTCTCTATCTGCTAGGTATCTCCTGTTTCCCCTTCATGCAGCTTCTCCCTTTGTGTCTGTCCTTTTTCCCTGCTCTTTTTGCTCCGTACCCTCCTGGTATTTCTTGCTGTGGATTAGTAACGATGGGTAGACAAGGAGGGGTGGGGAGCTCTGACCGCTCCCTTCCACTGTGTCTCCCTATTTTTTCATTTTTTCCACTTTTGTTTCCTCATGTAGCTTCCACAGCCTCAATATGTTCTGTCTACTCTTCAGCTTAGAGTCCTTGTATTTTGTTAATAAATACAAAAAAGTGTTTTCTGTTATTTTGCTGGAAAAAGCAAAAATACTTTCCCTGAGCCACGCATGCAAACACTGAACTGCAGTCTCCTTGGCCCACTGAAAATTATATTTTAATAATTCTTCACCACTCTGGGGCACATTTTTGACATTTATTGTCCAGAAGGCCATCTAAATGTGACCCACATAACGCCTGTCCTTTCCGCAGAGAGGAACGCAGAGTTAACAGTCCTGCAGTCTGTTGTCTATTGCTGTCTACTGTGGGTGGACCCACATAACGCCTGTCCTTTCTGCGGGCTGGAACATGGAGTTGACTGCATAGTTAACGCAGTCCTGCAGTCCTCGGCAGTCGGAGATGTCGGATTTGAAGAGCAGCACGCTGTGTATAACCCAGTCCCCGCTCTCTGAGACTGAGATCAGAAGAGGCTGCCTGCGGAGTCACTCAACCCAACTGGAAGAAAAAATCCCTGGTGAAGCGAGGTAAGACTTTTTCTGCCTCCCGAGGTGATCTTTCGGCCCCCCCCCTGTTGTAAATATTTTTTCAAATTTTGAATCCTCTTTCCCTTCAGTGTCTTCAACAACGCCAAAGGTGGTTTCCCCCAACGTGACCTCATTAAGGACATAGACCAACCTGCAGTTCTGCCTAGTGCAACTGGTAACTCACTTTTTAGGGCGATGGCCCAAATACACGAGAGTGCAGAGGTAGACGCCCCCACCAACATGACCCCCCCCCAAAACTATGATCCAAGTCCTAACGACCGAAAGATACTTACAAATCTTACATATCAGCTCACTGCAGCAGCTGACACCCTGCATTCTGACGAGGACGCCAATCAGGTTGAACAAATTGAATTGAGAACATCAATGGGGATCAGCAATGACCGTTCACATACCAACCTGTCGAGATCCATCATTGAGGCATATACGCCGAACAAAACCTTGCCTCTCATCACGAAAATAATTTTATGCAAAAAAGGCGGAAAGGGAAAAGTACAAGGGGCTCCGAACTGTGAAAGGCCAGAAACTAGAGCAGAAAAAATACTATGCCTCAATTTCTGAAGAAAAATCAACTCGGCACAAATAAGAAATCTCACTTTGGCAAGAGACCTTTACCTAATCCATTGATCTCAAATGACCTTCTCAACTTCTTCAAAAAGCAATGTAAGCGCAAATTGGATTCAGAAACTGAACTGTCTGATGCAGAAATCCTGGAGGAACTAGACAAAACACCACCAGTAAATAACTTCAGAAAAACCGATGACCACCTCAGCAATCATCACAACCTCCCTGTATTATCGCCCTCTCAAAGCAGAACTTTAAGTTCCTCGCCAAGCGGTTTTCAATCGGCGAGCCAACAAACGAGTGACAACACACGGCCTCTAAATAATCAACAAGACATGGGGCAAAAAGATCAAAATCACTCTGGTGAGCAAAACATAAAAGAGATACTTGTGACGGATCCAACCCTGGCTGTTAACCATGTAGGTGGAGAGGCGACCCGGCCAGCGCGCCGGTCTTCGAACCAGGAAGGCTCCACAGGAGGCCAGATGAGCCATCAACCTTGGGCGAAAGTCCACCTTCACTGACCCGAATTGGTCAGCACACTGACGGGCATGTCTCGTGAGGCGACAGCCCTGAACTCGAATAACGGATAACTACAAACATCGTCACCAATACAAACTCCAGTGGCAGAGGAGAGTCACTCGACCGAAAAGTCAATGTTTTTCCTCTATTGAATCATCCACTCGGACCCCGCTCAAAAATAGAAGACTAAGCGAACTACCTGCAGAATCACAAAAAGACTCTCCAAATAAGAAATCGGACCTAATGACAGTAATGTCAGCAATAAAAATCGCTTTGGCCCAGTTCGGTAAACTTTAGGAAGCAATCAACGACTCAACCAAAGACAACACAATAATGTTGGCGATGATGCACTCAAAACTTATATTTTTCGAGGGCTACATAACAACCATAGAGTCGAAAAACACTGAACAGGCCTTATGCGAATCCAAACTGGCACGTCTGGAAGCCAAACTGAATGAAAAAACAGCCATCCAGCAAAGTGAGGTAGTGGGCATCGAAAAAGCTATGCAGACTCCCATTGACAATTTCTGTCTTGGAATCGCTCCAATTTTTAATAAAACAGTCCTGAAAGCGACATGAGTAACAAGCCCACTGTCCAACTCGGGCCTATCTGCCCCTCAATCCATTTTGAAACACGACTCTACAACAAAACAGAAAGAGGCCCTGCGACTGGCGGGAACTGACAAGCCATCCGCTACAAAAGCAAACAATCCTGTAGCCCAATCTTTGGCCAAAGATCCTATTCAACCAGCTTCGGTTTCACCAGCTGACCAACAAGCACACACCAGGGATGCCCAGTGACCCTAGACCTTACCAAATCGCCTAGGTCAGCTGCTGAGTTTTCAGCTTCGAGCGCCTTAATGGACCTAGCGCAACATTGGGAGACGGATGCCAAAGCAGAAGAAACACTGGAACGCAGTCGCTCGAATACTACATCGTCAGCCGGTCCTGCCCTTTCAGGGACCACCACGATGGCCAACATCCGGCTACCCTCTGACCTCTCCTCACAGACCAAACCTATTCTTTGCCACACTGATGCTCGAGACATACCAATATCTGGTGCGCATCCAAGAGACCCCCAGTCCTCAAGCCTCGAGGTTAGCAACTTGTCAGACCTCCCACAAGCATGAAACCTTTGGCTTCCAGAAGTCTCACTGGCTAACCAGATACGTTTTCCACGGCTGAATTTCGCTGAGAATTCTAGAAAGTGGACTTGCATCTTTAAACTGGAACAATCATCGTGCAAAGATAGTTACATGGTCCTAAATAGAAAGTCGATGCGCAGAATACCAGGCAAAATAGACACGCTGCGGTCACTAAGAACAGAAGATTTCCCCTTAATTCAGCTGTATCACAGAAACCAAAAAGCAAAAGCTTATATACACATTAAAGCCTCTGCACTCCAATATGTACCGCTTGATGTGTTCAACGACTTCAAGCGTGCCGGCTTTATCCTCTCAGAAATTCCAAGGTCACACGAGGAGCCCCGCAAAACCAACTACAGCGACACCCGGACAGAAAAGCATCATTATATATCAAAAACTGAAGAACTTTACAACTCCAAGAGACTCGAGACAAACCTGAGTTCTTGAGACAACAATTATCAAAAACCCTACATGCGTCACCTAGAAAAGTAGATAGCTTCCAACGACCATGCCGAAACAAGAGCGAAAAAAAAAGAAATGACAAAGACCTGACAAGAAACTCGAGAAATAGGAACAGAGAACCTTCCTTCCTGAGTGTGCTCTCTCTTGATAATCCTTCCTGAGTATTTCAATATGTGTTATGTTTAATTCTTTCCACATTAATTTGTTTCAAATAAAAAAGCAAAGTAAAGCGTAATGTATGTCTTTATAGTGACACTCCTGTGTCTTAATTTATTTTTTTCTTGCCTGACAAATCAGTGCTCAATTTTATCATTGCCAATGCATTTCGGACAGTGTCCATTGTCAGGGTGCCTAGGCACTGATTACTTAGTCATCCATTATCAATCATAATACAGTGTCCACATCAATCTCTGTTATGGACAATCACATTTAAGTCCTGGTAAAAGACATTACATTGAACATATGTGTGGTGTACCATTATAAATGATTCCAAATCAATTAAGATTGCACGTACCCGAATATTTGTACCAGTCCACAAGAGGATTTGCAAAAATAAACAACCAAATAGAAACTCAGATCAATAGCTTTGTTGGACAGTAATGTTGTTGATTGAAATTGTGTTCCTACCTGTGGTTCTTTATGTTCACTCGGTTTTGTCGCTTTCCAAAGTAAAATTCAGAAGAATAATGTGATCATTGTATCTATTTAAGCTTGCCATCTCAATATACCATGTATGAATTGGTTTGTGTGACCTCTGTATTTTACCGACGTGTAGATCCTGATGATTGTTCTATCTAGAAAGATCATACAGTATCCTATTTAGTAACACCCTCCTGACTTAAATTAACGGGAATACTAATTCTGCGCAAACGCTTACCTTCATAGTTTCCCCGTAACTAAATGCAGAGTGATAGCTCCAAAGAGTTGCCGGCTCACATAGACACGGTTATATAGCACTAATCACCTCTGCGCATACGCATTTCAATGCCGATAGCGCTCTCTGCTCCTGACTTCAAAGAGATCGTATTTAGCAAGTATAATCTACTTCATGTACTCTATTCCTCTGTCTCTGGCCATATTGCGATTGAATCACTTTACTCTTGGCGATACGAGTATAACAATATATAAGAATCTTGTGCGCAAAGTTAGTGTCATACTCATTCGCTGTTGCGCGTGTTTCTATCTTGGTAGTGTTTCTAATTCAGAATATTGTAATGATATGCACCTCTTAGTATAGGTATAATGAAATATCTACACAATATGTGGGCGAACTTACATTGACCTTGGCAAGTTGAGCAGATACATTACGCACATGTATTTGATAGTGGGTCTCTACTTAAACATATCCTAATGATGTTACATGGAGCAATCCGATTGGAATAAACTAAACAATTGTTGGTTTGTCTACCATTGACCTTGCTTTAGTGCTGGGTACACCATGTTATTGGAGCGAAGGCTCACTCCTTAGTTATTATCCGATGCATCTTATTCAGATCATATATTCAGTGTATTGGTACATATTTGCATATGATAAGAACTTCTTACTGACCGTCCCTGTTTCAATCTACAGCGGGTACATGACCTGGCAATGGGTTGCATTGCCTTACGTCCCACAGGGGGGAATCCCTACAAGTGAGGCTTTCCCTGTGGGACGTATTCATGTCACCCTAAGATTAATCAATGTGCAATTAATTCCCTATATATGGTCTCCAATTGCAGATCCAAATAGAACAAAACAAAACAATAGTAACAAAGGAACTTATCAGAATATTACTCATAATAGGTATCACATCAGGTTTTGCTTATGTGAGCAAATAAAACAAAATAAGAGGAATTCAAGAAAAATTCACAAAACATTACACATGGTAAGTGTCCATGTAGAGCTACTCAATTTACAAAAAACACAGGAAGTTAATCTCTTCATTTATCCCCCTTGGTTTGAGGGCATCGGAACGGTCTATCCAGTAGGATTCTCTTTGATTCAGTCGTTTGCCAAGATCTTCATGTGCATCATGTTGTCTGACCACTTCCAGTACTCTTATCTGGCTCACATTGTGTTTCATTTGGTTCCAGTGCCTAGCCACTGCTGAATTCACATTGTTTGTACGTATACAGGATCTATGTTCGTTCCAACAAACTTTTCCATGTCTTTTGGATTGTCCCACGTAATAGATGCCACACAGGCATTTGATCCCATAAATAATATTAGGTGTGTCACATGTAGCATAACTGTTGAGTTTGATCTTTTCTTCTGCTCAGGGATGATTGACAATCGAATTATGATTGATAATAGATGCAATTAAGTAGCGGATGTTATTGATCAGATCTGCATTGACTAGAACACTATACACACAATTATATGTGGAGACTTAAACGCCAAATGTTCAAAATCCACCAGTCATGGCAACAACCTGTCTACACATTCCTCGTCGGAAGAAAGAGGAATGGCATGGCTGAACTTAATGAACTCGAGGAATTTCCACAACGTAGCATGGCTGAAAGCCAGGCAACCAACATTCCCGACATGGGAACGAGACAACTCAAAAGCGACCCTTGACGACTACTTCATCTCCCATATATAGAGTTGTTCGAAGTCCTAAGAACCAAAGACAGCGATCACAACCTACTATTAATGTCTTGGACCGCTTTCTGTCCATTAAATAAATTGTACAAATCAACTGTGGAGGCAAACAGCCAACAAACACGGCTACGTTTGACTGCTACAAATATCAAAGGCCTCATGGAAAAATATAGAAGAGAAGTACCAACTAAACCTCCTTCTGCAAAATCAGAAAGAGCCAACTACCTGCCTTTCTTGCTGAAGTGCAAGGTTTTGACGAAAGGATGAAATCAAGCCACCACCAAGACTAATCATGTGTACGATAAAACCGTGGTTGAAAAAAGAAAACTCCTGAGGAAACTGAAAAGAGCTGCCATGACGCACAACACAGAAAAGGCCTGGTCGAATTGGCAACAAGAAACAAAGACCTAGAGAGGGCGCTAGAGGGCCACCCAAGATGGCCACCAAGGCTTGAGTTCCCGCGCTGCCCCGGATTAATCTGAAAGAATCCTGCTGTTCCATAGTTGGTTTTTCTTAACCAAGCGGTGTCCCTGGCTCCTGAACTCCTGGTCCCCCCTCCCTTCAAATCCAGAAGAAAATCGGCTCCCCTACACGCTGTTACGACCCATCAAGTGCTGGGACCCGGCGAGTTGCGTGGGGCTGGCGGGCCGCCCCGGTGAGCAGGCCACTCCGGCGAGGCGGACGTTCCGGGTGTCCCTGGCTCTGGTGCGACGGCGCCGCCCGGAGCGCGAACAGAGGCAGATCGGTGCGAGCCCCCAACGAAATCTCGACAGCCCCGCCTCCCCGTCGCCCGCTCCTGCCATTAGACGGAAGCGGTGAGCTGCGTTCCAGAAGGCGGGCGCACCTTGATACCCGACGAGGGACTGAAGCGGCCCGAATCGGGAGAACCAGAAGAGAGGCAGCGGTGGAGCGAAGCCCGGACCAGTGCCAAAACCGAGGTACGGGTTGCTGGAGGCGTAAGCGGGGAGAGGTGACACATCATTCTTAACATCCTTCTTCACTAGGCCCTCTCTGTCCCGAAGTCGATCCCCAGCAGCCCCGTCCGCCCCCGACGGCCCTGCCCTCCGGCACCACAACAAAGGAAGCCCCCGCGACCCTAAGAACCCAGGACTAACACAATCCACCCTGTAAAATCAATTTGCCTAGACAAAGCACCCACGTGGATGGGGGTACAGCGGAGGAGATAGCGCTGCCAGAGGGACTCCACCAACCAGCGCTCCCCCACTATCACATAGCGGCCAACTTTTGGACTGAAAGTGAGCCGGCCCCCGCTCCTGTCTCCCTTCCGACAGAACAGGCCCAGCGCGTCCGCACACTCATGGCTGAACCCTCGCAACCACATCAGACGGCGCCATTTTAGAAGGCATCCTCACCTGCCTCCACCCTTGGCCCTTTCTAAGGGCTTCACAAAGAACCCACTTTACTGCAGACCTCCAGTCACAGCCTAAGAACCTCTCCCATTCAACAAATTACGATGGGAAAAAACGATAAAATGCAAAGGAAACTGAACTTTGATAATGGCCCTGCAGCAAAAACACCCCGTCTACAAGACGACGACGAAGATCCCACACCGGAAAGCTCACACAAACGGAACCAGGGAACAATTCGCTCGAAATAAAAGAACTTCTCCTTGAACTGAAGGTGGGCATCGGCAGCCTGAACAGCAAAATGGACGGCCTATCCTCTAAAGTGGACCAATTACAACACTGCATCGACACCCACACAGAGCGCCTAAATGAAGTCGAACAGCGAGTTTCTAGCTTGGACGATGGCGCGGCCTCCCTGTCGAGCAAGGTATCCAGACTGGAGAGCCAAATGGCTACAACTCTGGCTAAATGTGAAGACTTAGAAGGCCGATCTAGACGGAACAATATCCGCATCATCGGTGTGAGTGAGCAAGAATCCCAGTCGGAGATGGAAGAATGGGTTGAGTCACTCTATGTGTCTCTTTGGTCGTGAAAACCTCTCCCATCTGTTCATAGTGGAGAGAGCGCACAAAATCCCGTCTGCCAGACCGGCCCCTGGAGCTCCTCCCAGACCGATTATTGCGAAATTACTTAATTACAGGGACCAGGACACCATCCTCCGGCTGGCCAGAGAAAAGGGAGAGCTGCTACACAACAGCGACAAAATCCACCTCTACCCCGAACATCAGACAAAGGCTCAGGGACAACCAGATGGCCTACTCAATGCTGTTCCCAGCACGGCTTAGAGTGCAATACAACGGAAGGATCCACTTCTTCCAAACTCCTGAAGAGGCCCACCCATACCTTGACCAGAATAGATGCCCTGACCAACATCCTCATCAACCCCGTCCCCAAAGGGAAAGGAACCCTAGAAACACTCCTTAAAGAACCAGAGACCAACACACTTTAATGGACCATAAACCCACCAGAACAAGAACAAGATGGAAGAAAGTGGGGCAGGGACAATTGGGAGGCCCCAAGCGCCCCTTAAACAGTATTTTTTACCTAATTCAAGTTGGGAGGGGTCCCGACGGACAAGTTGGGGGTTGTCTGCGTGATGGGGAAAGTTCTATGGCTACAGGGGGGAAGACTGCTGCAGGCAGCCCGGAGACCCCAAGGAAAGTCTCTGGCGTCAGTTCGATTACAGGCCAGTTGGGGGTTGCCCACAAAGACAGTTCACCAAAAGCAGAGGGGGGAAGCTACACCACCCACCCGCTGCCGCTCGTCGCCCCGCCGTCTCTCATCTCATCATCGGTACAAATGCGCCATCCAACAAGAACCTCACAAACAACACCCAAGGCGATCAATTCAAGGTTGGACTCGACGCTCCAAGTCCACATAAGCCAACCAAACAGCAAGATATACCCTAACCCGCTCCATTCAAAGTTGCAACTTGGAATATAAGGGGGGGTAACGTCCCGTCCAAAACACGGAAAATCCTACAGTAGCTGAGAAGACATGAGGCGGATGTGTCTATGGTCCAAGAAACACATCTAACCCCTGGCAAAGACCACACATGGGCCAAGTCCTGGGGCTGTCACAGATACTTCTCATCTTATTCTTCCTACTCCAGGGGAGTCGCTATCGTAATTCACAAGAGAACCAACTTTCGCCTAATCAACACAACAAAAGACTCAGAAGGCAGAACCATCCTGGTGAGTGGCATTATAGGAGGCAAGAGGATGACCTTCGTCAATTCTTACGCACCGAATGTAGACAGCCCGAATAATTTTGGCTGTGTTCTGTCACAACTCTCCTCACAAGAACCGTCTACAATAATATGGGGTGGAGGCATGAATACGGTCCTTGATCCAATTAATGATAGATCGAGAGCCATACCTCAACCCAAATCTAAAGCCAGCCTACAAATAGAGATATGCAGCGCATTTGATTTAAAAGACACTTGGAAAGCGGCCAACGGAGAAAAGCACGACTATACATTCCACTCGACGGTACACAACTCGAGCTTAAGAATCGATTATATGTTTGTTTCAGCAAATGGCCCTCTAGAGTCTGGTCCTTGCCATATACTCCCAAGAACTCTCTCCGACCACTCCCCGGTTATCCTAAACCTCAACCCCTGTCATCCCAAATCCACGCTGCAACGCTGGCGCTTCAAAACTGGTTCCATGCAAGACAAGGTGTTCGCGACTGAATTGAAAGAGGAGATTGACACATTCTTAGAAACCAATATTGGCTCAGTCCCCTCTGCCAGCACGATCTGGGAAACTTTAAAATGCTTCTTAAGAGGAGTGTGTCAAGCCAAGGAAAGGGCATCCTCAAACTCATTAGACGAGAGCTGGCAGCCAGTGAGGACCTACTCAAAAAACTCGAACGCCAGGACACAAGCTCAGACAACCCGAGAGTAAAAGCTTCTCTGAGAGAGGAACTTCAGAAATTCAATGCCACGGCAGAGCGTGAAATAAAATTTCTAAACCGCGGCTACCAAATCAAGGCCAAAAACCCGGTGCCCTACTAGCAAAAGTAATAAAAGCCGACCGCAAGCTAACTCCAATCGAATGCATCCGCAATACGCAGGGAGCACTAATGTACACAGACGAGGAAATGGCGGAAGAATTTAGACTCTACTACCAAGACCTCTATAACACCCAACAGAATGGAAACTCAGACCTACCACTTGAGTATTTAGAAGACACAGAATTGTTTTGGGTCGAAAGTCAGCTACGGGAGCCTCGCAACGAACCAATCACACAAGAAGAAATCCTTGAAGCTATTAAATCTCTTCCTAAATCCAAAGCCCCTGGCCCGGACGGCCTCACCGGAGAAGTTTATAAAGCCTTTGCGAATACTCTGGCCCCGCTCCTAGCAGCTGTGTATGAGGAAGCCCTAGAAAAAGGCGCTCTCCCACAGTCTACCTGCGAAGCCAACGTTGTCCTCTTGCATAAACAAGACAAACCTCCAGAGCAATGCGCATCCTACCGTCCTATCTCGCTGCTAAACCTAGACAATAAAATACTAGCGAAGGTCCTCACGAGCAGGCTGATGCCACTGATGCCCGCCCTGGTACTGGCTGACCAGGCTGGGTTGATACCAGGTTGCAACACAACATTTGGAATTAGACGGCTGTTTGCTGTCATGGAAGCGTTGGACCCATCCCAGCAAGCAGTCGCCGTCCTGCTCGACGCAGAAAAAGCGTTCGATTCGGTGGAGTGGCCGTTTCTGTTTGCAGTGCTCACTAGGATGGGACTGGAAGCACGCTTCATTAAACTAGTATTCCTGTTATCTACCAATCCACAAGCCAACATCATAGTGGGGTCAGCAAAGTCAGCTAGCATCAATCTGCGGCGAGGTACCAGGCAGGGCTGCCCGCTGTCAGCTCTTTTATTTGCCTTGGTGATGGAACCACTTGCCTCTAACCTGTGAGAACAGCGACAACAAAGAGGACTCATCATTGGCCCACATAAACTCATAATTTCACTGTATGCTGATGACGTCATGCTATTTGTACGAGACCCCGCGGACAATCTGAACCCGGTCATGAGGGAGGTGATCAAATTTGGCGCAGCGTCTGGGCTGAAAATCAACCAGTCAAAATCCATAGTATTCCCACAGACCTCGGCGACCAAACCCTTTGCAGATGACTTTATGCTCACATGGAAGACATCCAAAATCTGGTACCTAGGAATACAACTGTCAAGAAATCACCAAGAAGTGTTCCACGACAACTACGAAGTAGCCGCCAAATCACTACAGGAGAAGGTTGCTCGCTGGAAAACCCTACCGCTAACCCTCTGGGGGATGGCCTCCCTAGTCAAAATGGTGATCTTGCCTAAGATGCTGCACTTATTCACAAACATTCCCTTATTATTGCCACAATCCTTCCTGAAAAAATTGAAAAGTATGGTCCTCGATCTGCTGTGAGCGGGCAAACCAGCCAGAGTGGCGCACTCAATACTGACTCTCCCAGTGACGAACGGGGGTCTGGCCCTGCCAGACCTGGAGAAATACTTCTGGGCGACACAGGCGCAATTTCTTGGCCATTGGTACTCGACACAAACAGTCAGACCCCACGTGCAGGTGGAGCGATCCCTAGTGACACCCAACTTACTTCAGGGTGGTCATCTTCAGCCAGATCCCAGTCGCCAACAATACCATGAATGTTGTACTCTCGACGTATAAAATCTGGAAGAAACTCGCACAAAAATGTGAAGTACGATCGAGATACTCTCCACTCCTCCCCATCAAATTCATACCCGGAATCCCGCTGACGTCTGAAAGAGTTTTCCATCAGTGGGTGGAAAAACTAAAGATAAATTCTATTGGAGACCTGTTCGCCGATGATACCTTCCTGACTCCAGAACAGGAGAAAATGAGAGGCGGGACCACAGCGCTCGACATCTTTATCTACTTCAGAACTCGCTACACATTTCAAGCGCTCCTACCTGACTTCCCTCACCAACCTGCGACCTGGCAACTTCTGCACAACGTAATACAATCACAAGGAGAAGGTAGACTGGTCTCACAATTATACAAAGCCATCATCACCAACACAACCTCCAACAAATCCAGAGCAAAAATCAGATGGGAGAAGTCCTTCGGTACAACCATCCCTGAAGAAGACTGGTCGTTCATCCTCAAGAAAACGCAAAAAATTGCACTCAACACTCGCCTCAAATTAATCCACTTTAACTTCCTTCATCAAACCTCACACACCAGCAAAAACAAATAAACACCATCCTGAAACTCCCTCACGATGCGAGCGATGTGGAGCAGCACCAGCCGACTTTATCCATCTCGCTTGGGACTGTCCCAGACTGACCACGTTTTGGAACCAGGTTCTAGATACCACTGGAGCAATCATTGGAGAAGCCATTCAACCTGCCCACATGGCAGCCCTACTGGGATTGACAAAAAAGCTATCGGCACCAACAAGAAGACTGTCTGGCCTACTGTTAACACTTGCCCGGAGAAGGGTCGCCATGGCATGGGGCCGGGGTCCGCCCCCCACAGTCTCCCCCTGGCGTAAAGACATCCTCTACTGCCAAGATGTTGAAACTGACTTTGTCAAACTGCTGCCCCTCCACGCCCGTCCTCCTGACATATGGGGCCCACTGACGCTGTTCCTGATGAAGGAGGCAGAGGATGCCCCAGCCTCCCCTGCCAGCACTCATTAGTTATTGACTGCGATGTTTTAACGCTTAAGCCCAACACTCAGTGGCACCCATTGACGAGGAACTGGCCTGGTGCAGAGTGAGCCGCCATTGAAATCGAACACTATGGGGGAGACGCGGTGCGGGGAGAGGGGAATGGGAATGGTGCAAGTTAATTCCACCCTAATGTGGGTGAGAAGTTGTATTGTGTTCAGAAAACCAAAAATAAAGGTTTTTTAAAATAAAAAAGAAACAAAGACCTACAAATCATGGCTAAACAAAGCAAAGCCAATATAAGAGGAGCATTAAGGAAACTTAAAACATCAAGAACCCCGGGCCCAGATGGCCTAACGAACATTGGCCTAAAACAACATATTGAGGAATGGACCAATTTCATCAGCATAATTTTCACTCACTGTAGAAGAGCAAAGCAAATCCCGAGCTCGTGGACACAATCAGTGGTGGTTCCAATTTGTAAAAGGGGCAACAGAGAGGATCTGGTTAACTATCGCCAAATCTCTCTCCTAGACATTATTGGAAAGATCGTTGCCATTCTGTTACTTAAGCATTTCCAGAACTGGGCCAGAATATCGCCGAGCTCAGATCCCTTCTAAATGGGATTCCAAAAAAATTGAAGTACGGCAGTGAATATTCTGCTGCTGAACATAATAAAATAAAACATCAAAGAAGGCGCTCCAACAGTCTTCCTGGCCTTTGTAGACTTGTCTCAGGCATTTGACAAGGTGGACAGATCCATTCTGTGGAACAAATTGAAAGTGTGGAACTGTCCCTCTGAGATTCTAGAGCCGGTGATTGCTCTCCATACAAACACACCAAACTACGAGTCCACCTGAACCGCCAAGGTCTCCTGTCAAATAAAATATATTCATAACATGGGGTAAAGCAGGGCTGTCTGCTTGCACCAGCCCTCTTTGTCGCCTTCTTGGGCGACTACAAGGACTCAGACACAACGATAAGGGCCTTTCCTCCTAGAATAGGCAATGTAACTGTATTGCGCATCCTGTACGCAGATAACCTGATCTTGTTAGATCCGACACACATTGGTCTCCAGCGTCAGCTAACAAATCTTGCGCACTACATGGATGCAACAATCTAGAAATCAATAAATCAAAGACAAAGATTATGATTCTGGGAAAACACCTTTCCGAGAACAAAAAAACCTACACTGGTTTCTGGACAGCACAAAAATGGAAGTGGTGCCCTACTACATATACCTTGGAGTGTTAATTGACGGCTTCGCTAAAGAGCAAAAAATGCAGCAGGTCCTATGGGAAAACACGAGGTAACCTGCAGCCCAAATGAGAGCCATCAATAAGAAATATGGTAGATTTTCTCTACTCTCCGTTATCCATTTCTACAAGGGCAAAGTGGTGCCGACCGTAACATATGGGATGGATGCTACTTTAAACATGCCATCCACATTATGGTCTAAACTAGAAGGGCACCTGTGGAAGTCGGTGCTCGGCCTGCCCAAATCTGTCTCAATGGCGGCTCTTAGGCAGGAACTTGGTCTCTTGTCCCTGGCCCCAACAGTAGAGCAGAGCACTATGCAATTATACATAAATTATACAATTTAACAACAATTATACATAAAAACTCTCCGGACAGTCTACCTATATACAGGATTATTGCTGAAGAGATCAAAGACCATCACTGCAAAACACTAAATATATGGAAGAGGACCAAAAGGTCAAGTTGAAAGACTTGGCTTGTACTGAAGATGATCTGAAAGGAAACCCGTAAAGAGTCAAATTCAAAATGGAATGCAGAGCCTCGATTGCAAAATCTGAAAAAGCAGAAGCCAACAAACGCTTAAAACATCTGCCACCAAACATGAACAAATTAAAAACTCCTGAGGTGCGTTACAGATGGCTGTTTCCTACGGTGCTACAATTTTCATATAAAGGCACTCCTCGCACCATCAGTCACCTCGAGGATGCGGCTTCCATTCTACGACCGGGCTCTCCTAAGAGCGCGGGGCCCTCCCTCCCGCATCGGTCAGACCCGGCCCTGGAGCCTGGCTCCCCCAAGCAGAAACGGACCCCCTGGTCATGAGTGCAGAGATCTCGCAAACCCAGATGATGGCCCACGCTTCCCTTAAGGATCAAGCGGCACCGAGACTAGCGATATTCTCTTAAGACCGCCGCGGACCCCATGCGGCCTATACCCTCCTCCAAGGTGGATGTCATCATATTACCCTTGGAGAAAGCTTCAACCATGTTGCCCAGGTCGCCCGTTGCCGGCCTGGGATGTCCGGGGGACCCGCCGACGGTTATCAATTGGCCCCCCGGCCACAGTTAGGTCCTCCCGTTGGAGGCCGAAGTTGGAAGTTTGCATCTCCCGTTGGAGACTATTGTTAAAACTATCAGCCACAGGAGCCCTAACTCTGCTGACACATCGCAGCTATGGCTAACCTAGACCCCTCCCAATCCCCCCCCACCCGCAGCAAAGGTCCTCGGACAGCCAGGCCCCACACCAGAAATTGAAACTCACCACTCTGAATGTTAGGGGCCTGAACTCCCCCCTGAAGAGGAAATCCATCCTACACAGGCTGCAATCCGACGGAACCTCAATCACTTTCCTTCAGGAAAGACACTTAATTCCAGCAGACTTTTCCCGCCTCCGAAGCAGACTCTTCTCCACGCAAGTCTTAGAGTCCAATGGCACCAAAAAGGGTGGCACCGCTATCCTTCTGGCTGCGGGCTTGAACCCCCAGGTCCTCGACGTCCTGCGCTGCCGAGAGGGTCGCTTTGTGGCTGTCAAATGCATCATTATGGGCCAACTCTACACTCTCGTTTCAGCATACGCCCCGAATGAGTTCCAAGAAGGATTTTACCAGGACCTGGAAGAGATCCTCCTTCCGTTCATGGAGGGACAACTTGTCATCAGGGGCGATTTCAACGGGGCCCAGGACCCCCTTAAAGACAGATCTCACCCCCACCCACCTCCAGGGACCAGAAGCTAGCCCTGGCCCTGCTCCACTTGTTCCGCACGCTTGATGTCGTCGACACCTGGAGAGTGTTATACCCGGAGGAGAAGGACTTCACCTTTTACTCATATGTACATCGCACTTTCTCCAGAATCGACTTCCTGTTGGCCTCACCCCGGATCCTGACCTTCACGGATGACGTCACGATCGGCCCCCGGATCCTCTCGGACCATGCCCCAGTCTCGCTCTCCCTCTGAGTCCACGACCCGGATCCCCCTCCACGTCACCAATGGACCTTTTATGACCCTATCCTGGGGGACATGACAGTGAGAGATGCGATCACCAGGACAATCAAAAACTTCTTTACGGAGAACCGTAATGAGGACACTTCCCCCGCCAACACCTGGGACTCCATGAAGGCGGTGCTCAGAGGGGAACTGATCACCCAAGGCGCCGCGTTTCACAAACACAAGAAGGCGACCCGGGACGCCCTGAAGGCTGAGGTTTGTGCAGCCGAAGCAGTCCACAAGCAGAAGGGCTGGCCCCCGAAATCCTACAAAGCCCTGCAAATGGCGAGGAAGAGCCTGGAGGCTCTCCACGCCGACACCACTGCGAACCTGCTCGCTAGGACCAAACAATGGTACTATGTCCACAATAACAAAGCCAACAAGCTCCTGGTCAGCAAGCTAGCTAGGGAGAAGACTCGGAAATCCAACCTGGGCCTTCGCGACCCACAGGGGTCGGTGCACTATGCAGACCAAGAGAAAATCCGGCTAGCTGCGGCCCATCAATCCGAGACTGACAGCGGTCCCGAGGGACTTGGAAGCGCAGCGTGCATACATCCATTAGGCGGCCCTTCCATGCCTGACCCCGGAGGTTGGCCAGGAGCTGGAAACGCCTATCATGGAGGAGGAGGTGGAAGAGGCTATAAAGAGTTTGAAACCTAGGGCCCCCGGCCCGGACGGCTTCACCACCCAGTTTTATAAACTCTTTCGTCCCCAATTGGTGGCTCCCTTGGCTCGCCTCTTCAATTCATTTGCGACTACCGGAACGATCACTCCGTCCATGCAGGAATCCATTACCGTTCTCGCTTTAAAGCCCGGAAAGGACCCCCTTGAGAACAGCTCGTACAGACCAATTTCCCTGCTCAATTTGGACGCTAATATTTACTCAAAGATCTTGGCTAACCGCCTGGCTCCAGTCCTACCGAACATCATAGACCCGGACCAAATCGGCTTCATCAACTACCGGTCCACGAAAGATAACATTCGCAGAGCTCTGAACCTCATAGAGGTGACCACAAGAAATTCCCAGCAGCTGGCCTTACTTGCCCTGGACGCGACCAAGGCCTTCGACAAGGTGGACTGGTCATTTCTCACCCTGACCCTCGAAGCCTTCCGCTTTGGCTCAATCTTCAGGAAAATGGTCCTGGCAAATTATCAAGCTCCCAAAACCAGGCTCTGGGTTAACGGACGCCTGTCGGACCCTATCCTTCCTACCTGCGGAACGAGGCAGGGATGCCCCCTGTCCCCCCTGCTTTTCGCCCTGGTCCTGGAACCGTTGGCCCAACGGGTGCGGACAAACCAACTGATAAGCAGCCCGAAGATAGGCACCACCCAACACAAGATCGCCCTCTACGCGGATGACGTCTTGCTAACCGTCACAAACATCCAATCCTCCCTGAAAGCAGCTCTGGGGGAGCTCCGTAGCTTCGACGAGGTAGCGGGATTCGCCATCAACTTCTCAAAACCAATAGCCCTCGGTGTGGGCCTGAGCCCGGACGAAAGGGTCGCCCTGGAGAAGCAAAGCCCGTTCCAATGGAGCACCCAAGCAATCCCATACCTGGGGGTCCAGATCCCAGCACAACCAACAAAAGTCTACCAGGCCAACTTCCCCCCCGCTCTTCGAGGGAGAAGGACCTCACGCGCTGGCGGTCGCAGGAAATCTACCTGATGGGCCGTATAACAACTTGCAAAATGAACCTCCTTCCCCGCTTCCTATATGCCTTGCTTCCCTTCCCATCTCAATCCCCCTTCCCCCCCCATCATGAAGCTTCAACGGAAATTGATTGACTTTATATGGAAGGGCAAGAAAGCGAGGATTCCCCGGAAAACGATGATGGCCAGCGCTAGACTGGGCTGGGGGTCCCGGACCTCCGCAAGTATCATATCGCAGCGCAGCTGGCCCATCTCCAGGCATGGGGACTGGCCTCAGGTTGCCCAAAGTGGGTGGACATCGAACAATCTCGCCTACCCCTGCCTCTTCCCTTCCTCCCGTTCCTCCCTAACGCTTTGCGTCGGAGTTGGCCAGATGTGCTGATGGCCACGAAAAACTCGTTAAAGGCATGGGAGTGGGCCCGCAGATACAGAGGGATCCCAAGCGACCTGAGCGCGCTCTCCCCGATCTTCCACAACCCGGCCTTCTCCCCGGGAGCTCGTCCTGCGAACTTCAGAAACTGGGTTGCAGGAGGCCTTGAAACG
The DNA here is from genome assembly GCF_040938575.1 of Ambystoma mexicanum. Classification (NCBI taxonomy): domain Eukaryota; kingdom Metazoa; phylum Chordata; class Amphibia; order Caudata; family Ambystomatidae; genus Ambystoma; species Ambystoma mexicanum. The sequence continues at coordinate 101,406,221 of NC_090938.1, forward strand.
CTGGGACAGCTCTTTGCAGGAGACTCCCCCCTTGAGTTCGAACAATGTAAATCCTCCTTTCAGCTAGCAGAGTCAGATAGATTCTCCTATGCCCAACTAAGACACTAGTGCTCCAACCCCCAGACCCGGATGGCAGCAACTCGGCCTCTTACTCCCTTGGAACTCACAGCGGCTGACCTGCCTGCCCGAGGGAAGATTTCCGCCCTCTACAAGCTACTGCTGGACGACCCCTCCTCTCTAAACCCTCCTACATGTCCCTGTGGGAGATGGACCAGGGTCACGCTATAGAGGACCAATCCTGGGTGGATATCTGGACCAGGACGCGCACAGCATCCCGCTGCATCACCAACCGGGAATGCGCCACAAACTGCTTTTGCAATGGTACTACCCCCCCCCTTACGTCTTCACCACTTCCAACAAGCCCTGAACCCCCACTGCTGGCGTTTATGCGGCCACTTGGGATCCTACTTCCATATGTGGTAGACCTGCCCTAATGTAAAGGAGTTTTAAACCAAATGCCTCGAAACTATAAAAGACATTACCCAAGTGACCATTCCGCTAACTCCCGAACAGGTTCTCCTTGGGATCCCGCACCCGGACGCTTACCCTGGAACCGTCTGATCGCCGGGGAAAACACAAAATGGACTATTGCCACACCGAAGCTACTTGAAATCACTTTCAAAAAGATTAATTTAATTTATGTTCAAACTCGTCGGACTAAGCCCGTGTCTCAGTGACTTTCAAAACTCTGGGCGATCTTATGTTGACGTTTCCCATGCTCCATCTATGATCCGCTCGTTCTTCTTTCGTTCCACATTGCATATGTTTTCCCTCCTCCTATTTTCGTCGTCTGTTTTAGTTCTGCTTTTTCACTTCTCCACTATCTACATTGATCTGTTCAAGACCTTGTAAAAATCGAAATTTGATTATACACAAGTAAATAAAAATAATTTAAAAAATGACATTATTCTGCTCCCCGCGCCCCATGTGTGTCCCTGCTACCCTATTTTTCCTACTCTGGTTTCCCGTTAACCATGCACTTACTACCACAACCCGACCAGACACTCAACTCGCCACACTGGTCTTCTCCCCAGGCCCAAACAGCCACTCTGTGTTAGTATCAGACAGTCCTCTCCACGTGCTCACCGTGCTTCATATCAGAACAAATAGATGTTGTGCCCTCGCTATGCCACTTGCAAAGAACCACAGCTACAATGCCAAGCACGCTATTTTACATTACAATGAGGTATCTTCTGATACTGACTCAGCCACCATGAGTCTGTATCATAGAAACAACACTTAATACCACACGTGTGTGCCTCTATAGATCTTCAAAAAAATACAAAAAAGTCAATAACACAATTCTCACCCCCGTGACACAACTATACAATCGCTGGTACTACGCACTACTCCTGTCTAACGGGGTTCACCACACACTATACACTGCCCCTCCCTAATGCAGGGGTTCTCCCGCCTGCGCCTAACCCTTATTGGATAACATGCACTTTTTCTTCTAAGTACTACTTCAGCCGATCATCCTCCCTCCTTTTGAATGTGTCCTAGACACCATAATAAAATGCATCCCTCCTCACAGGCATGATAACACAATAAAGCATGTTCTTGCAAGGTTATACTCACGTTGTGGATACCCTTGAGGACCCTCAGCACCAAGCTTCCAGTACCGGCGCGCCCCCTCCCACTGATCGCGGGCAATGCTTGTGACCTGGCAGACCTTTGGGAACTCGATGTCTGGAGGGTCCCCTCGTTGAAGCGTTTGATCAGGTCTGCTGTTGCTGACATGCAGCCCTTGGGGAGGGTGTCTTGGACACTGTTCGCTAACCAGGTGGACTGAGGATCTCGCGGGGACCTCCAAAAATGTATACAGGGGGCCTCTGATTGCACCATATAAAAATATTGCAGTCAAAAAGAGCACACACAGGACAAGAGGTTGCGCTGTTTATTACAGCCAGGAAAGTGCAAATTAAACAGAACAGTGGACAGGCACTGGTTGATGAGGGCACACAATGAACATTCGTTTTTATAGGATATGTACAATAGTCCAAGCATTTGACACTGTTATGGTTAGAATGTACATATTTTCCATGGTTCCCAGGACAGTCATTGGCTGTGTTATGCCAGATCCTTTGTGCTGTGCGTATGTTGGTGACACATGATTGGATCAGCCAGATCAACAATATCCTAAGTCGTCCCCCCTGTCTTGTGCCACACCGATTCTCACCCTTCCCCGGAACAATTTGTAATTAGTAATATAACATTTGTGCTGACTGCTGGGGCTTTATTATTCTGCCATTGGTCAGCACTGTTGCGAATGAGACTCTGCTTCTGGTGGGAAAGGAGACTGTCACGCGGTTCCTTCTGAATATTGGCCTTCACAGTGCTTGTAATTGATACTCTGAAGGCTGGCCACCTCCCAGGAACACAAAACTTACCACTTGATTGACTCCTCCAGGAACGTCGCTCTACTCTGATCTGTTCACATAACCTGACGATTGGCATTTGTAGTGCTGTGAGTGGCTGACTGCCTCAGGTCCACCTCCCCTCCATCCCGAGTGCCTGCTGCCCTGTGTTGACATCACCCAGTGTGGTTGCAGCTAGCTCAGTCTGCCAGTGATGTGCGGTGTGAGCTCTGCTGCCACGCCCTCTGGTCTGCGGAAGCTTGATCATGTGCCTGGTGTTGGATTTCTCAGGCATGGGGATTTTCCCTGTTGAGTGTTCTATTTAGGATAGCCCATCTCTTTCGAGTGGTTATTATATGTGCGACCTTTGGGCTGTTGATATACATAAGTCATCCCCACTGCTGCAATTCCCCACATGGTCTCTTCTCGTGCTATGGCTGTATTTTGGCGGTCCCATGTTTTCCCCACCCCGAGCCCCTTTTAGGATGCTCTATTCCCCCCGCTCCACCTTGTTAACTTCTGCAGGTTATAGGTCTGATCCCCCCCGTTACAGGGTGATGGTTCGGCACCTGCGATAAAGCACCAACATCCCAGGTTTGGCTTACATCTCGACCATGGCTGATTCCACAAAGAAAAGCATCTCCAGGGCCTGTGAAAGCTGCATCCTGAAGAACATCTTTGTGACGCAAACGGATGCACCATCGGCCAATCCTCATCGAAGACCAAGAAGGATCACCACTGAAGGTTAGTGACATGGACCAAGGAGGGGGGGAAGGCCTCTGATCCGGATTCTGGGCATGGTCCTATCTGGACCGGGGCTGGCAGTCCTTCTGAGTGTACTTTCTCTGGTAAGTAGAGATCAAGGTCCTTTAAGGATGCTTCCTCTGCGAATATTCAAAAAAAGGCTCGATCCCATGCTCCATTGGCATCCTAGTCAACTGTCTCCGCAGCTTTGGGACCAGGTTCTGGAAAGGGCTGGTCTCTGTCGCTGGTTAGCCTGCCAGCTGATTGGTTGCCACTGTCCACATGGAAATCGCTCACACTGTCCAAGCCCAAATCATGGAAGATGGAAGAGTGGATCATCTAAAGACCCGTCAGGGGCTCCTCTGTTGTCGACACAAGCCCTGTCACGTTTGTCCACCAGGACCAAAGCCTGGTCGTTGAGTCCCCCGTCGCCAAAGTCAAGGAAAATGTGGCTTCCTTCAGTGACAAAAAGTTTGTCAATGACCGTCAGCCTCACCTCCATGACGCTCACCATGCCCAGGATCGCTTTGCCTTCTAGACTTCCGTCAACGCTCCCGACTATGATCCCGTTGACGATTGCTATGCAGGCTCCTGTCATAGCCTCTTTCCCGAGCGGCTCTGATTGTGTGAGAGAATTTCCTCCAGCTCTTAACGTCCTGCCCAGGCCCACCAGGGCAGTTCTGGCTTCTATAAGACCCCCAGGAGATCCCCAAATATCTACCACAGTTCTGTGGAGGACCTGCCTGATGACTTTTATTCGGATCAGGAATGCGGCCATGGGCCCATGCCTCATAAGGGATCTCATCCCATGAGCCTTACCAGCTGTTTAGCCCTCCGAGGGACTCAAGCCCAGTTCTGGCTGCACCACCTGCACCAAGCGACATGTCCCTGGACATACCACCCTGCATATGTTGGTGGTGGAAATTCAGCAGCGGCTGCCTACTGCTCCTGTGTCTGGTTCAGCCAGGAGCCCCCAAAGGCCACATCAGCATCAGCCGACCTGTCTCATAGGGCACCTGTTACCCCTCGCCTAGTGTTTGTGGCCCTGTCCCCTGTTGCAAAGGAACCAGTTCACACAGATACTGAAATAGACACTGTCACCACCAGAACTACTCTCACTGATGAGTAGGACTACATTCCTGCGGATAGGGAACTGCTGGATGTCGACGAGCCTGCCAGAGCTTCACCCCTGGATGAACCTGGCTTCCTCCACTCCATCATATCAAAGACTGCCAAGCTTTTCAATCTAGCGCCAGTAGAGAAGAAGGAAGGCTTCCTTTTTCAACTGTGAGAGTCCGCTAAAAACACCATTGTGTCGGTTCTGTTGTTGGATGACATGTGGGAAGATGGATTGGCAGTCATGATATGATATATAGGTTTATTTATATAGCACCTGTACACAATGTGTTTCAAAGCGCTTCACGAAAAGTGAGGGAACAAGGGAAAATACAAAACATTCTTGCAGGACATGAACAACAAGAATGTGAAAATAACTATCATACTCGATTTAGCGACATTTCAGATAGTGCAAGTGCTAAGATACAAATAGGAAGGAAATGGGAAACAGACAGGTGACTACCGTACTAGGCCTGACAACATTTCTGGTAGAGCTGGAGTATTATACAAGGTGAGGGAGAGGGGAGGAGAAATGGACAAGGGGGGAAAAGAACAAAACAAGCGGCTATCGAATTAGTCCTGATGACATTTCAGATACTGCTGGAGGCGGCGTGGAATAACGAGTAAGAAGGGGGAGCAGGAGACAAACAAAGTTACTATCATAATAGGGACAGGGACCATTCAGATAGATTAAGTGCATAGTAAAAAGTAAGCAGGGCGAAGGCTCCAAATACCGTTCCTTAAAAGCATGACAGGCTTGCGAAGAAATAATAGGTTTTGGATTTGGCCCCCAGTTGTCTCAGGTCTCCACCTTCTCCGGACTCTGTGGTATCGGCTGCTGCCAGGATGAGTTCATAAAACCCCTCGCCGTTGTCCATGGTGCCTCTGGCCGAGGAAGGCAAGAAGATTGAAGCGGCTGGCAAGCACATTGTTACCACAGCAGCCACCACCATCAAGGCCGCCAACACCGTTGCCATCCTGTCCAGGTACGACAGGGAGCTGTGGTACAAGCTGGGGCACATCCTTTACTTCCTCCATGATGACAAGAAGGACAAAGCTATGGCCCTATTCCAGGAAGGAGAAGTAGCTTTGGACCACGCCATCAACATAGCAGACTCGGGTTTCCGTTCCGCCAGAAGGGGAATGGTGTGACTCTCTGGCGCCAAGGTTGGCTGAAGGTCACTAATTTCTGCATAGACATGCAGATTAAAGTCATCAAAATGCCGTTTGATGGGAACAAACTGTTTGGAAAGGCAGTAGATGCCACACTCCAGGCCATCAAGACCAACAGAGACGGCATGCTCTCTGGGGACCCCGCAGCAGAGAAGGTGGTCCTTTTGTTCCCCAAAGGGGAGAGTCTCCAGATTATCCAAAGGGTACATCACCGCCTATCGACAGCCCTCCTGCTCCATCACCCAGGAGGCTTACAGGAGTTTCTCCCAGGCCTATGGAAGTGACATCCAGCATCGCCGTCCCCTGTCCAGGACAGACTCCCAAGCAGGCCTGATCCAGCTGAGGGCCTGCGCCCCACTTTTGCATCCCAGTGGGAGGCCGACTATCAAACCTGTTGATCAGTGATGAAACATCTCCATGGACAAATGGGTGCTGGGCGTTCTTCAGCAGGGACCCGCTTCAGAATTTCAAGACAAGTGCCCCTGTATGCCTCCAGTCACGCGTCAAGAACTACACATGGTCCAGCTGCTACAGGAGGTTCAGGCCATGTTACGAAAAGGGGCAATAGAACCAGTCCCTCAGTCCTTTCGGAGAGTACTCCAGATACTTTCTGGTAAGGAAAAAGTCAGGAGTGTGGTGGCTGTCCTTGCCTTGCAACGCCTAAACAAGTTTCTGAAATCCAAAAAGTTCTGGATGGTCATGCTCCAGTACGTGCTCGACAAGCTGGAGAGAAGGGGATTTTCTGGTAACTCTCGACTTGGAGGATGCATACTTCCACATCCCCATTCATCGCAAACATCGGAAATTCCTGTGTTTTGTAGTCCAGGGGTGGCAGCATCAATTTAAGACCAATCCCATTGGCCTGAATGTGGCCCCAAGGGTGTTTACCTAATGCTTGTCCCTGGTAGCGGCACATCTGCACTGCAGGGGAATCCATGTCTACCCTTACCTGGATGATTGGCTCATTCGGTCCCGCTCCCATGCTGTGACAACCCAGCACACAGCTGAGACCATCTGACTTTGCTAGGATTCTCCATCAACTATAAAGTCCTGCGTGGTGCCATCTCCGAATGCTCTGTTCCTGGGCGCCCATCTCAAGAGTCTCAACAGTCTTGTGTCTAACAACTCCCTCGAAAGAGAGGGTGAAAGCCATCCTGAGAAAGGTTCAACGGCTGTTGACCGTGTCCGCCACAACAGTCTGATCCATCAAAACCCTGCTCGACATAATGTCATCCTGCATCCATCTGGTCCTCTTTTGCAGACTCCAAATCCGGCACCTCCTGGAGCCACGGGCACATGGGCAGACCAAATCACCCTCAATCGGGCATGCCACCAAGCTCTTCAATGGTGGTTGCTTCAGCCACACCTCAATCAAGGAGCTACCTTCCACATCCCTATGTACCAGGCCACAGTCACTACCGACTCCTCTCTGGAGGGTGGAGGAGCCCACAGAGGACGTTCTCACACAGATGCCTCTGGCTCCCGGAGGAAAAGGAGTTGCACATAACGTCCTGGAACCACGGGCAGTCTTCTGGGCCCTTGGGTTGTTCCAGCCTCAGCTACAGGGGAAGTTGGTGTGGAGCGTCATGGGCACCACCACCACCATGTTTTATATCAGTAAACAGAGCGGGAAGTGCTCCCCTCATTCTCTCCCGGGAAGCCCAGTCCCTATGGTGCTGGGCCATTCTGCAAGTCATGTTCCTCATCACCTTTCACCTGGCAGGCGTCAAGAACACTATTGCAGACTCTCAGGAGGGAGCTGCGGTCCTGCCACAAGTGGGAGCTTCAGCAAGTGCAAGTGTAGCAACTCTTCAGTGAGTGGGGCCTTCCTCAGATCGATCTCTTCATGACGGCTACCATCTCAAAGTGTCAGAAGTTCACCGGCAGATATCCTCAGTCAAGGAGTCCAGGGGATGCCTTTGTGTTCCCCTGGGAGGGGCTCCTCCTGTATGACTTCCCACTGATTCCACTACTGCTAAGTGTGACCAACACACTCAGAAGTTGCCACTGCAGGATGTTCCTCCCCATGCTGGGGTGGCCGAGGCAGATCTGGTACTCAAACCTTCTCCATCTGTTGGTGGTTCCAGCCATCCAACTGCCTCCACTTCCCAACTTCCTTGCCTGAGAAATAAGATCAATCCTGCACCATGACCTGGCGTCACTGTGCCTCATGGCTGGACTCCTGCAGCCCTAGAATTTTGGCAATATTCACTGCCGTTAGCATTCAAGAAGATCCTGGCTAGGGCTCCCTCTAAGTTGACTTGCTACAGGCACAAGTGGAACCCTTCAAAGTAGGGTGCTGGGCGTGAAAGATCGCGCCGCTGTGCATAACTGTTCTGCAGCTCCTCCCAAACCTGCTTTCACTGGCAAAAGCTGCCCTTGCTCATGCATCCATCAAGGTCAACCTGGATGCCATATCCCGGTACACTCAGGCTCGGGGAGAGCTCTCCCTGTGATCGGACCGGCTCGTTAAGCAGTTCCTAAATGGTCTCTTGAGGATTTTCCAAAAAATGTAGCAGGCGCTCCTCTCCAGAAAGAACATGGCATGATAACCTGTTCTGAGATGAGAGTTTGCAGCACACGCTTTTTGCTCACTGTGCCTTTCACAGATGGGAAATATCCATTTGCATATCAGTCTTTGTCCCACCCACATGGGCAGTCCAGCACCGAAATTCTATGGCAATTCCTCTCTGAACAAGAGTACCAACAGCAACCACGTACACGTGTTTCAGCCTTGTTGGGCATCATCATTGAGGTGAAGCTGAGCCTCTCTAAGCACAGTGAGCAGAGAGTCCACGTCTGATTGCCCCCAGGTAACCTAGGGTGACCAACCCTATGTTCCTTCAAAGAATTCAACAAAGGTAGCAGGCCCCTCTCTCTTGGAAGAACAAGGCATGATAACCTGTTCAGTGGTTGTTAACCACATTGAGAGTTCGCAGCCATCTGCTTTTCGCTCACTGTATCTTTCACAGATGGGAAATATCCATTTGCATATCAGTCTTTGTCCCGCCCACATGGGCAGTCCAGCACCGAAATGCTATGGCAATTCCTCTCTGAACAAGAGTACCAACAGCAACCCCATACATGTGTTTCAGCCTTGTTGGGCCTCATCAGTGAGGTGAAGCTGTGCCTCTCTGAGCACAGTGAGCAGGGAGTCCACGTCTGGTTGCCCCAGGTAACTACGGGTGACCAACCCCAAGTTCCTTGCAAATATTTCAAAATAGGTAGCAGGTTGAGGATTTTCCCTCCGGTGAAGGCTCCCTGCGTGGGAACTGAATGTGGTCCTGTCTAAGCTCATGGGGCCTCCGTTTGAACCAATGCTTTGTGCTGCTTTGAAGTTTCTTTTGTGGAAGACTGCTTTCCTGGTGGTGATCACCTCGGCCAGATTGATCGGGGAGATTTAAGCCATCTCCTGTAAGCAGCTGCATTTGTCCTTCCATGCCACTAAAATGGTTCTTCGAACTCATCCTACCTTCATGCCGAAGGTTCCATCAGACTTTCATCTCAACAAGCCTTTGGTTCTGCCAGTTTCTTCGCAATTCCTTTTTCCCGTGCTGAAAGGGCGTTGCATTTGCTGGACTTGCATGTGCCCTGAAGTTCTGTGGCACGCACAAAAGATTTTTGGAAGATGTCTCAGCTTTTCTTCAATTTTGGACCTGTGCGACATGGAAAGGCCCTGTTTAAGGCTTCCATCTCCAGGTGGCTCCCCGGCTGTATCATGCATTGCCATCGTCTGGCCAACAGACCGCTAGCCGGGTGGCTGAGAGCCCACTCACCAGAACCATCGCAGCAACAACAGCGTTTCTCTCTGGTGTTCCCCTGCTCAACATCTGCAGGGCTACTACGTGGAGGTCTAACCACACCTTCACAAAATTCTAATGTGTGGACAGGGATTCCAGGGAGGAGTCCCGGGTCAGCTAAGCCATGTTACGGAACCTCTTTGTTTGAGGTGAGTGTGTTCCACGGATAAGTGTATTGTTTCTGTGAGCCTTACCACCTCCTGTGGTTGTGTATATGTACTGCTGTGTACTCATATTCATGATCATGTGAATCCATGCAAGACCCCATTCTGCAGAAGGTCCAAGCTAGTTACCTGTAACTCTTGTTCTCCAGCATGGGTCTTGCATGGATTCATATTGCGGACCCCCCCTTCCCCCTCCAGCTCTTCTTGGTTCATACTGACACTTTACGTGTGCTTCCAAATCTGAAGATTTCCTCCAGGAGTGGAGCTTAGGAAGATGGGTGTCATTGGGTGGGGGCAGAATGACCCAAAGGACAATGATAGGCTATCGAGGCGACGAGCAGATTAAGTAGAAATCTAAGCTGCTTTTTTTTTTTTTAAACCAAGGATTCCCAGCCGCATGGAGAATATTCATGAGCATGTGAATCCATGCAGTACCCATGCTAAGAACAAGTTACAGGTAAGTAACGTGTTTCTTCTTTCACATGTTTAAATTGCATATTTGGCACACGTGACCATATTTCTTCCAGCACAGAGGAGGCACTATAGCTGCATGCAGGCTCTGACTCTAGGTGACCACATGGTTACATGGAAGAGAGGGCGAGGGACGGAGGTTACACCAACTTGGGATGGCTGCTGCCAAAACCCTTTGAACTGTTGCCCTTCTGTTTGTGCTACGGCGCATCTGGATTAGTCAAATCATCTGGAAGGTTCTTGTTTATTTTGGATATACTTTGGGAATTTGAATACTCTTGGATTCAATTGACTGCATACGAATAAAGTATTTGTACGGTCCTTGTTGCCAAATAATCCTTTGGAAATGTACAATCTTTTGGGATGTACCCTCTGTTTGTCATTAACACCTCTTGATCTGCACATGCACTGTTCACTACATTTTTGGATGGCATGTTGTGTAGGCACTGCCTTTGCTGCAGGCGACGCTGGGTGCTATAATGCTGGAGAGATACTGATACAGGTTTGCTTGCTATGCAGAGGCCGAAAGTCACCCCAAGCCTTCTGGAGAAAGGCACAACAACTTAAAGTGGTGAGAGCTCAGGAGAATCATATCTTACTCCTATGTGCTGGAGCGGAGTTTGGGCAGCAGAGTTGGGCAGTCTGCAGCAGTCCAAACAAGAGAATACACCTCGTATCTTGCTGAGGTCTGTTTTCTCTGTCGTTTGTGCTGAGGCTGAGCTTACCTACAAAAAAGGCTGACAGCTGCGGAGCGGCTGCAGAGTTTGGGCAGCAGAGTTGGGCAGTCTGGGCAGTCCGCGGCGGACGATGGCGGCAGGCGGAAATCCTGAGCAGGAGCCTGGAAGACGACTACGCAGTTATAATCAACGGTCAGAAGAATCTGAACTGGATCATTGGAGTCCCTTGAGACCGGCAGCCTCAAAAAGAGGTAAGAGCTTGCAGGAGGATAAATTAACACAGCAAGGGACGCAAGGGTCGTAAAGGCAGCGGCGGACCCCGCCCTCGCCTCTGAACGAGGACGTATCCCTGCTCTCCCCCTCCTGGGCCCCCGTGACCAAATTGTCCCTGGAGGGGGAAGTGATAAGGTCGCAGGACCTTGCACCCGCCCCAGTCAACACCTTAGAAGAGGAGAAGAGTGGGGGCGAAGGTGAGGGTGCACTGGTAGGTGAAAAAGAACAGATGTTCCGCCACCCAGGAGCCCATGACTCGGAAAACGAGCCAAGAGTGGGTATTACGGACTCCGCCTCCCTGAACGAAGAAGGGAGTCAAATCGACGGACTCGCTCTAGGCAAAGCGAGCACGATGCCATGGAACCGAGAAAAGGAGGGAGTCGGCACTAATGTGCCCGATCCCTCTATAAAGAGGGGAGATGACAACCCTATAGATAATATGAAAGAGAATGACGGCGGGGTTGGATTTGTTCAAGAGGGGGTGGGGAGAAAACACACAACGGAACTCACCATCCACCCGGTACCTGAGGTTGGAAACCTCAAAAGCCCATCAGCAGATGATATCACGCCTCACCAGCAAGACCTAGTCCTAGTGGAAAAACTGACAGAAGTATCTGACTCAGTGGTCTGAACTGACAGCATCGTGAATCTGGATGAGGATCTGGATCAATCACTAGTAATGGAAAACCCGCTAAGCTCCACAAATAATGAGGAGAGGACACAGCTTACAAGGAAACCAAAAAGTAAAACAATCTTAAAGAAATCTCAGAGGAAGCTGAAACCGAAGGAGTTGAAACCCACAAAACCTAAGACTAAACGCACTCCAGCAAATCTGCCTATCCCTACAAGAAAAATAGGGAAGGGGCAAAATAAACTGGAAGATGAGACGAACGTAAAATGGACATATATAAAAAATCAATCCGTTAAAGAAGACAACTATGCCAAGCCAAACTACAGTTTCGCACTTCTTTTTGAAAAAACAAAACATAAAGACCCAAAATTTGGGAGAGCTATCAGACGCGGAAATCTTACAAGGAGCAGACATAGATCCTAAGATACAACTGCCAGGCCTGCAGGTGTTCACATGGGCGGGCCTGTCAAATGCAACAACCAAACAAAACTTGAGAGAAGTCCCCTCCACTCAGAAAACTCATACATCCCCGGATGAAAGGGGACTGTCTTTTCAACTGGGGGTGGAAGTAATGGAAGGAGACTCCTCTGCGAACAGAGCAGAGAAAACTGTCTTTAACACATCAAAAACACTGGGGGGTGACTTCACGATACAATTAAGCTTACCTGAACCGCGAACCAACATAAAAGAAAGCACCTCAAAGACGAAAATTCAATCAAAAGGGATTCGAACATCAGAAGAACTAAGACTTATATTGGGAGGAAATGCTCCATCAGAAGGAAATCAGGGAGAAGGGTTGACTCCATCATCTCCTCCCCCAATCCCAGGGGAAACCCTCCCTAATGAGCACACATCGCCAAGAAACCCGAAAGAGGGAAACCCCACGAGGCTAAAGAGCGTTAAAGCGTTAACACCAACGCCCCTGTATAATGATATAACTACAGAACAAGAGGTAAATGACTGTATTGTAGGGGGTATAAACGGAAATAAATCAACATTACCACTCTTCAAGTTACCGACAAGAAGACGTTCTGCTTCAAGTGGCACGGATTTTCCACACAAAGAAACCCCTTCTAAAAAACCGGACTTAATGGCAATAATGTCTACATTCACAATAGCTTTAGCACCTTTTACTAAATTGTATGAGTCACTCAACGACACGCTTAAGGACCAGACATCATTATTGGCAATGATGCACACTAAAATGATCTTCTTAGAGGGCTTTATCACATCAACACCAAATCTAAAAGAAATGTACAAATGAAGTACCTCTGAAAAATCTATGGATAATCCGGATGGAAGAATACCTTTAAAAGATCAAAAAACAGAAACAACAATAATAAAAACGAGGAATCAAGTGACTCAAACAATGCAAGAGAATGAAGGACAAAAGGATAACCCATATACATTGGAAGGTCTACCACAGGAGAAAATCGTCACAACAAATGATGAAGACGAGAATACGAGAACAAGATCGGTAACAAGGCAACCAACAGAAACAACGCTACAAACGCTACGCCAAGCAGGGAGTCAACTTAAAAAGCTAGGTAGTAGAGAAAACTGTAAGCAAAAAGAATCTCAAAACACAACCGCTAAGAAAACTATTAATGGTTGTGTTGTCTTGAAAGTGAAAACTGCATCAGAAATAGAACCATTTCCTAAAGCCCAGGATTTACCAAGACAGTTATCCGGAAAGACGAAGGGTGAGATCTACCCTGTGTTCTCACAGGTCCAGGGGAAAAATCCTGCTGAGAGAAGGAGTGTAATATTTGAATCCCCGGAACCTAAGGTCAAGACAACTGTAGCAACGGAGGAAGAAATAGAGGTAGAGGCAGCACTTTCTGTCTTAGTACAAGGGATATCACCAAATAACTCTTCACAAAATAACAACTCGGACGGGGATCAAAGGGAACCACCTACCAACAGAGCGATTAAGAGAACCATGACGTTCGATTTGGAGGAAACCATCAACGTCTCAGATCTATCTCAATACTCGGTAGAGGAGCTAGACCAGGAGAGAAAACACGCAAAAGAACATTCTAAACAAACATGAAAGTCATCGAATAATTCTAGGGATGTTAATCTAAACGGAGACTCATCTCCATTCATCTCATTAGAGAACAAAAGGAAAGAAATTGATAATGAAGAAAGAAAAAAACGAGAAAAGTTGAGAAGGCAGGAAAAACATATTTCAAAATACACAAGAAACAATTATGTAACAGACAGTACACAATATGCACAAGTTGACACAAAAAGGAAGAGAGTGCCAAGGGAGAGTATAAGAAGCCAGCGGGACAGCCCATCTCCTTTGAGAAATTGGACTGCAAGTTATACATCCACCAAGACGGATAGAGTAACTTACAAAGAAAAAATAAAAAGCATTAGAAGTTTTCTCCTTGAAAGCATAGGAAAATCAGACGGTACTATCTTGAACAGGAAAAACATAATGACACTGTTGCAATGTATACCATCATTAAGATCAATCATCTCAGCGGATATCAGGATTGTGGAGTTTGCCAAAAAAGGTAAACAGGATAGTGTTTACTTACATATCCCTTCACCGGTGGTGAGAACAATGATCGCACAAGCAACTGAAAACTTTCTGATATTGGGATACGAGCTATCAATATATAACAATCCAAAAGAAAAGTGCGAGAAAGAATCACGAACAAGATCCCCTATTAGAACTAGGGGGAAACAGAAGAGGCAAGAACATCGAAACCCTGATAGGCGAACAGAAGGAAGAGTGTCGAACGGGAACACAAGTCGAGACCTCCTTGTAACTGAAAAACCTGTAGATTCAACTAATACCAGTAATACGAGTAAGAAAGAAAAAGATCAGGACGGGAAATCACAGAGAGACAGGAAGACATCTGTATCACCGCAAAATTGGCCTACAGCAGCATACAAAGACCCCACGGGGCGGGGCGCTTTCCCAAAGGCCCCTTACCGAAAATGAAGGTCACATTCAACTCTGAAATAGATGATAAAGAAGAACTATCACCGGTAGCTCTAGGAAAAGAATGGAATAAACTTAAAGAGGGTCAAAAATGGAGGTGGATTTCCAAAGTTCTAAATCAGAGTGACTCAAGTTAGCAAATCAAGACCAAAGGACCAGAAGACGCGCTAAACAAGGAAACAAAGGAGAAGATCGTCTCTTTGAAGTTCGCTTCCTGGAACACCCGAGGTTTTTCTCACTTGCTAAAGCAAAGCGATGTACACCTAGGAGACTTTGATGTTCTCTGTCTACAAGAGACATGGCTAAGAGATCCTCCAACAATGGACGGTTATGAAACATATCTTTCCCCAGCAGCTAAAGGGCCTTCAGGTAGACCCTCATCAGGCCTCCTGACAATGCTACGTTTAAATAAAGACCTATAAGTCATAAACATATTAGAATCATCTTTATACTTTCAAGTGCTACTACTGAAATGGGAAAGAAAAAAACTGAAACTTTTGGCCTTGAAGCCTGAGGACATAATAATAATGAATACATACTGGAATCCCTCGCAATAAACGATGATCAGTTTCTAAAACAAATAAACAACATCTTTGAAAAAATCGACAAAGAACATCAACTCAGTCCCTTGATTATATGTGGAGACCTGAACTTGGCATATCCAAAACTGCAACGATCTAACCAAAATCGATCATCAAAAACTCCGGCAAAAAAGAGGAGTTAAATGGGACAAATTAATGAAGGTAAGATCCCTACAAAATCTACATTTCTTGATAGAGGAAGATGTTACCTTGATACCGACCTGGGAAAAGGACCTTTCTGCAGCTACCTTAGATCATATTTTTGTCAGCCCCGAGCTTTTAACTCACATCACTAACTTTCGAGTTAAACGTACTGAGAACAGCGACCATAATCTGCTTGAATTCGAATGGAAATCCAAACATGAAATAAAGGAATTCATGAAAACAGAGATCGAAGAAGCAAGCAGAAGAATACGACTAAAAGTAAAACCAGAAGATATAACGGCGCTTACCAAAAAATACATAGAAAGGAAAGAAGTTGATTACGAACAATGCCTAAACGTCTATAAACAAAAAGCTAATGCCTCAACAACTAAGGGAAGTGCACATATTCATAATTATGATAAGCTTTTGGTCGCTGAATGAAAAAAGCTAAGAAAAGCGCAAAGAGTGGCAAAAAAGACTAAGGACAAAAAAGACGAGGAGGTAGCACTGAAAGCAAAAAAACAGTATAAAAACTGGCTGAGCTCGCGCAGAGCTGCAAGCAGACGCAGAACTGATGCTGAGTTTAATGAACATCCGTAACTCCAGGGATTTTTGGTCGCTCATTAAATCAACAACGAACACTCCTCGAAATGTAATTCATAACAGTGTAGGAGAAGGCAAGTGGATTGATCACTTCACAAACCTTTATAAAAAATCCAAATAAACAGACGGAGATCTCAACTGGCAGAATGGAAACGAAATGGGTTCTTCCCAACGACACATCTTCAATCATAACAAGAATTAAGCGGCTGAATACTTCTAGAGCACCGGGACCAGCTGACCTCACTAACGCCCATTTAAAGGAATCTCCACAAAACTGGGCACTATTTATTAGCAAAGTATTTGATACAATTATGGAAACAAAGTCGATCCCAAAATCCTGGAAAAAGGCTATAATAGTCCCACTTTACAAGAATGGACCGAGGCAAAATCCAAAGAACTACAGACCCAAAGCATTGTTAGATGTTATTGGGAAAGTATATGGTTCAACTTTATTGGAGATGTTTCAGAATTGGGCAATGGAAAACACATTCATTGACCTGGTTCAAGCCTTTGACCAGGTCAATAGGGAGCGCCTCTGGAAAAAACTGGAAACCAGAAACTGCCCTGGTAACATACTGGAGCAAATTCAAGCACTCTACACAGAGACGTCTTTAACTATCTGTTTGAATCAACAAGGCACCCTATCAACCCCTATTGAAACCGCAAGAGGGGTGAAGCAGGGCTGGCCAATGGCCCCCACGTTATTCAACGCATATTTGTGGGATTTCAAAGATTCTGAACTTGACCTTAGATCTTATCCTCCAAAAATGGGCGGGTCTACAGTGTCTCGTCTACTGTATGCGGACGATCTAATTTTATTGGATCAAACGCTGATAGGATTACAAAGACAACTGGATAATCTGAGCAGATACATTGGAGAAAACGACTTAGAAATTAATAAAAGCAAGAAGAAAATCATGACGCTACAAAAAACTAGTACTCCTAACATCTCGTTTACTTGGAAGCTGGAAGACGAAAAGATTGAAACGGTATTAGAGTTCAAATACCACGGAGTGATCTTGAGCAATAACCAAACTGAAACAAGTATGCAGCTCTATCTTTGGGAAAGAACGAAGAACCTAACATCCCAAGCTAAGATCCTTGAAAGGAAATTCTGCCGGTATTCACTCACACCGATTATACAATTTTATCGATCTAAAGTGATCCCATCAGTAACATACAGGGCAGAGGCCTTCCTCAACATCCCGGGAACTTTATGGATAAAGCTGGAAAGTCATTTCTGGAGACAAATATTGAACCTTCCTCCTTCTACGCTGATGCCTTTAATAAGAAGGGAATTATGTATTCTGTCCCTACAAAGCATTGTATCAAGGAACGAACTGATGATATACAGAAAAGTGATTATTCCGAAGCGGTCTAACATCTTTGATATCATCCATAAAGAAGTTTTTTCAACAAACTCTAATACCTTAAAGAGCTGGCACCAGAAAATAACATCTCAACTAGAAGAAATCGGATCCTCAGAAGAAGAGCTAATAACCAATCCCATGAAAGCAATAACAAGACTAGAAACTTTAGATTGGATAAAGACCCAGGACACGGCGGGTTCATATAAATCAGCGGCGCATGTGACACCGATCAATAGAAGGCTGAATGAGATCAGACCCTATGTGAAAATCTTTCCAAACAGACAACACCGGCAAACATTCATGAAGGCTCGTCTCAACATTTTGCCAATTAATGAGATAAGATTCATCAGAGGAATATCATCGTCCAACAACTGCCGTTTCTGCCAGGATAAAGTGTTTAAAGAAACACTAAGACATCTACTCTTGAACTGCACGGGCTTGACCGAACTAAGAACCACACACATGTTGCATTTATTTGAAGGATTTTTCCATCTACGAAGAAAAAGTATGGTGGAAACGCTTAATGGAGGGGGAACGCACAAAGGAAATAATTGCAGTGTCGCAATTTTTACAACATATTGACTTTGGAAAGCCCTAAACCAGAAAGAAGATTAATTTAAAACGAACTTAAAACAAACTAAATAAGAATGAATGGAGGAGCAGGACTAAAGAACGGATTCAAATAATTTGTAAAAGAAAATGTGTCAACATTTTTTAAATCAAATAAAAAAATAAAAATAATGCTTTAATCGCCTTTAACGCGGTATTCTCTGGAACACCTGAAGAGTTGGAGTGTTGGGCCATCCAACTTTGTTTGAGATGCACTATTTTTTCTCCAAAGTGAATTGCTTGAGTGAAATAGGGTTTCCCTCTGTTGCTACTTTCTACTTGTGGTCTTGTGGCAAACTGTTCCAGAGTAGGGTGCCCTGGATGCCCAGTAACGTGCCTTTTGTTTTGTTTTTCTTAGTGAGCCTGTACCCTAGTTGATATGTCTGGCCTCTCGTCCGTTGGACCCTCAGAGTTCTACAAAGCCCCTTACGTTGAGTCCTTGTCTAGTTCGTCCAATCTCTTTTTCCCACATTTCTTTGACCACCCCAAGGTTTGTTTTTTGGTAACACAACAAAGAGTTGGCTTCATGCACTATAAAATGTTTCTTTGAAGAAGCAATGTTAGTGAGGCTTTATTTCTAGCTAGTTTAGATTGTTTTTATAGAAGCCTGTTGCTGTTCTCCCAGGTGCAACAGGAGATTGGCTCCATCGTTAACAAGAATAGGCTGCACGGATGTACACCGTCGAAGCCGAGTTTCATTCGTGGAACTTTGTTTTGTACCAGTTGGAATTGTCCATTCAGGTGCTTGCCTGCCCTCTTGGAGCAGCTACAAACACTGATTGGTTCGTCAAGGGCTCCGTTTTTCCAGAAAGTGAGACCAAACAACATGCCACACACAGCAAGGTAACGTGGCGACTACAATAGACCGCACAGTTTTGAATTCCGTACATTACCACCAGATGGCGACATTACACCTAGGAAATCCGGCTTGTTTTACCATAGAAGCGTTTGTTATTCTGGACCTCTGCAGACCCTTTTCCATTTTGACATCCGTTATGCAACTTCAGACCTCTCCTTAAGTGATAGGTTTGCTTTCCTTCATAGGTAGTGTGGGGCCTGGTGGATCTACACGCCACGCGAGTTGGCCAAGAGGGAAATGCTGGAAAGCGCTGCTGATGTGTTGATCCGTGCAGTTTGGAAGTGGTGCCGTCTTTCGCATTTTTAGTTTGTTTTGGTGTTACGTTAGGGCCACAAACACGCAGAAACCGATTGCATGGAGTACAGCTCGGGGTGATATGGACTGTTGTGTGATGGAATAGTTCTACTGCGCCCATCACCGGTGGTAGTCTTCCGGCACCTGGCCTTGTCTGAAAGGTGGACTATTGTCAGCCTGCCAGGGTGTCAGCAGACCTGTGGCTGTGGTAAGGGAGGTTTGGGAGGAGGTCATGGGAAAGAGAAACTATGCTATGGCATTACTAAGCACACATGGGGCCAGTGGGAGGAGATATGGCTGGTGCTGTAGGGATGTGTTTCCCAAATGCCCCAAGTTCTTGACTGACAAAGTGTATGTCTAGGGAGGGTAAAGCTTGGGTTAGAGCAGGGTTTTTTGTGATGGCAACATCTAGACCAAAGGAAGCATGGTGCTAGATATAGTTTGGTGGTGAGTGGGTGCGTAATGGACTTCAGAGGTGCTCAATCGGGCCCTATGGTCATACCCGCCCGAAACACATCCTTCTGGGTTCTTTTTGAGCTCACGTAATACGAATGTTAATGAGTCTTGTAGCGCACACTCTTGCCACTTGCATGGTATCTTGGCGCTCTGGTGGATCTGCAATGGGAGAGGATTGGGGGGGCGTTGTTAGTGGGATTGAGCGGGAGAAGAGCAAGACCGCTTTGTGCTGTTGGCAGCTTCATTTCAGAGAAACCGGTCAATGAGCGGTTGGTAGCTGTCATGTGGTGTTGAGGTAGTGTGCAGGAGGACGGGAAATTCACTGACGGACCCATAGGTCAGTGCTCACCCTCTAGTACTTTTAAGACAGGATAGCTGCACCATGTGAGGACAGGGGGTGCAGGATTCACTTACTCCGACACGACTCAATAATGAGGACTCAGTAGTTTGGCAAAGGGAAGTTTGTTTAATGACAAGTACATCAAACAGGGAAACAAATGGGAATCAGCATCGTTGCGATCACCTGTCTCGCTCCGACTTCCTCGAACTTCAGTTGAACAGCAATTCTTATAGGCAATATTCGTCATCATTGACGTCTAATTCTACAAAACTTGTCATGCAATAAAATTGGTTAGGAAAGGTAACTTAAGTATAGGTGCTATATCTGTATATGATAATGGAACATGCGGATTGGATAACTCTTATCGGGTGGGCGTTTACACCCCTCCCTCTACATCACATGTGATAGACGTCACTGCAAGTACGACGTCTCATTGGTTCTACGATATATAGGACCCCAGATAACTTGGTCCATTGTGATTGGGCAGGTTACACCCCTAGACATAAATCCCAATTTTAATTAGCAGCATGCAGAATAGACACCCAGGTGCCTGGTGTCCCAAGTTTCACCCTGCCTCCCTTCCATCAATCAGTATCTTGGGCTATGTGTCAATTAGTTGGCTGGGTAAGGCCTCGAAACTGTAGCCTCTTATCAGGAAAAGTTATGGCATCCTCGGGTTCTTGGTGAAATCAGGCGGTGGTACCTCTTCGCACCTGGCTGATCACGTGCTAGTTCACCATGAATCTGCTTCAGTTTCCAGCTTTTAGGGTATTTAATTCTGTTTCGACCTTGCCACCTTCATGGGCCCCCCCTTATCTTGACCTTCATGGGGCAGGCTGGTACGCTCTGAAGTTTGAGTCTTGTTAGCTGACGCTCTCCTCCCTTTCTCTGGATGACCTCGATTTCCTAGGCATGAGCCGCTCTTTGTTGCGTTTTGATTCCGCTCCTTCTCTTGCCTCTGGCTGGGTTACGAAACTTGGCCTGTCAGGCCTCTGGCAGCCTGGGTACATTTCTGCTTTTACAAAATGGAGTCGCACTTGTATAATGTTTCTTATTGAGGTAGATATATGGTTGGTGCTTGCTGCTCTAATCTTCTACTGAGCATTGCAAGCAGTAGTTTTCTTTAGCCTCTTGCGTTCCAAGCCTATTTACGCACGTTTAACTGGTCAGTTGCTTCCATATTGTCTCGTAGCAACATTTCCTTACGTTTTAACATTGTCTCTTCTCTGTGTCCATTACATTTATTTTCGTAGCTACTCGCACTGGCGTGCTTGTCTTCGATAGCCGCTTTTGTTCATTCACAAGTCTTTTCAGGCCCTTGTGTCATTTCCACTGGCCTTCCATTAGGGATCTTTGGGTTTCTTCATGGACCGTCTGTAGATACTCTTCATTTCGTATCAGTGGCTGGTACGGCTGTCTGATAGGGTACCGTGCTGCCTAGGGTTGTCTGGTTATGGGCGCTTCAACAGGCATGTATCTTCTGAAGTACACTGGGCAGAGCCCCACTGCAGCTCTTTGTTGGTTCACTTGTTCCTCAAACGTCACATACCTTGGTGAGTACTCTCCTGGTACCTCGAAATGAGGGGTAGGGGTGGAGGCCATGTCTGGGACCTCCTCTACAGTACGATTGTGCGTGGTTTGGTTTCATGTTTGGTGTTGTGAAGTGTGTGTGGTTTGTGGTGCTGTAGAGGTATGGTTGTGTTTAGTTAAGAGTTTGAGGCTGAGTATGCAGAATGGTGAGAGTTTTTAGCACGGTTAGTTGGGAGCAACACATTCCCCACCCCCCTCTGCAAACCATCTAAGTCCTCTACACTTCCGGCTCCCAACACCCCATCTAAGTGCGATACACTTCCTATCCCCAGGAAACTATATATGTAGCAGTAACATCAAACGTTGTGCTTGAAGTGCCTGCTAGTGTTATTTCAAAGCAGTTTTCTAAGAGTTAATTGTTTAACTAGAGCTGTAAATGCACTACTGGTGGAAGAAAAATGTCTGAACCAGGTCTGCCTTCTGCCACTTTTTGCATAAGCACGATGCATGTTCTTCACTAAGGCCCTGGTAAAACCAATCATTGGCAAATCCAACAGTTTTGGCTTATTAGACCTTTGCCAGGAACTCCTAACACATGCCCAGGTTCTGACAACGTTTTGCAGCTTGTACATTACGAAAGTGCCTGGCAAATGCCTAAAGAAAAGACAGAACTGTTGCTTTTGCAAACGCTTGTTTTCATTTTGTAGCTGTTATTGTGAACTGTCGCTATGTAACAAATCAACTTCCGGGGGCACCAGTGGTGCAGGGATGAATATCGGTTTCTAAACCATCAGTCAGCCCCACACCTCTAGTACACCAGTAGGGATACAAACAGATTGGAAACACAAGTAAATTAAAAACCTCCTTGTGCAATTTTGGTAACGTGGACGGAACAGCAGGCGAGGTCGTGGATCGTTTGTTAGTTGTGATACAGCGAAAATACAATTACCCAATGACAAAAGGGATTGTCCAGTCAAGGTTGTATAAACATATCTACTTTATGATTATTACAAGAGACACTTCTAGCACACTACAAAATACAACCCACCCTGTAAAGGAACACAGAGAACAGACCGTTTTACAAAGAAAAGGGATGCACTCTGGATACTGACAGGAGGGTAGTTGGTAAATCAATCAATCAGTCTTAACTGTTCAAGGTTATTTGGTTTCAGCACCCAGGGGTCATAAACGTCATTAGAGGCATTCAGAGAAGGACCAGGAGAGACAGAACTGCAATGTCCCTGGTGCTTGATATGATCTTGATGCTCAACAATGTCGAGTTGGTTCCAGGATGCTTTGCAGCTCCTAAGACAGAGTTCAAGACGGGAGACTGCTGCGAGTATCAGGCAGCAGGCAGTTCAGCAAACAAGGCTGGACGGACGGCTGCAGGCTGGCCTACATGGCGGCTCAAGGTCAAGAATCATCTCTGTGTTGATTTGTGGATCTGGAATGCTGGTCGGTGTGTCTCTGAAAGCTTTAGTGACTACAGCCTGACGACAGTCAGTGGTGCAGCTGGGTGCAGTTCGAGGGCTCGGCTGCCTTGAAAATGTCATTAAAAGGAGGATGCTGGGTAATGCTTGTTGTGTCACTCCTCCTAGCTTCTTCGCTGGGCTTGTGTCATCCTTCAAGGTGGATGGCCCAAAGCTGAGGAGCGTGTTTGCAGGCAACGGCCTTGTCCTTTCTTCAGAGACTGTCTGGCACTTTCCACCTAGGAAGCTTGCTGGCAGAACCTAGCAGGGCACGCTGTGTGCTGGCTGGGTAATGGTTCTGGAGCAGCTAGAGGATCCTCTGGAACTCCCTCTGTTCCCTGGAAGATGTTCAGGGGATGGATCTTGTTTCCCTCTTGGAAATCCTGGCCTTCCTTCACTGGCAGAAGCTATAAGGCAGACTGTACCTTCAGTCAGGGTCCAAATGAGTTTTTCTTGTTACTCCTCGAGAAGTCTTCAGATGATCTTCTAAGAGAGGGCTCAGCCCTCTTCTAAAGCCCAATGGGCCCCAGTGATTGGTGCAGGCTAAGCCTACCTCAATTAACCAATCCTGGGTCCCCACCAACAATCTATGCATGAGGTAATATCCAGGGTGCTTTGTAACAGGAAAGGTAAATGCGTGACAACATGTGCTACGAAGTCCCACCCATCTTCCCATCTGTTGTAGATCAAAGTGTCTCTCTGGTTAATTGAGCTCTCTGTAGCTCCTGATCAAAGCGCAGGTCTCCCTTGAAATTTATGGTGAGATCAGACTATGTCTCCATCAATTCACATACTTCTTCCCTCTGAAAGGTGGCCCCCGCTGCAGGGGTTTCCTACTGTACACAGTTCTCCCAGACATGACATTAACTGCCCTTAAAACTAAGGGGTGGGAGCTAACTACATTTGACACAGATGCATATCAAAAAGGTGTTGGCTTTCCTGCCCTTTGTTAGTTCTGTGACCAGGCCCCTTTGCAGGCCTGCTTCAATTAGCTCTCATGAGTATGCGCTGCCACCACACAGAACTGACAATGAACAGGGCGGATCCATGGAACCTTTGAAATTTTAATTAGGCTGGCCATGGCAGGAGGATGGTGTTGCCTTCCCCCTTCCTGAGATGCTTTGATGTACCTGTGGCTGTCACATTCCAGCAGACATGACAGGAGGACTATTTCTGTAGGCTGTGTGTCCCCCAGAGTACACTTGCCTATGTGTTTGTTGTGCAGAGAGCATAGAAAAATGTGTGGGGAGTAGCCTGCCACATTTTCCGGAGGTTGATCTCCCAACATTTCATTTCATTACAGCATTCTATTTCATGCATCTCTATTTTTCCTCTGAAGAGTGCACCACTCCTTTGGCTTACAGGCGCTAGATCCTGTGACCTGCCTCTCACCTATTGCTAGCAGCAAATGCCTGCAACGTTTGAAAGTCATGATCAATCATGGAAGGCACTATCAATTAAATGACCACTTGTCCTTGATGCGTGGCCAGGCTACGGCAGTTCTGTGTGTTTTCACAGACTTTGTTTGATCAAAGTCTGCACTTTGGTAGTGCCTGCCCTCCCATTCACACCCCATACACCCACATACGCTTGTTTATGTATACGTATTTGGTCGATTTTGAGGAAAGTGAACATGTATTATGGCCACCGCCAAGAAGTCCATGCTACAACTCCATGAGCCCTAAGCAGCTTAGTCAATGGTGAGGGGTCACGGGAGTTGTAGTAGTCAAAAACATCTTGCGAGCCAAAGTTTGCAGACCCCAGCCCAAGATCTGTAGTTGCAAGGCCCCAACATTGACGTTACCCAATTAATGTGCTTGAGACACGTGTGTCCAAGTCTACTAGATGCAATTAACGAGTTTCTTCTTTCTAGCCTTCTGTGGGGTGGCTGCAGGCTAACACCGCTTTCCTTTCTTAAGGGTCAAGGCTGGATTCCAGTGTGTTCCAGATGACTGTCCACTATTAATGTGCGCTTGCCTGATCCCTGACATTGCTAGACCACACTGATCGCGGGCTGTGACTTGGGTCCTTTTTGACACTTCTTGGTTGCCTGCCATGCTCTTGATCTCTGTGCATGTGGTGTTAAGGCCGGTGTATGTTGGAGCACACCTGGCATTGTCTAGCACTTCTATCCTACTTTGCCCACCTGTGTAGACCCCAGTGCTTCTCAAGCATTCTGTTAATCTATTGTGGGCTGCACCTTGTGCAGAGCTGGAATGCAAAGGCGATCCCAGAAAGGTTGTTTGCTGGGAGTGGGCCTTTCTAGGATGAGGGTTTTAAGCTGACCAGGCAGTGCAAAATTGTGCCCCAGCCCTCCCGGGGCATTTAGGAGAGCGTTGTGTGCAGCTACTGGAAAAAGCATAACTGGAGAGTTGCTTCGCTTCATGTAGGCCTCACAGCTATTTAGGTGGCCACCACTCTTTAGCATCTTGGACAGACCCAATATACACGTTTCAACAGGCCACAATGCCACTTGGAATGACCATTGTCTGTTACAAGTCCACCTAAATTGGTGCTAATGTTTAGGTGAAACCAACTGTAAACCGTGAATCTGCATACCACAACATACACAGCATCCTTGGGCATGACAAGATGTTCTGCTCCATTGATTGGGTGAAGTAAAAAGAAATGGACTCCCATCTAATATTTGCTTGCATTCTGAGGTCATTTGGAAACTTTAAATTGGACAGGGATGACAACCCAAATGCAAACAGAGGCATATTTGATCAGGGTATGAACAAAGGAGTGGATGGACCACAGTGCTAGATGAAAACTCAAATTATTTGCGGGCAAATAACATTTTGGAGCAAAGTAGGTTGTCCAGATTTACAGGACAGCCAGGTATGCTCCATGTTTTCAATGTGCTCATAGGCTGAAAGAAACAGGCAGAGCAGACCTTTATGTCACCATCTTGTTATTTTATGTTGTATTGTTTTGTTACACACCGGTAACCCGTTAGGCATCGGGCATCTTGAGGGGTGGAGTGCACTGTAGGGCCGCAAAATGCACAGAATTTTTATCTAGGCAGAAAGTCGACCAATCAACAGCGTTACTGCCCCATTCCGTGTATTACAGGTGCTAATTCAGCCCCAGACCAGGGGACGCACCTACCAATTGCGAGAGTAAAGAAGGGGGATGGTGGGGCCATCTACATGGGAAATGATACAGGTTTTCTAAACCACAAACGCCGGTACAAAAGGCTTCATCGGGAACGGTCAGGGGGGAGGGGGGTAATGATGCATTGGGTGTATAGACAGTCCTAGATACTGTCCTATGATTAGCCAAAGTAGGGGAAGGATAAAAATGGCACCATCATAAACACACATAGTGGGAAATCCCTAGGGGTGGGCTGGACCTGGGAAACCTTGATCTGAAACACGTGACCAATACGACGGGGATCTGCAAAGGGGGGTGTGGTTTAAGATACTCATTGCGAGAAAAACAACTGGAACAAGCTGATGTAATGATAGAGCGGTCAGCCAAACTAGCTACCCTACACAGCAGCAGGGAGGGTGGCTCTGCACCAGTGTGCCGGTCACATGACTGCCGATGCCCATCAGCAGGCGGGTGTGGGAAGGGGACACTGGACGGAGTGGCGTTACTGGGAGGTCCAATCAGATGGTAAGTTCTAGAGCTCTGGGGAGGTGGCCAGTCTCCAAACTATCTATCAGAGTTTGCGAAGGTCATGATCCAACAGGTATCGTGTGAATGTCCCCTTTTCCAAGAGCTGCAAGGTCTCTCGTGTTCCTTTCTCAATGGTGCTGACCAATGGCAGTGGATTAAAGTTTTGGTGATCAGCACAAATGTTATTTCAGTAATAACAAGTTGTTCTGGGGTTGGGTGTGAATAAATGTGTTACCATATGGGGAGGGATTGTAATGGGAAATTGTTAAACTGTTTACTTCAATTACACTTCACTAATCAGCGTACAGTTCGAGAGGGTTATGTCTGTGAACCAAGGGAATCCCTGGGAAACATAGAAAAGGCCAACTCTCCAACTTGCAAGAGTTTCGTTGGACTTCTGACCATGTATTTCTTGGTATAAACAGACTGTTCGTATTCATGCTGATGTCAGCCTTTTGATCAGAGCCTATCCACTGTTTTGTTTTACCTGTGCTCACCCAGCTGTAATAAACAGCGTTGCTCCTTGCCCGGTGTGTGCTCTACTTTCTGAGTATGTGGATTTTATTATGATCTAATTTGTGGACACCTGACTGCATTTTTGGAGTCCCTTGTGTCATCCCTCAGTTCTCCCCGGATTGCTATGTGTATCCAGGTCAGCCTCCCTGGGAGCATGGGTCTGGCGACTGCAGACTTGTTCACTATGCATCACTGAGGAGGCCCTGCAGACCCTGCAAAGGTCTGCCAGGTCCTGAGTGCCATCCCACGCCCAGTGGAAGGGTGAGCCTGTGGTGGAGGCTCAGTACCGACCGGACTCGAAAGTATCCAGGATGTGAGTGTAACCATGAAAGAAGATGCTGCGCAATAGTGTATGCCTACGGAGGGGGAGGGATAGACTCTTTTGATGGTGTATAGGACGCATCCTCAGAGAAGGGAGGACGATCGGCCGTAGTAGTGTAGATATTAGAGCATACCACCCGATAGGGAGTGGGCGCTGGTGTGGGCACGCCTACGGTAGAGCAGGAGGGGTAAATGGTGCAGGCGATTGTATAGCTTTTTTGTGCAGAGAGAGACACGTGTGTGGGAGTTAGTCATTCAGTGGTGAGGGTGTGTGGTAGACGAGTCAGCACCGAGGGGTATCGTATGTAAAATAGCAGGCTTTTGCATTTCCACAGCGGGAGTGTGCTGGTGATGCACGGTTAAACACTGGACATTCTTGTGCTAACGTAGGGAACAGTGATTCTGTGGGGAGGGCCAATAAGTACTAACGTTGAGTGAGTGGTCAGGCCTTTGGAGAGGGCCAGAGTGAACGTTGAGAGGAGTGAGTGGGAATAAAAAAGGGGAAGAATTGGGAGAACAGAAGGAGGGGGGAAACACAGGGTAGGAGGATAAAAAGAAAGGAAATAATGGCTTGCGGGGGACAGCCTCCCAGACCACATGTGCTGCAAATTGCCCAAGTATCACGATAAATATTAAAATATGATTTTCAGTGGCCCGGGACACTGCAGGGCAGTGCTTGTATGCACGGCAAGGGGAATAGACATTTGACAGTAAAATAATACAAAATAGGTTCTCGTACCTATTAAGGAAATATAAAGGCTCTAAGCTAAAGAGAAAAAAGGCAAAACATGTTGGGTCCCTGGAAATTATACAAGGAGACCAAAGAGGAAAAATTGAAGGAAGAAGAGACCACGGGCGGGGGCAGACCAAGCCCACCACCCCCACCCTATGGGTTATATCCCAACTTGCGAACAGCTGCAGGGTACACTAACCCCCTGCCAGAAACCTCAAAGGGAGATCAGGGGAAAGCAATGTGGGAAAAAAGAGGAAGAAGTAGAAAGAGAGGAGGTGCACATCCAGGGCAAAAGGAAACCTCTAGCAGAGTTTGAAAAGAATACACGCTAACAGGTGGATGTGTTATTTAGTGAAGTATAACGGGTGATGGAGGAGGAAGTGAGGAAGAAGAGCAAAGGAGATAATGGAGTCTGGTTATCAGGAAGAATAACATTCACATTAGACAGGGAGGATGAAGAGGAAGACATTAAAAAGAATGATGAAGGGGATGAGGAAGATGCAGCCTTAGACGAAGGGGTATTCGGAGACGAATGGAGTGATGGGGATCTAACAAACTTAGAAGAAGGGGAAGAAAAGAGCGGAAAGGACAGGACAGTGACGGTTGTGACAGGGACAGGTCCACCCCCTACATTGTCGGACACGGAAAGTTAAAATGTGGTTAACGGAAGCTGTTCGAGAGGGAGGGATGTGACCTAATCCACAGATAATGCTGTTTCTACAGAAGGGGCGAGGGGGAGCCCATTATGTGCCCTGTCAAACACTGGACCGGGACTACCTAATATGACGCCTCATCTTTGACTGTGACAGCATTGGGTGCCACTGATTGGTCGAGCAGCACTAGAAGGCAGATGTTTCTTCCATCCACTCCCAGTGGTTTTGCTGTGCCGGAAGTCCTTCTCGGGCTGATGCCTGATTGGTGAGCACCAAGGAGGTTATCGGATCAGGTGTGGAACACTTCCTTCTGAGTAGCTTGCCGAGGAAGGCAGGTTTGGGAACTAGCATATGTTTTTGCAGGCCAATGTTGTCTAGGTTAAGGTTTTTCAAGTGAGTGGCGAGTTCACCAACCTTTACAGCAAAGGGAAAGATTTCTTGGTAGAGAGGGATGCAAGGTGCATTCAGCGGTCTGAGAAAAGGTGAGAGGGTTATTGGTGTAGTGCATTATTTGATGAGGGTACCTTGAAGACCCTTCACTCCATAGGAAGTTGTCTTAGTTCATGCAAAGCCATGGAGCTTATTCTGAAGGTCCCCATCCTGCGCAGAGGACCATTGAGGGATTTGTTTGAGTCAAGCAGTTTCCTAGCCAATTCCAAGGGGTTTTGGTATATTGAATGTAGTGCTGTTCTCAACCACTGCCACACGCCCCATTGACTTCTGTTCCAAACCACTGCCTCGAGATGCTACCCCGATAGTAAAAGATACTCTCAATTTGCTTCATGCTGTGAGTAGGCACAGTTTATGTCAATTCTTCATAACTGTTCAAGTTCAAACTTGGTGTTGACAAGTTGGTTTATGTGTGTGGGGTGCAGCCCACTAATTGGTACCAACATTGAAAATCGCCACGTATTATGAAACTGTTCTTAGCCGAAACACCAATTTGTAAGTTACTTCTTTCTCTTGACTACCTTCAAGCAAACCCATTGTGGGAAATAGGGTGTGAAGCCCATACCAAAGGCTCATTAGCTTAGGTCTCTTCTCCTCTCAATTTGTTTGCCACTCGGCTAAAAAACAAAAATACCAAGAATATAAAAGTTTGAAGAACCGCAACATTTGGCCGGTAACTCTGCACTCGCATGAATCAAAGCAAGAGGTGTTCCCACTTGATGCCCCCTTTAACGCGAACGGGCAGGATTTCGTGGTTTGGGGGATGATGTGTGGGCTGTACTCGCTTCCTGAATTCCTGAAACCTCAAAAGCTACATTTGATTTGCATTGATGGGGCTTCAGCGGCCCTGGTAGAGCCCCCACGTCCAAAGGATGTACATATTGAGCTGGATCCATGGTCACACTCTGGATTTGTGTACAGCTGCGTATTTGCACAACCCCTGTACTCTCATTAGTTGAGACCGGATTGAGCAAGACTACCATCTCTGCACTGGACGGGTGACCCACCAAATACTCTCATCCAGCCCAGACATTCACTTGGCCAAAGGAATCTGGAAATAATGACGATTGCTGTTCCTTGTATGACCTTTATATTCTCATTCCCATTCCTTGGGGATATCCAAAAACCTGAGTGGGTTTTACTATTTGGCGGAAGAACCTCACTCGTAAGTGGCTCATAGACTGCTGATTGGCCAGCGAGTGTGATAGTCACCTCTTCAAAGATCATAGGATGGATTGGGCCACTCTGGGGGCCAGATGAAGCCACCAGCCATTTGATCCCTGGAGGTAGTATGTGGCCCAATGTGTAGCAGTGTAGGCTGCCCACTGCACCACCACCAGGAAGTGCATTTCTTGAGAATTGAGGGATTGAGTCCTGCAGCACTACTTTCAGATGGTGCCATGTGATAATGTTGCCGTGAAAAAGTCACTAGATAGGTGACTTTTTTCCCCGATAGGAGAACTTTTCTAAAATTCTGTCCCCAAATATTCTAGGAGGAGTATAGTTATATATTACTACCTCCTATCCTAGAATAATTTGGGAAAGTAATTGATTGTCTGGTGGGTGCATATTTATGGAAATTTTGCAACCCGGCGGCAATTTTCACAGCAACGTTATCACTGGCTACCTTCCCGATGGGAATCGAGCTAGCAGGAAAACCCCTGAGAGAACTAGTCTCCAAAAACCTTTACACGAGAGATGTTGCTGCGAAACCACCTATTTGCTCTGGGCTCAGTTGGTGGCATTCCCCTGTGCTTGCCTCAGTGCAAAAGCCTTGGAGCATGTCACAGGCCGGAGCCTGAAGCAGAGAGCGCCACTCCCAGGACAAGAAAGGAGATGGGTCTTTGGAGAACATTAGTTGCAGCGGTCTAGGGGAATCCACGGAGGCACTGGCGGCTGGAGGCCGTATCCCAGACACCATGACGCTGGCGTCTGACACCATGGTGGCAGAACACCACTTTGAGCACTTGAGGCACAGAGACAGGGGCCAAACGGATTTATTAAGAGATGTAGCGCCCAAATAAAAGTGGGATCAAAGCACATACGCCTCAGCAATTACTTAGACTGCTTAGACTGCACCAATCGTATGAGCCTGGGCTGATCTAAAAAACGGACTATCCAATGCGAACTCTAGACCATACAACTAGTGACAACTCCGATGCTGTAGGCAGGTAGGATGGCTCACCGCAGAGTTGGTGTGCAAAGAGCTGAGACTTGCAGGAATGAATAGAGCAAAGAGCCCCCAAGGGACCTTAAACTAGACAGAAGATACCGAGGAGGAGTAAGAAAGTTACGTAGGAACACGTGCCCACGTACCTGTGTCCAGGGCTGGCCTTGGGGCAGGGCCGGCCATGCGACTGCACGCGGCGACATTAACGCCACGCCAGCTCTGGGGAGTCTTTCAAGGCAATATTTTTGTTTTGCTGCCCAGGGCACTGCCTGTGTCTCAAGCTCTTGGTCACTTCTCGCACGTGACTGAAGGCACTCGGATTGTGACCGGCTAACGTTGAGAAATCCATTTCCCAATCACGGTGCCCTTTCCTCCATCTGCAGCTCGCCGACTTAGCATCCGGGCGATTTCTTATTGAGAGTCTTCATTGGACGCCAGTCCCCCGCTGTGCCCCCGTTTCTCTCACGTCCTTTAATGACGCCAGTCCATGTGTGCTAGAAAAGGCAGGATTCGCTGGCGGGATATCTCCTTCCCGCCAGCACTTCTGCAACGTGACTGCGCACTTCATGTGCGACTTTCCCTTTCCTGGAACTGGGCTCTTTTTCTGTAAATATCTCTAGGGAAGTAATTATATGGATACACAAAGCTTAGACAGGGATTTCAAATATTTGTTATTCCATATGCATCTATAGGTAATGTTGAAAATAGTACTAATGCACGGCATTAATGGCATATGCTTGATTTTCTACCCATTTTGTCTGCTACATTAACCCTTTCGTTCCATAAGGAGGTAAAATGGCGGTTATGTTTTGCAAGTAGGACACGGTGGAAAAAAAGCATGTAAAAAAGATGCAAGGTTGCAATATTTTAAAAGGTGAAACCTGTAGCATTGTGAATGCCACTGTTAAAAGTTCAGTATTTCCCTAACCGCACGAATCTGTGCTCCCCTAAGAATCCCCCCCCGCCCAGGCACTGCCAAATCCTCTATTGGATCACTGAGCCCGTAGGCTGGGCAGAGGGGGCACATTCTGAAAGGATTAATATGATGCTCGTGTATCACCCAGGAGAGGGGCCTGAACCAACAGTGATGTGTGGAATGTGGGCAGGAATTGCCAGTGACAACCCGTGTTCCACATCAACCACAGACTCTCCCTTGGGTCTGCCGTTTTCTGTCCCTCTGTCCCAGGCACACACATGTCTCCCTCACGGCATACCCGCTCTTGTAACCACCCCCATAACCCTTCCCACCACACCTCCATTCTACCCAGCTCATAAAATCCCATCACATATCTTAGTTCCCTGACTCCATGCTTCCTTGCGGCCTCCTCTCTGCTGGGCCACAAACACTCAACATAGAAAAGGGACAATGGTCCTTCATAGATCATGGGTGGCCATCTTTAGTTGGTAGCATTATTTTTTAAAGGGAATTGGACCCACTTGAACTCTGTAGTCCATATACGCTTAAAGAAATGAAAAACATCTATTTGTCAGACCCTGGATGAAAGTCCCAGGCTGCTAATTGTGTTAACTCCATACTCAGGGGCGTTAACTGCCATGAGACTTAGCAAAGCTCTTCATTCGCTTGGGCCTACCTGGCTCAGGCTTGCTTGCCGTTGGGTACCATGGCTGCACCCTGAGTAGAGAGTTAAAGGGGTAGTTTGCTCCGAAATGTTATTGTCCCAATCGATCAGGGATGTATTTTTGATCATATATCGAACCATCTTTAAAAAAAATCCTATGCATTTTACCATAGTTTCCCTCACTTTTATACATGCCAAAACGCCTGCCTGGGCACTGCCAACTTGTGGAAATCTTATCCGTTGATCTATCGCCCTAAGTTCAAGTGCCCTTGCGGTACTAATATAGATCACCTGCCGCTAAGGTTGACTTTCCCAGACTCTTATGCCTCTGTTCACAACACCAATGCACGTCTCATGTGAACGTCCTCTTTGCGCAATCTATTGACATGTCTCCATTGAAATGCCAAGACGCCTCTTTCCTCGACAAATATGAACAAACCATTTCTGATCACATAACGTACAGGTTTCTTTTTCCTTCGTCTCAGTGTATTTCTTTTCGTGTCTCCCTGACTTGTTTGTACTCAGTTCAGCTGTCTGCCAAATTCGACAGACTGAGAACAGGGACATATGCCGCCGATAATTTACTCAGTAACCATTTTTTATTTATTAATTTCTTATATTATGTACAAATGTCTTTACAAAAACATATTTACACTCCACTTTAAAATGGCATGTTCTTTACGTATGTCCCTGCAACCTTTTAAAGTTTGTCCCTATTAATCTTGTCTTTGCACAACATTTCTAACATGGCTGTTTTTTTGCTTTTTTTTCGTTAACATTGGATCTTAATGTGAAACCTCATTTTGTTAACAAAAACATTTCTATTTATCTCACTGTTGATTCTGTACTTCTTCACTATTCAGTATCCATGGCCACTATTCAGCCCCACATGTACAAGCCAGAATATTCAGAAGAGGAAATCCGTGAAAGAGAAAAAAGTAAAGACGATGGGGAATCTGATGCTGGTCGTGACGATCAATCACTGGAGCCTGAACCCAGTCGCGTGGAAGACGTTTCCACCTGGTGTACCTGCTATCATTGTGAGTTTATGCCAGCTTTGAAGTAAAACTGCTGTTGCAGAGAAAACTCTGGCTGCTTGGCCTACATTGCTTGAAGAAGACACACACCTCTATGCGTTACCAGAGCTGCATGACTTTAGGGCCACCTGCCTTACAAGATCTGTGTTTCCAATGATGATGGTCCTTATGCATGAACTTCGATCTACAGTTTGCCCTTGTAATCCAAGTAACGAGTAAGTTAACTCAATATATGTTGTGTTTGAGACAACTGAGACGGCTGACATTGCATGTTGTTCACCTATATCATTGTAACTTCTATGGGTCACTGACAAAAGCATTTTTCTGTTGAATACATTTCTTTTTCTAATCTCAAACCCTAATATTCATCTTTAGAATCCACATCCGCACAATTACCTTTCTTTCACTTGGAAGTTAAAAACAATATTTCCCCCATCACCCAATCTGTTTTTGATCGAATGAGCGTCACATTTTCAGTTGATCCCCACTTGAAATCCCAAGCACTGCCAGTGCTTTCCACGAAAAGGTACTTTGTAAACCATCACAATGCCTTACATTTGAAATGCTATTTAAAACCTAATACATGCAACTATTAGGTTCATTCCAATAAACTATTTCTGTATTTCTTACACAGGTGGTACAGGCTTGTGTCCTATCGTGTGTTTACATGGTGGATTAATTAAAAACTGGGATTCCTCATTCGATGAGTGATAGCTGGCTGTGTGGTTCACACCATTTGTGAGAAATTCCCCAGTGACTCCAGACAATACCACATATTTATGCAGAGTACCTCGACCAGAGGAGTACAATTTGTAGTTTGTCATTGCCATCAACTTTAAAAAACTAAATAAATGAAAAACTGAGTCGATATGAAAAGTTGTTCGAAAATATTTGTAAGTCTACAACACGTACAAATATCTAAGAGGGTCATGAAAGATTGGTGTGTTTCAAGAAGGTTACTGGCCTATGGCGATCGCTCCATCCATCCATCCATCCATCCATCCATCCATCCATCCATCCATCCATCCCCCATCAATGGCAGTACGCTCCTGTGGTCGTGTGCTGGCAAGGGGGCTGGGTGGGTGTTTAGGCTGAAGGTGCCAAACAACATGTACAACCAAAGGGGTCTTTGGAACAGGGACTATTGACCACCTGGCCCACCTAGATCCGGTGTCTCCAGACTCCCCTTTGAAGACCCCCTCCCTGCAATAAATATATCTCTGTGTCCTTTGACTGTGTTCCCGGGCCGATTGCGCTCGCCTCATCCACATCCATTCATCCCCCCTCCACCATCAATGGCAGTCCGCACCTGTGGTCGTGCGCTCACAAGGGGGTTGCAGGGATGTGAAGGCTCAAGGTTCTAAACAACATGTACAACCAAATGGGGCTCTTTGGCACATGGATCATTGACTGCATGGTCAGCCCAGACCTGGTGTCTCCAGACTCCCCTTTGAAGGCCCTGTCCCTGCAATTGACATATGGCTGTGTCCTTTGAACGTGTACGCAGCCTATTGCGCTCGCCTTACCTACATCCATCCCCCCTCCGCCACCAATGGCAATTTGCATCTGTGGCTGCAGGCTTGCAAGGGAGCTTTACTGCGGGATGGAGGAGGTCCAAATCTTTCAGAGGTCTGGCGGGTGTGAACGAACATTTCAGACATTCACATACACACCCAGTTACGAATAACACATCTCTGAAATCGAGTTGGAATCTTGCCATGTATCCACTTTTCTCCTTGCTTGCTGAGTCAGCTCATCTGCTCTTCTAACTAACGGTTAGTAAACTTTTGCTATTGTTTTCTTTTGTTTCAATGTTATACGCTCTACCACTTTCTGTTGCTTTATACTCAATGTACACCCCATTCTCAATTTGATATATTCAAAAAGTCTACGCCATTATCAACCATCCTATGTACTTTTATCTCTGTAACTAGCACACAGCCCACTTGATCTGTCCTTTCTCTTCTAACTTTCAGTGTTATGCGGATGACACACAGCTTTCCTTGAGGCTCCCCTCAGCCTCCTCGCCTCCGTCTCTCATTCCTGAGTGTCTATCTGCGATTCAGGATTGGTGAGCCTCAAACAGTATCTGCCTTAGTGCCAGTTAGACAGAGATCCTTCTCATTGGCACCCCTGCTCCCGCTTTCCATCTCTCACTCTGGTCACCCTCCCTGGGCCCTCTACCTTCGCCGTCTTGTGAGGCAAAAACCCTTGGTGTCATCTTCAACTCCACTCTCTCCTTCTCTCTTCACATCACAGAGCGGGCCAAGAAGGACCACTTCCAGCAGCACCTCCTCAGGGGTATTGCACCTTTTCGCACTTATCACCAGAAGATCACTGTCTCCAGAGCCACTGCAACAGCCTCCTAGTCAATCTGCTTATCTCTACTCTTCGCCCTCGGCAACTAATCCAGAACAGGACTGCAAGATTTATCCTTGGCCTCAAGCCCAGTGACTGTATCTCTACAGCCCTGCAATCTCTGCCCTTGCCCCCAATGACTGCAAGAATCAA
Organism: Ambystoma mexicanum; assembly: GCF_040938575.1. Taxonomy (NCBI): domain Eukaryota; kingdom Metazoa; phylum Chordata; class Amphibia; order Caudata; family Ambystomatidae; genus Ambystoma; species Ambystoma mexicanum. The sequence continues at coordinate 101,442,496 of NC_090938.1, forward strand.
GTTCAAGACCCCCTGCATTGACCACAAGCATTCCTGGGACCGGGGCTCACACTACATCCAACTCTCTTCCAAAATACCTTCCTTCTAGAGCCCTTTGATCAGCTACATCCAACTTGCTGAGCCTCAGACGCTTCTCCAGGCTGAGAGTGGGGGGTAGATCTCTTTTTCCTCTGCAGGTGCCTCCCTCTGGGATGGCCTCCCCGCACCTCTCAGACTTCAGCTGGACCACCAGAAGTTCCTGAAGCAGCTCAAAGCCATCCGTTTTTCTACTGCCTTATCTCTCTCGCGTCCTTGCTAACTTACTTGTCTGCTGCGCCGACTGGTTCCTTGGCTACCCTAAGACTCTTCTCACTGGGTACCAGGGTCCTCCATGAACAGTTTTCCTTGCACTGTCTCTGGGCCTATTGTGCTCTTATGGGCTGTAACTGTAACCCCCTTGCCTCCTTGCACTTACCCAGAGCCCTTCTGCCCTGGCTGCACTTACTGAGCCATGCTGTCCTGATCCCACTACCCCCTACCCTCTCCCTTGCACTTCCCCATTTCCCTTCCCACTGCACTTTGCTTTGTCGCACTTGCACGATCCAAATTACACAAGGCCTAGTAAGATTGTTTGTCTTGTCTTCCCCCTATCTTCCCTGACTTGTCTTGTGACGCTTAGAAACAGTTGTGTACAGGCGCGTTATAATTGGCATATATCATATCACATAACATTACAGAATATTGCTTGCAAATGTAATATTTCATAGTGCGTGTTTTCAATGCATCTTTGCCTTAGGTGCCATTTTTAAAAATGTGCCTTTATTATCAATGCAATGTGATTTTTGATGTACTCACTGTGACATTTTTATTATTTATTTATTGTAGTTGTTTTTTTTAACAGATCATAAGTAATATCCCAAAATGCCTTCATTTATCATTTTTGGGTTTGCCCCAATGTCAGCCATGCCAAAAGTGAAAAAACAGTCCTGCATGTCTTTCCAAAGGATATAAGTTTAGTTTAAAAAATGGCTGTCGAACTGCGGATTTCCACTCTGTGAGATTGAAAGCAGAGTCAATGATCTTTTGGCTGACGTGAGGGGTAATCGATTCTGCGTCTGCAGCATGCACTTCTCTCAAGATATGTACAAACAGCCAATGTTCACTGAAAGCGTTGCCCCAGACTCAATCGCAAATTACTTCCCAATGCAGTTCCTACTGAATTTCAGCACACACTGACCCAGGTGAGTAGTGTAGTCGAGGCAGAATCCTGTTTAAGTATTTGACTTTTTTCTGCATTTTTTAAATATAATGTTTTCCAAATGATCATTCAATACATTGAAATAGTCTGTGAATTGGTAACATAATGAACGGTTTGGAGTTTTTGTGAAATACTTCCATTGATATTTTACTGCACAAGTTGCCTTTGTGGAACAATGTACTGTGGTTTATACAATTATAACTTTAGATTGGTTTGTGTATCCCTAGTTTAGGGATACACTTCTAGTTAGGTGCAAAGTGAGCCTTCTCAAAAAACTTACATTGCGTCTTTTACTAATATGTCAATTTGTCAAATGTGTTGATTACCATCTCTGTGTTTATGTAGACCGCACTGGTGAAAGTACAGACGGTTAATATGGAGGAAACCACAGACATGTCCAACATCCACCAGGTGAGGCTAAGTAACTTGCACATAAACTTACTTTATCGCTTTTGATGTGGTCTAATTTATAATACATTTTCTATTTCACACTGGTATGAATATATGCACCAATTAAGGGACCAGGATTGTACATCTACCGCTATTATGGAGTCAACAGTAACCGCACTCACCATTTCAGGCATTTATTTTATACCAATCCTTCAGATGAGACAATGCTAAATATTTATTTGTTTAAGTTCAACGGAAAGAATATCGCTTATTGTTATGTACAATTTTAGCCTTCGAAACAAAGTTAAAGTGCAAAGATACCACTTGTGTGGTCACCAGGCACTCAGGCAGATCTGTAATGCAAGGATGGAGGCTGGGTGGTTAGTAGGGTTGAGCGTGAAAACAGCAAGATATCGCACTGCATTGCGGTGGAGGTAGTGTGAGAGGTGTATGCACATGAGTGACTTTATAAGTACGGATTGTTGTTGCAATAACTGGAAATCCAGACAAGTGCATAGCAACCCAGAAATCCATCTAAGTGGCATGGAGGCTTCTATGTAAATATTTGCCATCATTTGCGTGTAATTTTTTTGGGGGATTTTCCTTTTACGTCTTTATTGTTGATATTACTTTGATATAGGGGGAGGCAGGAACTTCTACAACGTACTACTCTTCTACTGCATCCGGTCTGGTAGATGATGCATAACTACTGAGAATGTATTGATTCAATTAATTGTGTTATTTAAAAATGTTAAATATATTCTGCAAATTACAAAGTATTAGATCAACAACCTTGATGCATTTCTCACAGAAACAAATGACACAATTAAAAAAAACTTCATAAAAACCTACTTTGTTACTAAATTATAGACACTTTCACTTACATCAACTGTCTCTAGATGTACTTTGTGAGATCAATGCTTTTAACATTACATTGTTTAACAATCTAATCATGTGTGTTGAATGTGTTATGCCTAAGGAATGTACAACTGAAGTGGTTGAAATTGAAATGACCCATGCACCAGAGGTAAACGTAAGATATTTCTAAATTTAAAGTTATCATTTATAACATTCATGTAATATTTTTAATGTTCTAACGTTGACCAGAGTGAAATTGGTTATATTTGTAGGTTTGTATCTATAAATGATTAAATTGCTGAGCAAATTGTATGGTTGATACAATTTCAAAATGCTGTTTCCAGCTCGGACTGTTGTTAACCAAATCAAAATTTAATGTTCCAAGGAAAATGTTGAAAAAAAGGGTAAATAACAAATGTTTTGTTTTTAAATAAGTTCTTTATGAAGTATTGTATTGATTTGACATTTTGAGGTTGTCTTTCACCTATTATATATGTGTACAAAAAATTAAGCATGTTTTGTTTCATCCACTAGAGACCTAGGAAGTACAGGAGCATGAAGACGCAGAATACAACACAAACTAATGATGTGGCTTGACAACTCAATGTCAATTGGGAGCAGCTACTTGTTGAAGCTCAGCATGGTCCATTCAAGATTCAGAGCCGCGATGCAGATGTCCAGTGTCCGGAGTTTGGATGGAATGTCACCAGTGACCCATGGAAAGTAAGAATGGATCATTGTTATAGCACAAAACATCACCCCGAAGAGACAGACATAACAGTCTATTCTTCTGAATTCCTTGCGGAACCACTCACAGAATCCAAACCTGCTAAAACATTACAATCTTAGAAAGAGTAAATGCACACTCTTCCCCCAATACAGTTCGAAAATCCAGAAATGTCACAAACAGAAATAAGTGAAGCAACTTTGCAAGTAATCGACGATTGTGCTTGTGATCTGGACTTCACTCTCCCGAGTGTTGAGGACTTATCCACCACCTTGGAATCACAAACCACTGTACTGCAGGATGATTGGCTGTAAGGGGAGCCAAAATACATTGTATTCGACTGCTGCCTCATTCAGATTGTAAAAATGATAAGATTTGATCATAAATCACATAGGAGGATTCGTGGGGAGCTATTGGTGAACTTCACTCGTATAGTTAAAGGCACAAACGTGAAGATGAAAGGTAGCTGTGTACCCAACCATAACACATTTCCATGGTCTGCTCAACTTATACTTGGAAAAGCACCTGCTGGAAATTTACTTTGTTCATCTGCTCTGCTGTTTAGCGGATCAACGTTCAGTAAAATGTCAAGTTTCTGTAAATTTGTGGGACTTGAGTTCCTAGCAAAAACCCAATATTATAGGTATCAGAAGGAAATCTTGTTCTCGGCTACTAGCCAGGCATGGACACTCATACAAATCTCTCTGGACAATGCTTTTAAGGCTCAAACTTGCGGGTGATGGACAGTGTGACAATCCAGGTTTTTATTTTGCTAAATACTGCACTTACCACTTCCAAGACATGGAAACCTAAAGAATAGTGAGTTCAGTCATTGTGCAAGTGTCCGAATGCACATCCTTGGTTGCAATGTAAAAATATGTGTTCAGTAAATCCATTGAACTTCTGCAATCCAAAGGAATGCAAATAGGCCTGAAAGCAACTGACAGGCAAGTGGGAATAGCCAAGGTCATGCCAGACCAGTTCCCAAACATACAACATCAGTATGATGTATGACACATTGCAAAATCAATTTCTAAAATAGTTACAGCTGCTGGTAAAAAATGGCTACAGAAAACATTTTAAGTTGCTCACATTCTATCAGCAACCATCTTTGGTGGAGCTCAAAAACTTGTGATGGATTTTGTAGACATGCTGGTCGAAAAATGGCATTTATTGATGCACCATTGTCCAAACAAACACTCATGGGAATTAAACAAATATTTCCACGAATGTGCACATGGACCATTGAGCGGGCAGCATGAGCATAAGAAAAGGTGGCTGGTGCCAGTCTCACACAGCTCTCCCAAAGATTATGTATTATAAAATGCTATCAAGAGACATGAGGGGCCCATCAAATTCTGCCACACTGGAGATTTGGAGGTGTTCTTTAATATATGCCTAAAGTACAGGCCTAAAGGGTTGCATTTTGCCATAGATGGTATGGAGACCAGAACAAGACTGGCTATACTTGCACATAATGAGAACGTTAGCAGAGAACAATCAAAAGCTGCAGGAACATTCGGGACTCTCCGTTACATGGAGGTTACCAAAAGAAGCAAACAGTCGGTGGCAAAACCAATCTTCCATCCGATGGATTTCGATTTTGTTAAATATCTGACATTGAATGTGCTGGCATGCAACCACATGAAATAGCTCCAGATATTGTTACCAGGGCCCAATCTATGCCACAGAACATTGCAATAAAGATTTGCTCTCCCAAACTTGAAATTGTTGAAAGCTTGACTTCAAGATTCACATGACGTGCGTCTCATCACAATTCTTTTTTTAAAAAATAAAGCCAGTTTGAACCATTTACACAGTGCTTGCAAAAATGTTTAATTGTTCAAAGTTCCAGAGAGTGGGGGGCAGGTCTCTCTCCTAGGCTGGTGCCTCCGTTTGGAACAGCCTGCCGGCCCGCCCTCCTCAGACTTGAGCAAGACCTCCTTAAATTCTGGAAAAACCGCTCAAAACTAAGCTGTTCTGGAACTCTTTCCCTCTTTACTTTCCCTGCTAATCCCCCCCCAATGCCGCTGTGACTGGTGGCCTGGCCGTCGTGAATCTTACATGATCCCAGGACCTTCATCACAGTCAATTCCAGCTCCTCTGCGCCCCACTGCACTGCTCTGTGGGCCCTTCCTTGGTGGCTCAACATCCCACCCTTGTGCTTCACCTGTACTTGCACTTATTCTAAGGTTTTCCTCCTTGGCTCCCCTCAGCACTTCCATCCCATTCTCTCCTCAAGCACTTGTCCACTCCTCTACTCCTCCTTCCATCCCCTGCACTTCTCCTCAATTGCACTTGCACGTCCGAATAGAACAAGGCCTAGTAGGACCATGACTGTATAGTTACTGTTTTGCCATTGGTGTATTTATTTCCCCTGTTCCCATCCCATTTAGCCTTGTGGCGCTTTGAAACACAATTCTGTTGTTTAAATGGCCTTACAAATGCTCAAAAAAATAAATATTAAAATATGAATGGGGTGCAAACCGTCTATTAAGATACAGAGTCTAACTTTGCTGGAAAGTCGGAATATTGCTAATTGGCTGTAGATTGAAACAGAGCCAAGGTTTATGTGACACCTGATGTCCTCCTTCTCTACTCATTTCGAATGTTATGCTAATCACACACAGCTTTCCTTAAATCTTCCCTCTAATACCTCCTCTTCCTCTCTCATTCCCGATCGTCTGACTGCTTTTCAGGCTTGGTGCACAGACCACGATCTCTGTCTTAATGCCAGTAAGACTGAAATCCTTCTGATTGGGAGCCCTGCACCCTATTTCCCCCATGCCCTCTGACTGCCCTACTTGGACCCTCTACCGTTAACATCTAGTGAGGCCAAAAATCTTGGGGTGATGTAAGACTCCTCTCTCTCATTTACCACTCACATCTTGGACCTTTGCAAAAAGGCACGCTTTCACCTTCACCTCCTTCAAGGCATTCTGCCTTTTCTCACCTTCTCCCAGAAGCTCAATGTCTTCAGAGCTCTGGTACTTTCTAGGCTGGACTACTGCAAGAGCCTCTTCCGCCATCTGCCTATTTCCTCCCTTCACCCCCCTTCAACTAATACAGAATAGGGTTCAGAGACTTATCCTTGGCCAGAAGTCCATGGACCGCATCTCTCCAGCTTTAAAATCTCTTCATTTGTTCACGCTGGTCGCCCACAGCCGCTGTGGCTGGTGGCCTGGCCCTTTATGTGTCTTACAGGCTACCAAGCCTTCAGCCAAGTCAACACCAGCACCCACCACCATCAGCACTGCCCTCTGGTCCCCCGCCTAACTCCCGGGTGGTTGGGGATCCACCCCTGAGACACCTCCGCCCAAGCACTTAGCCAGTAGCCTCATCCCCTGGCACCCCCTGGCACTTCCCCTCCTGGGCTCCCAGTAGCACCTGCCCATGCCATGGTCCACCAGCCACCACCCTCCTTCACTTCGAACAGCACTTGCCCGATACAAATTTGATAAGGCCTAGTAGGACTACTATTGTTTATTTATTTTTATTGTTTAGTTACTCCCCTTGTTTTCCTACCCACTTTATGTCTTGTGGTGCTTGGTGACACTATTTGTTGTATAGGCACCTTGCAAATGCTCATCCAATCAAATCAAGGTCAAATCGATGCAGAAATGAAGATGATTGCTTTAATAAATCGACACATGAGCCAGGTAGCCTTTCAAAACTGAACTCACACTAGACATGCCGGAATTGTTGTGATGTGCGTTTTTTTTTTAAGTTGCTCATTGCACTTGTGGCCCTGGGTGCAAATGTGCACACATCTTGGTGCGAAATAGACCCTCTATGCATCATTTCACCCCCTTGACGCCCCCTTCCCGGTCAGTGAGGGTTTCAGGACAGTGTCGACCATGGCTGCTCCCCACAGCCGGGGTCAAAGCCATTTGCACCCTGGGGTTTATTCAGGATGCAAATGTTTTTTTGAAAGCATTGGCTATATTTTCTGTTATTCCTGCCATCTCCTTCGCTCTCTCCATCTCTGCCTTGGCATATTCAATTGGAGAACAATGGACTGTTTTGTAATTTGTTTCCCTTTTGAGCAAGAATTTGCATGTTTCGCTTCAAAACATGGCTGGCCGGCTGACTTAGTCAACTTCCTCAGTGACACAGCTGCTCCGGAGAAGGAAGAGCTTGCCAGAAAACTAAAGTCCTCTTCCTCACTTTAACATCAAAAATCCGAAATCCATTGGATCGTCCTGCTGAAGTACCATGGTTAGAATTGCTTACTTGTGTCCTGAAACGTTCAAAGAAATAGAGGACTTGTTATTTGCTTTCTTAAAAATAAGTGCCGCTTAAAAGTTCATTTGCTTTTGAAAGATTTTAAATGATTTTGCCACATTCTGCTCACGCAGTCCTTTAATTTGCAAATGTTAAATTAAACAGATTGTTTATTGCAGGCCCGCACGTTTTTGTATGCGCCTTATTTAAGAACTAGCATTGTCAATGCCAATAGGTTGGGCTTTTGTGTAGGCATGGGAAAGGCACTTGACAGGCACAGTCATAGTAGTATTAACTGGCCATTGTTGGTAGCAGGTGCAAAATGTTGTGAATAACTGGGCATCTAGTGCCTGGCAAATGCTGAATACTTATATCCACGCCAAAGCTGTTGGCATTGCCAATGCTTGTTTGTAAGAAGACTTCATTGAAGGACACACACAGTGCTTATAAATCGAGTGGTTGAAGGCAGACCTGGTAAGACATTTGTATTACACCAGTAGCGCCTTTACAGCTCAAATTATGTCATTAACTCTCAGAAGACTGCTTGAAGAAACACTGGCAGGCACTTCCACTGCAAAGTTTGATGGTATGGTACGGTTTGATTAAAGCGAGAAGAAAGAGTTCCCATGGGTAGGAATGGTCATAGGTATTAGCATGGCCATGGGTAGTCAGTCAAGGGGTGGGCAAATAGGCAAACAACACCTACAAGCTTTGTGTCTCTCCTCATATGCCATTTCTCCCTATCTGTACTGTAATGCAATACTTTTGGCTTATAGTGACACCAAATAGCCCAAGCTAATTAAAATGTCTGCCTCGTAATATAAGTAAATCGGCAGATGCGTGCTATGCAGGCCAACTAGCCTGTACATAATGTGTCACTGCCATAGAATAATGCCCACTGGGACCCATCGCTGTGCCGCACCACCTCCAGAACTGTATCGGGTCACTTATACAGCTTCTGATGTAGGGTATGGAAGAATTAAGCCCCGTACTGTGACTACCGTTATTCCTGGAGCTTGCACGTCATTGGCGAATGAAGTCCATGGCAGCCATCTTTACGAGGTGCATGCAATCTACCACGTGGTTATTTTGAGACCTGGCCTGTGCAATCAAAATGAGCTCCTGCTATAGTTTCAACTCACCTGACCGGGTCCCACGGGGAACTGGTTTAAGGCAGGTTCGAGTCATGCATTCTACAGGCAACAACAGAATTGGGACCATGGCACGCATCATGGTTTGGCCTGCATGCAGGCCAGGTCAGTGCAGGTGAATCGCAATGTACGTACCTACCCGGAAAACATAAGTGGGTTTTCCTTAAATCTGTTCAGGTTGTAGATTAGTTGTAAACTATACGTGAATGACTTGACTCACACACACACACTGTTCAGACTAAGACTTGGGGTACATTTGCCATATTGCTAAAATGCTATTTAGAATAGTATGCCTGTCACTGAAATGTGTTTTTTTTTGTGTGCTTAATTTACAAAGGCCCTCATTACAACACCGGCGCTAAACCATGGCGCTATTAGCACCATGGTTGGTGCCGGTGTTGTAACGAGTCCGCCATGGTTCAATGGGGAATTACCACCCCATTCCAAGGTTGGCGGGGCGGTAATTCCCCATTGAACCATGGCCCTTCCCCATTCCCATTTTTGCCCCATAGGGCTCAATGGGAACGGGGAAGGCGGCAATTACGGTACCGCAAATTGCGGTACCGTAATTGCCTGCGAGGTCCCTTTGCGGGCCCCTACTTTAACGTTTGGTCCAGACCAACCGTTCAGGTCGGGTCCCGCAAAGGGAACTCGTAGTAAGGCGCTAGTGGTTAACGGCGCCGCAGCCTTTTACGGCGCCGTTAACCACTTAGTGCCTGGGTCGTAATGAGGCCCAAAGGCAGCTCTAAATCAGGCCAGAGCATTCAGAACGTGCCCCAGCCCACAGAGGGGGTGCTGGAAGGGCAGCTGGCATATCGGGCCACCCTTCTGGCCCCCCTTGCATTAGGTTCACCGCCCCTTGCCTGATGGGGGCGGAAGGGGCGTGCCCCCCTAGGTACCGGGCGGAAATAGCCAGGCCTGGGGAGGTTCTCTTTCCAGCCCAGGCACCAGCAGCCACCCTCTCACCCAAACTGAAATTGCATAAAATATGAAGGATGAAGAAGTTGTAACAAGTGCTGATAACGAATTCTTTTTTGTTTCTAGTTGTTTTTGGCAATGTTTCTAATGCTGTTTTTGCTGTCGCAGGTGGAGTTACAAGGGCGGTCCTAGAGAAAGAGGCACGCTGCGTTCCTGCTGCAACGTATAACCACTGGCTGCATCCGCCAGGTTGGGGGAAAGGGGCACTGATGCCACTGGGGACAGTTGGGAATCCCCACAACTGATGCAGTGGCCTTGTTTGCTCTATTGAACAAAATGGGAGCAACTGAACTGGCAGTCGTATACCTGGGTAGGCCGTTCTCGCAAGAACGGAAAACCGAAGTGAGAAGGGCTCAAAACACAGAATTGGCAGAGCCACCTGGGAAAGGATTTTTGGGCCAGGCATACTTGTGGCATGAGCAGGGCTAGGGACTGCCCATTAGGATGACTCCAAGAAAGTGACCAGGTGTTTTTTTCCAATAAAATGAAAAATGTGTTTTCGAAACAGAAAAGGTCTCGGTCTTATTGTGTGTAGAACAATGTGTAAGATTTATTTCTGTGTTTGGGGGGCTACAGTAGGGGTTAACCCAGCTATGCTTTAATTGTTTTGTTGGACAAAATGACACAATGAATAGCACGGAGACTGCAGGCCATATGTCTAGTGCACCGCCAGATGGGTAACTTATGTTTTCCTCCTGCGGCCTCCACTGATCTCCACAGGAGACTTGGTGGTGGGTAATTAAAGCAGGGAAGGCTTAGCTAGCGTCTGGTGGCGCTACAAAGGGGGCTGCTCGCAAAATACAAGTGAGGTGGTTCGAACAGAACGCCTGCAACACAGGGCCAGTGGTCAGTGGGCCCTCAGACCGCGGTAGGTAGGTCACACCACAGTGCGCCAGTACAGACAGTTTGAAAGTGCATTCAGGCAAAGCCCTTCCTGAAGAGCAGGTGTCAGAAGAACCACTTACTTTGGCAGCAGCAGCTGTGTTTTCACATTACATTTCCTCTGTAAAGTACTTGAATTACAATGCTCAATCTCAATCAATACGTTTATTCAGAAACAAATTTCCATAAACAACAATACAAGATAAAATACAATACAAAATACATGACATAGTAAAAAAGCACATTAGATAAAAAATGGCAAAACTTTAAAAGTGCATGTGTGAATGGCAATTAATATCCTCCAAGGGAATGCCTGAGTAGTCGTTAGATTGTCAATGTTCGGTCTAATTTTGAGAGGTGATTTTAGTTCTCCTGTGCCAGGCCTTTCTCAAATAGTCCACCGAGCCCCATGCCACTGGCAACGTGGCAGCTGAGAGTAAATAGCAGAGGGCTGGTCTGGCTTGGGACAATCCAGCTGACCTCAATAGTGGCAAAAGTGCTTTCCTCCTTAAATCCGTATATGTTGGACAAAACAACACAAAGTGCAAAAGGTCCTCCACGGGGTACTGACAGCAAGGACAAGCCTGCGGTTGAGCATTGTGAGACCAGTTTTTTGTGAGGGCCCCCAACCATAAACAGTCAAATCGTGCTCTTGTAAGTGCCCAACGGTCATAAGGTTTGTTACTAAATAACAAGTATGGCTGGATAGTGTCTGCGATAGTTAAAACAACATGCCTTCTATTAGCACAAGTGCCTAGTGCAACAGACTCTCTGTTTGACTCAAGGATGGATTTATACAATTGCTTGTGGGCCCTTACAACACTCGGAGTCAAAAATGCTGGAGGGCAGATGAGGCTCGCACAGTTTAACTGATTCACACATTTCTCAATGTAAATGAGCCAAGGTATTTTCTTGGCGGCCGGGCTTCTTACCAATGCAGTTATGATTTTATGTGAAAGAATGGCTTTCTGATTTGACCATAACGCCAACCAATGCGCAAGGGGGGCCAGTAACCATTCATCACCAATATGGGGGCACCCTAGTTCCAAATGGGTGCCATAATTTGGGGCTGACTGCGGGAGCCTAAGTAGTTTTTTAAAGAAACTATTCTCAACTTTTTCGATGCTTGGAATCTTTTCAATGCCCCACAGTGCAGCCCCATAGTTAGTGGCTCTTTTGGTTTGTGCCCTGTAGACTTCAAGGATAAGCTTGAGTGGATGCCCTAAACAGTCATTTTGAAAATGGGATATGCCACCCAAGGCCTGTCTCATCCTCGTACATTGTTTGTCCACGTGGCCAAACCCTCGCCAGTTCTCAGTAAAGCTGATTCCCAAATATACAAAACTAGTAACCCTGGGAATGGGTTCTCCACCACTCAATATCCTCCGCATTTTAAGGGATCTGACGCCTGTTCTCCTGCAAGCCATGATGGCAGATTTTTTGGAGTTTACTGAGAGTTTGTGAGTGGCCATAAATTCAGTGTAAACATCCACCAGACGTTGTAAGGCTATAGGGGTACGCGCTATAAGAACCATGTCATCGGCGTAGCCTAGGACAGGTAGGGGAACACCTCCTATTCTAATGAAATCTACATTAGAGTTAACGAGGGCCTGGTGAAACCAGCTTCATTTGTTTAGCAGTGATTTATTGATATTAAGAACGCTTTTCTTGTGTGACACCGAGGTGTAGTTTGGGAGTGACATGTGGCAGTCAGGGGGCGCATTCTAGCGTTTCGCCCTGGTCACCAAGTTGGCTAGAAACTACACTGTTCATTTCACGAATGCATGTGATGTTTTTTTTTAGCCGGCTTTGCCCAGAACTTCCCAGTAAACACGCCTAGGCTTTTGCCAAAAGATGATCAGCCTTGCCTGTCCCTCTCTATTCTCTGGCCATGTATAAAGGGAACACAATCATTTTACCAAAACCAAAACAGTGATACATTTCACCGAAGTCCATGATACCGAAAACCACTGAAAATATTAATTAAATATATATCGGGTAGTGGGGGTATGGGGTTAAAATCAGTCGGTATGGGGGTTGGGTTGGCGTTATAAGGATAATAATAGGGGTTTCGGTGGAGGGACCCCCCCAAATTTAAAAATAAAATCAATTCTGTGTTTTTCAGTATTATTGTAGTGATGAAATGTACCACTCTGAAATTTGGGTCTGTAAAATCGCATCTAACCGTATAAAGCAGTAACCACAGCAATCAGAATCATTTGACTGAATTAAGACGGATGAAAGGTGGATTAAAATGAAACCCATTGGGATTCCGATCAGTGACCTACAGATCACCCCCAGGTGACTGCCGCAGGACTAACAACCCAATGAGGTGACTGATAGTCAACATTTAATTGCACCTAAAAATAACAGCAAGTAGATCACAGTTTTCATACAGCGCTTCATGCAAAATCCATTCGCTTCTAGGTGATGGAATAATTGCTAACTGATTTAATGTACTCAATTCACCGACCTTTCAGTGGATACGTGGCTGAGTTTGCCATTTAAACATATGAAAACTCTTGCTACTAATGTAATCTTATCGACTAAAGAGCAACCTTGCCAACCAGTCGCACGTGGAACCGTAGGGCTCTGCAAATCCTCGCAGCTTTCCGCAGAGAGGCGCAGAGGTAGAGAAAACAGGGTTTAAACTCTATGCGATATTCGATAAGCTATTCTACAGGGAATCGTACAAAAATGTCGACCTGGGAATTGCGACGGCAGAAAAAGACCCCCCCCTTACACCACATATATATGTGGGGGGCTTTAGAGTGTAATATTAATATGGGGGGGAGCTGTGGGGGTCTCCCCCTGCAAATATATGTGGTGTAAAGGGTTAAAAGAAAGTCGGCATTTTCGGCCGTCGCAATAATCTGATCGATCCTTCTACAGTTGTGCCCTCACAAGACGAGAGAACTTTCCCCTTTTCTGCAGGAAACACATTTTGGGACTTTAAGTCTCTGGTCGACTTCTGAGCCAGCTGACTGGTACATTGCAAGAAGTACATTGTTTCAAACGGTTGAGGGCAATTGTAAAGGCGATCTGCGTTCACAAATGCAACCAAAACCAGTGAAGCCTGCTCTGCCACACAGTGGGTGTCCCTGCCGCCAGGCCTTGTCAATAGCAACGAGTTAAAGCTCCCCCAGGCACCTCCCAGGCCCACTGCAGATGGAACAACTTCGAAACTGCGGTTTCTGAATCTTGGCTGCAACTTGCGAAAGTTAAGTATGATAAAAAAAGAAAAAAAGCAGACTTGTTCCCTATTCGTATGATGGGGGAGTGTGCGCCCCCCAGTGTCTGTGCAGTGGTGCTGTTGTATTAGGAGGACCAGATTTAAAAAGTAAAAAACCGGGAACGAGCAACTAACATAAAAGTAGGACTAACTATTGAAAGTGGCCGTTATGGCACTACACTTCAGAGGAGATGGGGACTTAAGTGTTGCTGTTCAAATAAACACATATTATTAACTTGTTACAAACTAACACTATCGTAAATCGTAAAATGCAGCATTTCTTCTGTGCGAGATTGTGCATTCCTGCCTGCCATCTTGAAGACCAAAAACCAGGACCACTGCAGTTTCCAATGGGAACATAATCTCGAGAAAGGAGGGGCAGGGGAGGGGGCGGCAGAGCACCAAATCCCGGGACAGTCCCGGCAAAACCGTGACGTCTGGTCACCCTGTGTTGTATGTTCAATCTCTCTTTGCTACAAGTGGTCCATGTCTATGTATAACCCACGTATGTGTGCAGAACTTCAGGGACGAAATCCTGGACATTGCTGCCTTTCCCAAAACCTGCCCTCGCTTCGAAGTGTCATGCTTTAACATGTCACGTGACCATTATAGGTTCTCTTTGCTCAGTTCTGCAGCACAAGGATGTACATTAATTTAATGAAGCTTCACTATATTAATAACGGCCCGCCTCCTCCCAGGCTTGTGGGCGGAGGTTGCTCACATGACCAGGTGCTCAAATGGATCAGTACATTTGACCAATATCCCAAAAGTGAAATCTGTAAACGTGGCTGAAAATGCTTGTTTGTGAGGTGGGCCTCAGTGGCCGGAAAATCGAAGACACGGGTGGTTATTGTGTGTGGTGGTGGGGATTGGTTAAAACGCTGTTAAGTGTCACCAGGCCTTCACGGGCTCCCGGTAAATTCAAGTCTCTTGGTTTCTTTTCACCAACGCCTTTGGCATTTGTTTTATTCGGAGGGCGCAGCAGATACTGCTAAATGGAGAGTAGGGCACCCTGTCTAGCTGACAAGTTGCACACTAACATTTCCATAACACCTATCGGAGTTTGCTGAATTGAGTGATATTGTATTTGGGCAGTAACAAACGTTGGAGATTCTATTTTCGATATATATATATATATTTATTTTAATTCGGGTGGCAAGGGAATTTGCAGGAGTAGCATCCGGGACCGCAGCGGTCGCGGCTGCGACCCCTAGCAACCACCATATCACGTCTCTGGTATCATCCCCACTCACTTTCTATTTTGGCATTAATGCTTTCTCTAATACCTCGCAGTTTCCGAAACATGGCATCCTGGGTAGAGGTGCGCCACGCGCTATCCTGGACACTACAACAGGGATTCCCGAGTTCTTTCCGAATTCCGAATAGCCCCCGCGTATTGGATCCAGCGTTGAGAATTCTGGCATTCTTTTCACTGTATGGGCATTAATAATGGCCACTTTATGATTTTTTGCCGCTACACTATAAAGGGCGTTGTCTTCAACTGATCGAGATTTAACCCCTTAAATGCCATGGACGCGTATGCTCGTTCTTTTTGCATAGAGCTGCATATTAGCGCAGTGTTGAAGCGTTTCCTTTCGATTGATCTTCAGTTCGTCGATTTCAGATGAGTATCATGCATTCTGCTTTTTAAGCGGCAATGATCGAATTTTCAAGGGGGCGCAAGATTAACAGCACCGGAGAGAGTCTTATGATCACTTTGGGAAAGATCATCTACAGAATCTAAATTCGACATCTTCTGTTCAAGAGAAGAAATAAAAGGACCCACAGCTTCCAAAGCAAGATTGAGACCATTTCTAATTGCGATGGTCAGGGGTGTTGCTAGGTCTGGAAAAGATCTTGGACTAAGCTAATGTCAGGGCTGTCAGGACTCGGGGCTAGCTAGCTTTTTGGTTGTAACCCCTGAGCTTCTATCCGGGGCTACAACCAAAAGACCCGGGGCTAGAGCCCGCTTAGCCCCCCCCAGCAACGCCTCTGGCGATGGTAGTCCTTACTGGTTTATTCCACTTCATCCGTTATGGTAATAAGAGGTCTAAAGAAACAAAACTGTTGTCCAACCAGGGACCAAGGTAGGACAATACGCTCTCTAATCTGGATATTCATGGTTTAGAGCCAATCCAAGATATTACCCTTCATATGAGTAGGCTCGAGTACATGTTGAGAAAACCCAACATCCCGAAGGGCACAGTCCACCTGTAGTGCAACATGATCAGTACTCTCTGATAGCCATACATTAACATCGCCCATGACAATACATCTGGACGATGGTTTAAGCATAAGTAGCAACATACCTGAAAACTGTTCTGGGAAATCTGGCATAGTTTTAGTTGGCCTCTATAAATGCAAAAGATTAAAGGTGGTATATGGGTCAGTTAGAATCTTGATTTAACTAATGTCACAGTCAATTGGCCCCTGCACTTCACCTTCATGCACATGGTCAGCCATGGCATGGTCAACCACGCCATCCTCATAAAACTGATCCGTAATACCCTGGGTATCTCGGAGTGGGCACTGGATTGGCTGAACTCCTTCCTAACTGACCATTCGTCCAAGGTCCTTCTGGAGACCTCCTCACCTACCTCTTTCTCCACCTGTGGGGTCCCCCAGGGTTCCAACCTCTCCCTCTGGCTTCTTAACAATTACATTGTTCAGCTGGCACTCATCATTTCCTCCTTCTCACCCAATGTCCAGTGTTTCGCAGATGACACACAACTCTTTTTCAAATTTTCTGCAGACCCTCTTGCATCTTCCATTATCCCAAACTGCCTATCTGCCATTAAGTCCTGGTGCACTTCCAACAATCTCTGCCTCAATGCCAGCAAGACTGAGATCCTTCCAATTGAGACCCCTGCTCCCTCTTTCTTCCCTTCACTCTGGCCATCCTCTATGGACTCTCCCCCTTGTCCTTCATCTGAAGCCAGAAAGCTTGGAGTCTTCTCCGACTCCTCTCTTTCCCTACTTCCTCACATTCAGGACATTTCCAAGAAGTTCAACTTTCAACTCTTCCTTCTCAGAGGAATTCTCCCTTTTCTGACTTTCCCCCACAAATGTAATGTTACCAGAGCTCTGGTTCTCTCTAGGCTAGCTAGATTACTGCAATAGCCTTCTCTTGAAACTACCCTCTTTCTCCCTACGACCACCCCACCCAGCTAATCCAGAATACGGCAGCAAGACTTATCCTTGGCCTCAAGCTCAGGGACTGCATCTCTCCTGCCATAAACTCTGTCCACTGGCTCCCGGTTGCTGCAAGGATGAAGTATAAATCCCTCTGCATAATCCATAAGGTGGTCTGGGGCCAGAGACCTCACTATCTGAAACTTTCTCTTATTAAATACTCTCCCTCTAGACCTCTCCGTTCCTCTGGTACCAACTCTCTGTGTGTCAAGCATTTTGCCAGAGGGCTGGAGGCCGATCTCTTTTCTTAGCTGGCTCCCTCTGATAGAACAGCCTCCCCCTTCCTCTTCGTCTTGAGCCAGACCTCCTCAAATTCCTGAAGCTCCTTAAGACTTTCCTTATCACCTCCTCCTTCCCTTCCTCCCTCCTCTGCTAATTTCACAGTCACTGCGAATGGTGACCAGGGTCCTTATGTGTCCTCGGTAACCTGGCCTACCACACCCAATTGCCTTCATCCTCTGCCCACACATAGCACTTGCCATGGCACTTGCTGGCTTTCGCCACTGTAGACCTGCACTTACCCATGTATTCTTTACAGAGGATTGCTCCTTAGCACTTCCTACTCTGGGCACGTAGACCTGCTGCTTACTCACAGGCACCCCAGCACTTACCTCCTCGCCCTCTTCCCCTATCCTCTCTCTGCACTTGCATGCTCTGAATGCTCACAAGGCCTAATAGGTTTGTCCTTATATTCATGGTTTTCTAACCCATGTTCCTCCTTGTTGCACTGTGGGCGCTTTGAAATGCAATTTACTTGTTGTATAAGCTCCTAACAAATGCTCAATCAATAAATAAATAAATTCAGCAATGATTTACAGGTGAGGAACCCCCCCCCCTCCTCCTACCATTTATCCTATCAGGCCGGAAAACGCTACAACCCTTAGGAATGGCCAGCGAGAGGGAAGGGCCGGTTGCCTCATGTAGCTAAGTCTCTGTGATTGCACATATATCAATTAGATGGACTAAAATATAACCTGCCACTTCTGTAGTGCGTTAGTATCAGTGACGTTATATTAAGTAACACGCATTTCAGATGATTAGGCCCCAACACAGCCTCCTTCACTGCGTCAAAAAGGGGCCCAACACTGCAGCCCCCCTCACCTCTGCCTGCAAACTGTACCTCGACAGTAACAGGGGCTGGTCCAAGCGAAGAGGCATCTAAATTCAAATATTGATCCGCCTCACGGCCGCTAGGACTGTACTCCACCCCCTGTCGTAGTACAGCAGATTGCTGATGAGTCCTAACTAGGGCTGTACCGAACTTCGGCTTCGAGTAAGTATTCGGCCAAATTTTTTTTTTAAGTCCTCTTTCTTTGATTGCCAATCGTCTCTCAATGTGAGAGACGATAGCCAATCCTAGAAAGTAGGACAGTGGGAAAAGCAGCAGTAGCCAGTAAGCTGATAGCTTACTGGCTGGTGCAAGCAGCACAAGAAAAATACCCTGCACCGAGGCCGAGACTGGAAGGAGACGACCAGAAGAAAGACGGACATCGAGGCGGCATCAGGTAAGTCTTTTGTTCGTATATTTATAAAAGTGTATAAGTGTGTTGTGAGTCCAGCTCTTCTGATAAAGCGTACTCCCCGTGTCTGTGGCATTCTATGTGCTGTGGCGCCCTGCGGGGGGGGTATAGGGGGAGGGGGGTGAGGGGGGGAACGGCATAAAAAACCAGTATCACCTTTCTCAAGTACCATGCCATGCCCAACCACAGGGAACGCCTCTGTGCCTCGGTCGCTGCTGCTTTCACTCTGCTTTTAACCTTAAAAAAACTCAGCACCGTGTTTTTTCATTTTTTATGCTGCGACCAGAAACAACTGGAGTACCTTTAGCAAGCAGTGTGATAGGGGAACAGTGGTGGGATGGAGAGTACGGGGTCAGGGGACATGGTGAAAGAAGAATGCACTGGCACAGTTTGAACTGCATTTACTTGCAATACAATGGCATGGCTTGCATTTGGGAAAACAGCTTTCGACCTGCATTAGCATTCTAGAATATGTAGTCACTGCCCACAAGAGTACATCGCAGAACTCTGCCCCGCCACGCTACCAATGTCACTGCCAAGTTGTAGTCCTATTTTGAAGTTCGAGGCTTATCCTGTTTCTTTGATTTAGCAAACAAATAGCAGCATGGAAGCATGTCTAGCTCTGGGAAGTGATGTGTGTCAGGGATGCTTGGAGCCTTCAACTAAAGCTCCAAAGGTTGGCACGGTGCTAGGCAAAGGGCAGAGATGAGATGGCATGCACACAAAGCAAAAGGCTGGCATTATAAAAGCAAAGGCTAAGCGTACCCTCGCCGAGGGCACGTCTTCCTTTAAAACCATCACAGTAAAACCATCCTAGTGGGCATGAGGCAATATGAGAAATACAGGCTGTGAAGGGCATCGCTTGCAAAGGGGGTACATGAGGGGCCGGGCAGAGCGAGCGGCAGAGGAAGAGGGGTAGAGATAGAGAGAGATGGGGGAGGGGGGCTGGAGTAAAGCACAGATAGGCAGAGAGAGAGCGAGAGACAGCGGGAGAGCGAGAGACAGAGAGAGAAGCAGAGGGAGGAGAGGGAGGGGAAGAGAGGTACAGATAGAGAGAAACAGAGAGAGAGCTACAGGGAGATAAAGCGGGAGAGAGAGAGAAAGGGAGAGAGAGGGAAACAAAGGGAGGAGTGAGAGAGGAAGAAACAGACAGGGAAACAGTGTGAAAGATTAAAATAGTGCGAGAGAGAGAGGGAGACAGAGGTATGGAGAGAGAGAGAGGGATAGAGAGAGAGAGAAAGAGAGAGAGAGAGAGAGAGGCACCTAGAGGGCGAGAGAGACAGGCAGAGAGGAAGACAGAGTGTAAGGAAGAGAGAAAGAGAAAAAGAGGTTGGAGATAGAAGGATAAGCAGGAGAGATATAGTGGGACAGAGCAAGCCACTTGGAGTCCGATCCTAGCAGGATCTTTGCAATGCTTTTATTTTTTATTTTTATGGTGCCCCCGACCCCCTCCATTGTCCCGCGATGTTCTCCCATGTCCCCCCTACCCCCTCCGTTGTCCCGCGATGTTCTGCCATTCCCCCCACCCCCTCTGTTGTCCCACGATGTTCTCCCATGTCCCCCCACCCCCTCCATTGTCCCGCTATGTTCTGCCATGCCCCCCACTCCCTCCATTGTCCCGTGATGTTCTCCCATGTCCCCCCGCCCCCTCCATTGTCCCGTGATGTTCTGGCATGTCCCCCCACCCTCCATTGTCCCGTGATGTTCTCCCATGTCCCCCCCACCCCCTCCGTTGCGGCGCATCGCAGTATTGGCCAAATCTTCCCATAGGAAAAGGGTTAGGCTTGCTGAAAATGTGTAATATGGGGCCAATTTAAAAATTATTTCTAGGGCCTCTTTTGGTTGTGCAAAGGCTCAAATGGGGTTGAAAAAGGGCAGCTGAATGTGTGCATCCATGATGCGTGCATTCACATGCTCTTTATTGTCTTGCGAAGCAGTATTTCTCATGTGCTGGACAATGTATTTAAAAAACCAACTATTCCGCTCACTATTCGGCTTCGGCCGAATAGTTTTGCTAACTATTCGGTATTCGGCCGAATAGTAATTTCACTATTCGGTACACCCCTAGTCCTAACTAAGGAAATGCACTTCTGAGCAGGTTGTAAGATTTGACCTGTGACACTCCAGTCTGTCACAATAGGAAGTAGTACCTGTGAGTCCACCCCACTTAACCTTCCCTTTTTCATACATGAAGGAAAATCTCCAAATGGGTCACGCAGTTCAGAAGCTCCGTCTTCTCCCTCTGGGCCGCCTCACTTTGTTCCCCATCAACTACACTACGACCCATGTTGAGAAAGGCCCTTTGACAATAACCATCGAAGCACACTAGCCACCCTTTGTGACTTAAAAGTGACATTTCGAACATACTTGCGTCCTCCACTCAACGTATCAGAGATGTCAGAACCCAGAGTACCAGCAATAGATGTATGCGTACAACTTTATAAAAGACAATGCAGATAAACACAAAAATAAGCAGCCTATCTAAAGAATCCTTTGCACGTAGTCCGCACCCAGATGCTAACCAGCGCAAACTGGCCCGAACGCGCTGCCCCAAAAAATGTATAGGCTGTGGCACAGCCTGGTGGGAGACGTAGCTCTCCCAGTCTAAGCACAGTAAAATAAATGAAACAGATGAACTTCTCATTTTAAAATCAGGACGCGTAATAAAAGTTTTGCAATTCTAATATCAATATATACCTATATCTTTATCTGTATATGGATCAAACAATAACCATTGATGGCTCAATGCTATCGTGGGTTTTTAAAGAGCATGCTTTGTACCTGAAATGTGAGCGTAGAAAAGGCAGTTTTAGCCAGCAAGCCATGCTTGCCTCTGTGTCGCTGAGTGGCTATTGCTGGATGTTCACCGTCCGTTCTGAAACACTACCAAATGCATTGCGAGAATACCAATTACCTGCAAAGTGTGCCTTTGTACTGACTACGTAGTGAATAGATTGCGGCAATGCACAAGTGTATATACATAGGAATGTATAGACTCTGGATGTTCCATAATGCACTATAGCAAATTTGAACCCCGTGAATGGTAAGGGTTTGAGTGGGACACAGTTGAAAATAACTGATGGCGAAGGAGAATTCAAGAAAGGCCGGCTGGCCCAGCACCAAGAGTCGAGGCCACCATGAGCCTGCTTGTCTGTCAAGAAGCTACATGAACGTGAGAAAGAAACAAACTTCTGTTTGAGGTGAAATGGAAAAACACTGAAGGTGTCAAGAGTTCATCATTTAATAGTATTATATGCAACGAAAAGCTCGAAAATGTGGTCTCCTGTCACATGGTCAGATAGAAATAGACTGTGGGCCGAACTACACCGAAACCAGAAGTGTACAGGCTGACTGTGCCTGCCACACTCCCTTTTATTCTCAGGCACAGTCAGCCTGTACAAGGCCAATTTCAAAGCCTAATTGAATGACAGACCACAGGAATGATGATAGATGTTGGGCTAATTGGGTGGAGAGGCATGACCAGGCCAACCCTCCCAGCGCCTGGGATAACCAGCTTGTGTGCTGCTAGAAAGTGGAAGATTTCAGATCAATACAAGTGTGCCAACCAATTATAGATGGCCACATACCAAAGAGCCCTATAGCTTGTGTAACCAATAGGGTGTTGAGTATTAATATGACACAGAAGATGACTTGTGCTTGGGATGGGCTTAGTTGTCCACCTGAACTTAGAGACCCAATCACAACCCCGTCAGTATGGAACGTATACCTAGATGTTCCCTTTAAGCCTATCACATCCCCTAGTAGGTTTTCTTAGTTTGCCATGTAGTGTGACGTCAATAGTGATACATCATTAGTATAAGAATGTTGTTTTTTCATATGATGCTTTGAGAGAAATCGAGCGAACGTCCTTTGTAACTCCCTGTTTTAGATCATTGTTAATAAAACAGTACTAAGTTTTGCCAACTTCTTGAGTCGGTTTGATTATTGATGTATGAGTAGGTTCTGCATCCCCATCCATCTCTAAGTATTGCTACCTCGTTTTAAAGGTCCCAGGGTTCACATGGCTTTACCAACCCAAGGGAAATATGAAATATATACATATCCTAACGGCACACCATCAACTAATCCTTCAGTTTGGAGCTCCGCTTTGTTCGACATCAGAGTTGCAAGCGCTCCGGCATATAGTCAAACTATTAAACTAAAATTGATTGAAATAACAAAGCTTTATATAGAATGATATTTTGTCCATTGGAATATGCTGCATGGCACACATACACAAACAAAACACCAAAACGAGACAAGCATTGGCAGGTGAATCAAGATGTGTCAAGGGCAACTGCTCAGAATGATTATGGAAGTGTACCGGGCGTAGACAAAGGCAGCAACCAATGATGGAGCCTCGCTGCGGGCGTTTTAAAATGTATCTGCACTTGAGACGACTGAAATTGTTGGGTTTGCCATGCTTAGCCCCAAATCATGCAGTGCACGTGGAGCTCAGGGCCACCCACATTGGGGATGAGTGGCACAGGGCTTCCCTTATGCGCTGGTTGAGCATTTGATCAAATCCCAGACATCTAGTGTCCCAAATCTGAAAATCTGATGCTTGGTGCTTTCTGGAGTAGGATACTGTGGCTGCAGGGACGTCATTTAGGGGCAGCCAGGGGTCGCACTTGCAACCCCTGAGATCTCCCTTGCTACCTACCACTCTGGTCCCCATTACTACCCAAAAAAAAGAAAACATGTGACTATTTTAACTATTTGGCTTTCTGGAATTCCATACAATAACTGGTAGACTCATTAAAGGTTGTTTCCTAGTGGACTTAGAAACAATGCTATGAGAGGCCACTTCCTGTTTTGTCAAGGGGTAAACGGTCGTGTTCCATCGATTCCTGTGATGTCACTTCGGGCGGGGGTTCAAATGACATCACTTCCTGTGATGTCATCAGAGGTCAATGGTCATGTTATGTCACTTCCGCTACCCCTGGCATTTTTGGTGAAATGACGTCCCAGCGTGGCTGACATTTGTATGTGAATGTTTAAATCTAGCTAATATTCTAACCTTCAGTGCCCTGTGAACTTTCTGACCACGGAGGTGAGGAGGTTTTATAAAAATAGTTGATGTGATTTTATTAAGGCTAGACGCGAATCGATCGGGCTCTTGTTGGGTTCAAATAGAAAACACGCCATCATATCAAAAATGGAGGTATTGCAGCCCCATTCGATACACACCAACAATCCAGTAGACTGCTAGATCTTGACTAGAGCACGCTTCAACCTAAAGTTGTTGTGAGCCAATACAAAGAACTGGCAGGGTTATGTTCAGAACTCAGGCTGTCCCCCATGTTGCGATGCTGCTAGTGAAGATCCTTTGCATGCTGTTCTAGTCTGTACATGCTACATGGAAATTAGAAAGCGGACAATCATGCCACTATTGATTAAATCCAGATTTACTCAATGCCTTCCAGCCCCCCCTTTTTTACTTTAGGTCGAACCGCGTATTGTTGCCCGGTGCTTTCTCACACACCTGAGGATTGCCTGGAACTTGAGAAAATGTCTCGTGGATGCACTAGTGCAGGATTATTGCTTACTATAAGCACCTCAACCCCGAAGCACTTTATTCTTAGGAGGCATATAATATTGCCCTGTTTAGCTCAGCCTTATGTGGCACCTTGCACAGTTAATATGAAGCATTTTGATGTTTCTGTACTGATCTGTATGAGCAAAGTCGGTATGGTGCAGGAATTGTAGTACGACTTTAAGTCTGATTTTATCTGTACTGACTGTATGTGCTTGTATGGTTCTTTTTAACCAAAATAGCTTACATGATGATGAAGAAATACTCAAATGATAGGCCATGAATTTATAATAGTACATTTTCTGTTTTCAATTAGTACCCGGTGAGGAGTTGTGTGGTGGCCTCGCAGCCAATCAGGAGGCTCAGAAAAGTTGCTGCCATCTAGCCCGCCAGGACTGAGGTATGTGTGCTCCCACACATCCCCTTCCCCACCCTCACCTCACTTACCTGCCGTTCCCTTGTCTGCGCCAGGAACACTAGTGTTCCCGGTGCATCCCTGCCACGGAAATGTCTGCCATGGAAAGGGAGGAGGGACCACGTGTAGTTCTCTTCTCTCTCTTCCATGGTGGCCATCTTGGATTGTAGTTTCTTTTCAAGTTGAGAAACATTGTTTTTGCCGTTTCTCAACTTGGGGAAAAAAACGTTTAGCATCCCGGTATGACCTGCCGGGACGCTAATAGCAATAAACCCGGGCAGGACGGGCCAGTACCAGTCAGGTCATTCCCAGAATTATCGTTAAGGCCAGAATGAAACTGATGCCTGGGGCATTAACTGACAAGTAATGCCACCCCCCCCCAAACACAGAGTTTATTGCTTAAGTATTACAAATTAATGGGTCTCATTGGTGGGAATTTTGGTCTTGCCTCATAAACATTGTCGGAATCTTTATGAGTGTGGGTGTTAGATCTTACACGTACTCAATAATCTTTACTACAAAATAGATGCCGGTATGGGCACAGGAAAATTCTTACAGTTACTCTAAAGTAAGAAATTTTTCTGACAACAAATTGACATGCAAAAATGGCAACTGACTGCTATGAGAAAGGCCATGTGTGAGACTGGTGTGAAATCTCTTTGCACATCGTCTTACCTGCCCCAATGCGTAACTTCCCTTCGTTCCCGCAATTTTTTGTTGCTGAAGTTACACCCCCTCCTACTATTCATCCTATTGTTCATTTTACCATCCCATCCCACCATTGCTCTTCTGTCCTCTCCATCCTATCTCTTTGGTCACTGCTAGCAAAAGGTCTTAATTTCTTCTGTCGGCGCGATCCGCGTCTAATAGTTCTGTCGAAATAACACCTTAACGGTAGCTGATCACGAGAGTGGCATTCGAAACAAATCGACTCAACCAAAACAAAAAATAAAAACTTTGTGTAGCCTGTCTGTGTTAAAACATTTAAAACTTCTTTTAGTAGCTGCATTGAGCTGGTTTCATACAAGTATCCTACTTTGCTTCCAAGTGCTGCATGGTAATTCTCTGCTTCTATGTATAGCCTTTGCTAAGTTTCCTTCTGAATCCACAGTTCTAAACTTCTATCCCCTTTGAGAGTTAGACTTTCGTCCTACCTCACTTTCGAAACATACACATTTTCAAACCTCTGTATTTGCGAGAAAATACACTGGACTTGGATATTGAATTTTATTAGTCATTTCATGGAGAGACTTGTGCTAAAAAAATGCATACAGCTGTCACCTTAACCAAATTCGACATGAAAATAGAGCGAGGTCAGTGCACATATTTGCAAACTTGTCATTACCCAAGTTTCAACAAAGTTATACTTATAAAAGGAATGCGATTGGACAGACAAGGGTTAGGTGTGCTGAAGAATTGGATATGAACCGAGCGTGTGTTTTTCGCTATTTGGATTACGGTGTTTGCATGTTGGTCTCCAATCAGCCAATCCTGTTCCTCGTTCTAAAGATACCTGAGAAGTCCCCTAAGTCTTCTCCACTTTTAAGTGACTGTGGCTAGTATAGGCCGGGCCTGTGCTGGGGCATGAAGCCCTCATCCACATCTGTATTCCCTTATTTCTGAATTATTTAACAAAACAAACCCAGGTGATGAAAATCCCAGGATAACCCAGCTGGATCCAGGACACAAGATATTTCTGTTCACTGTTCACGACAAAATTAATAATACAAAGCCATGCGAAGCGGAAGACACTTTCAACACATTGGCTGCACGCATGCAGTTTATGGTACTGGATGCCCTCCTAGTTATATACTTCTTGTTTTATGATTCAGTTTCACACCATGCGTTGCATCCAATTCCTTGAAGAGAATTGATGAGTCAGCGTTATGCAGTTTCACTGGACCCCCTCACGTGACTAGACCATTGCTTTTCATAACATAAAAGGGGCATTTGTAGACCACATGTTCACCTCACACCCTCTTGGAGCTATAGGCACATAAGAGATGTTTATTGTTAACCCATTGAATGCTGCTCATTTCATCGGCCTTGGTAGGATGAAGGGCTGGGTCCCGTGTTCCGATTCAAACCTGTACCGTAAGGTCAAACACAGGTCCCTTGAGTGGGTGCACTAGCCTGCGTAGGATAGCTCAGGAGCAAGACGACACAGAGCAACACAGGTTCAATCCCCAGGTCTGCGCTTAGAAACCTTCGGGTATTAAGCGCGATATAAATAACCAATCATAATCGTGAGCAGTTCTCGCATTGTTAACCCTTGTTAAAGTTTTTCATATGACAAAGTTCTAAAGTTATTGTTTTATTATCATTTTATGGATCGAACCGCATTGGTTGACGCTGTCCTTTTTCTCGTTGAGCCACAATTAACAGTGTTATACCAATTGAAATTTATTGGCATAGCATTGAAAGATTAGGAGACTCTATCGTAGGATGCTTAGAAGAGTCTGGGTTAATTGAAGAGGGAACTTATGGTCAAAGAGATTGATATGGAAGAGAATGCCATACACAGCGGTAATTGTTTAAGTGCTTTCAAATGTACATTGCTTATTGTGGGCTGACTTCACAGGGCAAGGTGCAGCGATAGGCAGTCCTAAGTCACCTGCTAATGCTAGGCTCTTGTAAGGAATACATGGAAAGCCACTTTCGGAATGGTCGTACGCTTTGAGTCACTTTATTGAGTCGATGTCTGAAACACTGTATAAATCAGACAGCAAGAGCGATTAAATCACATGGAAGTCCGATGAAAAGCTAATTTGAAGAAGTATGAATTGCTACGTTTGCCGAGCTCAATTCTTTCTCAAATCTCCAATTTAGCCTTCATCCCCAGTTTGTAAATAATTTGATACCCGTCGTCCCAAGCATAGATTTGTTTCTCCCGTGGGTTGTACTTCATGCTTGAGTGGGACCCATATCTTTTGGGAAAATATACCAAGGGGGCATTATCAGTAGAAATGGTACCACTAACATCAAAGACACATTGCACCCGGGAACGGCTGGGAAGCTTAGTGTTGTAGACTACATAGATCGCACCACAGATAACGAAGGCACTTTCTGCATTCTCTATGGGGCAAGGAGTATCCCACATTTGCTCGATGCCCAGGGTTTTAGGGTCCAGTTTTGCCAGGCAGATATTATTCACATTTTCTTTTGTGGCGTAAATAGCCCACAAGCCTTCTTCGTCAGCTGCGATGTCGATATAGTTGAACGGTGACAAGCCAAAGACTGGAACCTGGTCCTCAACTGGAAATACAGCACTGTCGACAACGGTTTTGTTGGCCAAGTCATATTTGATGACCTGGAATTCATCTTGGTGCCTGATGAAGTAAAGGTTGCCCCCATAAACGACATGTCCGGTACCCACCCATTGAAAGGGTAGCTTAATCCTTGATGCTTTACGAGTTGAGGAGGACAAGGTAAACTCTCTCATCCTCGGGAATACGAACACTGTGTCGTTGCTGGTACCATCGAAAACATAGATCTTTTCTGAATTGCCCATCAGGTCTTTGGTCCAGACGCCCGAAGTGCCCCCGTATCTTTTCAAGATCTTCATTGCATTCACTTGGGAAATGGACTCGCTGCAATCTGAAAAAGAAGACATGGAAAGCCAGATTAATCTAAAGCACCATACATGGGTCATGTTCGGAACAGCAAAGTAGAGCTTTTCCTCATACAGAATAACACAGAGTTAAGTGAGGTAAGGTGGCTTAAACAGAGTCGGTCCTATCATACAAGCCTTCCAATGCCTACCTTGGTTTACATTTTCCAATGGAGTTGATGGTCCCTGCCATGAGCTAGGCAGGCGTGCATGTTTTGACACTGCTACGGCTTCACAAGCTCAGCATCTGCAATATTTATTTGATCTTATATTCTGGAGACAAAGTCATAATGGCCTGGAAGAGTGAATCCCTGTTTTCTCCCCCTAGTATGGTGTTGCCTCCATTCCTGAGACCATGTACAATAAAAGATGATTTAAGATACCATAAATAATAAGCAATGAAGTCTTACGAGAGTTATATTAACTCAGAATTCCACAATTGCACTGCCCCCACCTAACTGTGGTCACTGGAATTATCAATATCGTCTGTGCAATCAACTGGATAGTGGCCATGTCTTCTGATAGATAGCTATACGTTTCCGAGTCAGACCAAACTCGAACACCTTTTTACCCAGGCACTATATAACCCTTCTGTAAATACATACCAGAATAGATGGATGCAGGTGTGAGTTCCGGGTGGGAAATGACTGTACAACGAGTCACATTGTTTAACCGGGGCTGTGGTCATCTCCTACAGCCACTAGAATTGGACTGAAACGGCTGCTAGTGACCGGCCTCCTTGGCTCAGGAGACTACAACAAGTTTTGGTGTTAGGTCTGGATAGAGTGGCATGCACTCAGAGCATTATTGTGTAACAGTAGCTCTTCCCCCGTAGTATGTCGCTGCAAGAGAACCCTACCAGACCATTAACTATGCTACGTCTGGGTAGTTTCAGAGTTCGAAACGGCATTTACTGAAGTTCCACTCTGCCATGAGCGCACATACCCAAAACAAGTAGAAGAGTAACTCGTATCATTTCTAATATTATTACCTGGGGGCGGGGGGGATTGGGGAGAGTCGGCTCCCAGCCAATGAGGAGGCTCAAAACGGGTGCATTACCTCATGGTAGTCCTGCTGTCAGAGTATCCTCATAGTGGGAGGCTGCCATTTCCCTCCCCCCGTCACTCCCCTTTGCACATATGCTTCCCTCTCCCATCCCTGCCGACTAAGCTTCCATGGCCCGGTTCCCTCTCCGACGACAGTAACCACAGTGTTCCTTGTGCATCCCCAGAGCCTCATAAATGACAGTCATGGAAAGGGAGAAGGGACTACGTGGGTCCATGGCGGCCAACTTTAAAAAAAAAAAAAATAACTATTAGTATCCAGTACATCATACCAGACACCATAAGAAATATTACTCTCGCGGGGGGGGGGGCATTACCGGCCCAGGTAATGCCCCGGGCTAATGCCCCGGGCTCACCTCCGAAAAGAAGAAGGTAGGAGTCTATTCATTAACCTAGTAAAGTCCCAGATGGAGAGAAAGTCCTAAGACCAAACTGGGAAGATTGATCGCTTCTTCCTGGGGTTCCGAGAGCAGCAGAAACTCCCAGCCTGAGCCGAGAACGGGACTTGTCGTGTCCTGCATGACCACATGCAGACAGTTAACTCGGTGTGACGAGGAGGCTCATCACACCCAGGGGAACTAATGAGATGTACGCATGCTCGCGCATGCACACAGGGAATTTGCCGCAATTTCGCAGCAGTGTGACAGAAAATAAAGAGCTGTTACAACCTGTTAACCGAGGCTCCATGTCCCTCATTTCCAGGGCCGCGCGCGCAGGGGCCTAGAGGCCCATTTTGAGATATAGCACTCAGCAGGACAAGATAACTGGCGATGAGGATGGGACACCTTCACCCCATTAAAAAGGAGAAGGGGAGAAAAAAATCAGGCGTCAAGATACAAGAAGGCCTAAACCCTGGTTAACATCTTGTCCACTTCAGCAATAGTGAGCAGCAGAGAAGCGCCTGTCTGCAGCACGATGCCTGCGGATGGAGAGACAGTCAGAGGCATGCAAGTGACGCATCGGAGGACGAAGGGCCCAGTGCCCCTGCCTTCCGGCGACCAGGTCCATTTGACGTGGGCGATCAACAAACCCTAGGACAAAGATGGGAGCAATGGCTACGAAGGTGTGAAAACTACATGGCTGCATTTGATGAAAAGGCCCCTGACAAGTTTGCCAGAAGATTACTCATTAATCTTATTGGGGTCAAAGTCGAAGATCTCATCCCAACATTCCTGCATGAAGTGGTCAAAAGAGGCATTGTGCATGTACATCGACTCCCAGCGCAACATAGACCACGAGAGATACACGTTCAACACGGCCTGTCAAGTCAAGGGTGAGTCCATGTATGCCTTCGCAACTCGACTGCGCAAGTTGGTGACCCACCGTGACTTTCACAAATTCTAAGGATCATCAGAGGGTGTTTGTCGTCTGCCTTCAGAGAAAAACTACTTCAGAACCCGCTCCCTCTGGCCACCATTCTCCAGATGGCATGGATGGAAGCGGGAGCAAACTCACAAGCCACGCAAATAGAGACTGTAAAAGGACAGGCGAAAGAGCACCTGTACTATGTCAGTCAAGGCGGGAGAAGTGGCAGCAGTAGTCACACCCAATAAGAAGATATGGCACTGCTGGAAAGTGTTACAGGTGTGGTCTGTCTTTTCCCCATGAAAAAGGAACGCAGTGCCCTCCGTTTGGACAGAGGTGCACCAATTGTGGACTTGAAAACCACATGGCGTTGGTTTGCAATGCGCTTCCTAAGAGAGTGCAAGGAAGTGGCCTTGGCGGGGTGAGACAGGAGTATCATTCATGCACCCCAGGCCCCAGAAGAGACACCAATGCGAGAAGAGACCTGGTCAGTAATGTTTGGCAAATTACTGGACGGTCGCCATCTCCTCTGCCAGAGCGAGAGAGAGACCCACATGAATATGCATATATGATTGATGTAGTGACTGTCGCAGATGGAGATGTCGACATCCAAGTGGGTCAGTACCCCGTCAAGTTTGTCATCGATACGGGAACCACACTGCACCTCATGTGCATCTCTGAGTTTTTCAAGATGACACACCCACCAGAGTTAGAACCATCTGAGCAGAAGTTCTTACAGTGGGCTGCTCGAGTTCCCGTTTGGAATCATGGGAAGTTCTCGACAATCCTAAACTACTACAAAGGGAGAAGAGCCATGGCAGAATTGCACGTTCTTCAAGAGGAAATGCCTGGAAGTAATCTATTAGGTCGACCAACGGCGGTTGAAATGAAGATTGCAGTCGTGACATACTCCATGCAGCACAAAGTGTCCATAGTGCAACAATTCCCAGAGTTATTCAAAGGACTGGGGTGTTTGAAAGGAGACCCAGTCACCCTACACATAGACCAGTCGATAACTCATGTGGTGCAACACCCCCGGCGGATACCCATCCACCTGCAGCTGCAAGTAGAGAAAGAGATCCAGAGTCTGTTGAAGGAAGACATCATAGAACAAGCTCGGGGCCCCATTGCATGTGGCAGCGGTACCCAAGCAAGGATATTTTGATGAGACCAGGTTCTGTGTGGACATGCGCCACGCTAACAAGTCAATTCAACGAGAAAGGCACCCTGGCATGCATCTGATGACATGATTGGCATGCTAAACGGAGCCAAGATATTCACTAAACTCGACCTCTACAAGGGGTATCATCAGATCCAGCTAGATGAGCAGTTGCGGTACATAACCATGTTTGCAACACACAAAGGCCTGTTTAGGTAAAAGAGGTTGAGCTTCGGGATATCATCAGCTGCTGAGATCTTCCAAGAGAGCATCCGGAAGGTCATTCGGCACATAAAGAACTGCTTCAACTATAGCGACGACATCCTGTTTTTTTCAGAGCAGAACTCAAACAACATGACGAGGCACTACACCAGGGATGCCTAGCTCTCTCGGGCAGAGCTGATGCTGAATGGAGAGAAGTGTGCATTCCACAAAGAAAGAGGGAGGGGCTGGCAGTCGTCTGGCTGAGTGAGCACTTCCAGATGTGCTTTCTGGGAAAACCATTCACTCTGGTGACCGACCATCACAATCTACGGAAACCTGCAGTGGAAAATGCCCCCAAGGACTGAAAGGTGGGGCTAATACTGCAAGACTTACATTTCACCATCATGCTCAAGCCGGGCAAGAAATACAATCAGGCAGATTTCATGTCAAGGCACCCGCTGGTGAAACGTGATCGTGAGTTGTCCATAGCGGAGGAATACATAAACTTCCTCGCTCAACGGAGACCACCAAAGGCACTCACGATGAGCGAGGTGAGAGACCACACCATGTCACCAAGGTGGAGAGACTGTGAGTTAGAACACATGCAAAGAGACCAAGAGGGTGTGCAGCAAAAAAAATGCTGGCCTTTCAGCAAGTGAAAGATGAGTTATCAGTCACTGCGGAGGGTCTCGTGATGCGTAAAAGGAGGATTGGTATACCCACGGACCTCCGACGGCAAGTAGTGGACCTGGCACATGAAGGGCATTATGGCCACCAAGCGACAAATAAGAGACACAGGGCCTCATCACGAGTTGGGCGGTAACGCCGGCGCTAATAGCACTGGCGTTAATAGCCCTACCGACAAACCCCCGGCGCTATTAGTGCCGGATCACGGGTTTGGCGGAACGGGTATTTCCCATTCCTCATTGAGCCCATTCGGGAATTCCTCATTCCCCAATGGGGAATTTTCATGCTATTACCGCTGGTGGATTTCCCACCGGTGGTAAACGTGCCAAAAATCAGCGAATTCTCAGCAGATTTCCCCCAGCTCAGAGCTGGGGGAAATCAGCCGAAGCCATGATTTGGCGGACCCTTAAATGCAGCGGTAACAGCGCTACCACCACATTTAAGGGATACTACCAAACTCGTGATGAGGCCCACAATGTGGTTCCCAGGGATTGACTCTTTGGTGGAAGACACAGTGAAAGGGTGACACCTATGCCAGTGCACGTTGAAGCCCAGTAATCCCGAGCCATTCGGGATGTCTGAGCTGCCTGAGGCGCCATGGACACATGTCGCGATTGACTTCTTTGGGCTGTTCAGTGGAGGGAAATACTGGATGGTGGTTATGGGCGAATTCTCTGGATTCCCGCTGGTACAATTGATCTCATCCACATCAGCCAACACCGTCATCCCTGAGCTGGATGTCATATTCTCAGCGTGGGGCATTCCTAAAGTGTTCCAGTCAGACAACGGGCCTCCGTTCAACGGAGGGGAGTCTGCCCGATTCATGAGTCACATGGGCATACATCACAGAAAGATTACACCCCTGTGGCCAAAAGCCAACATGATGATAGAAACGTTCATGGGAAGTTTGAAAAAGCTGCTGCAACAAAACGCATTGAGTCCGAGGCCGCTGAACCAGGCACTGTGTAGCATGCTCTCAGACTATCGGAATTCACCACATGCAACAATGGGAAAGTGCTGGTCGGAGCTGGTGTTTCATAGGAAGGTGATGACGAGATTGCCCAACAGCGGGGAGTTCCGAAAAACAGGCCTGAAGACACTTCAGAATGGGGATGCAGCAAAGAAACAGGAGAAGAAGAGGTACGTGGATGAAAAAAGGGGAGCAAAGTGGTCGACGCTGCATACGGGAGACAAGGTTCTCGTGCGTCGGAAGCAAGAACGGAAGTCAGAGTACAGGTTTGATCCTGATGCCTGCGTCATTAAGCAGATCAAAGGGTCTATGGTGACTGCTCGGTCCCCGCGATGAGTGATTACACGAAACGTGTCACAGTTCAGACTCTACCAAGAAGCGGAGAAAGAGTGCGAGGATGAGGAGAATGCTGTGCAGGGTGCCCAAGGGGGGGGTCGAGGAAGGAGAACGTGGCCTCACCAGAGATGGGGCAGCTTGTGAAGCTGTCAATGAGTTCCAAGTGATGCATCACAAGACCTGTAAGACTCATAGAAGAGATGTGAAGCCACTGAGTAAAGGGTTTTCTGTTTGCCTAAGAGGGGGAGATGTCGTATCCTGCATGACCCGCATGCAGACGGTTAACTCGGTGTGATGAGGAGGCTCCTCACAATCAGGGAAACCATTGAGATGTGCATATGATCGCGCATGTGCACAGGGAACTTGCCGCGATTTCGCGGTAGTGTGAAAGAAAATGAAGAGCTGTTAACCGAGGCGCCACGTCCCTCATTTCAAGCGTGGTGCGCGCAGAGGCCTAGAGGCCCATTTTGAGGTATAGCACTCAGCAGGACAAGAAAGCACTCAGGGCTATCCCGTGGGGTTCCTGGTAGGAGAATTCAAGGAGACCAACATGTGTCCATAGGCCGATGAGTCTTCTAACAGGACATGCTTTGTTTATTGCCTCTCTGAGTTCATATAGGCCATCTTGAAAGGGAGATTTCTGAAGTGATCCCTATTCCGTCATGGTCAGACCCCCCTGGGGATCTACGGTCACCTAGTGCGCAAGCCACAGGTGGGTGATCTGCATGACATCACATTGATAAATAGGATATGTAACTGTCTTTATAACCGGATACTTCACTCTGCAGAAATCTTAGGAATATTTTCGTTTGATCAATTGACTGGGTTCTTGTCTCACCACTTCTTAATGTAGGGCTCTTTTCCTGTGTGCAGTCTCTGCCCATTCACATATCTGCCTTGGCGGTTCAACAGCAACATGTTTGGGCTGCATGTGTTGCCCTTCAGAAGCGACGTATCCAAGCAGTTTGTGTTGGACTTTTCCCATTGGTGGCAGAACCAAGACTAATTTGCATATGGTTAGTCCCCTTCTGGAATGGTGCAGACAGGCTAAAAGCAATGGAATGGAAGCTGCCCAGAGCAGTTCCCAGGGGTTATAATGAACTGAAAGACATTGCAACCACTAGTGTTTAGTGTTTGTGGGAAGCCTGCCTAAAATAGAGGTAGTGTACTCGGCAAGGGTCCATTGCTTGCTGTACCAAGGGATCCAAGCTGCACCTCTCTGCAGACCTAACAAGGCCTAAGCATGTGTGGAGATCTTTGTGTTCCCATGCAGAGGGTTACACGTCCACGCGTTTTGGAATGCCTTGCTACGATTGGTGGCAGAACCAAGACTAATTTGCATGAAGTTCCCCTGCTTCTGTAATGATGCAGACATGATTAAAAAATGACGGGCTGAAAGCTGTCCTTATGAATTCCAAGAGATATTCATTCAAATCTTCCCCATCATCTTTTAGTGTTAACATTGTGTCAATATCAATGCCTGTGTCTCGCTACGTTTCTTGGATGACTCTAGACTTGGCTATTTGAATTCTGTCCCAGGACCCCGCCCTTTTATTTTATCGACACACAATGGGTTACAATCGTGAATAAGTGTTAGTGGGCCCTAGTCACTCCCCGCGCCTAAATAAGGCGCGCACTTTCCATTCTGCTAAGCATATAATCTCCCATGGGGTGACTATTGCAAAGAAAATGTTTTGACTGTGAAATGTATCAGTCAGGGTAATTTTCTTTAAATAACTCACTTAGTGGAAAACTT
Organism: Ambystoma mexicanum; assembly: GCF_040938575.1. Taxonomy (NCBI): domain Eukaryota; kingdom Metazoa; phylum Chordata; class Amphibia; order Caudata; family Ambystomatidae; genus Ambystoma; species Ambystoma mexicanum. Next base: position 101,477,929 of record NC_090938.1, read on the forward strand.
CTCTGACCAAAAAAATAAATACTTCACATATCAAACCGGGTTCCACTTTTTTCTGCTAGCCACCAAACTCTGGAATGCGTTACCCAAACACCTCCGTACTGAGGTAGGCGGTTAAAGACCTTACTCTTCCACGAACTCCACCATGAGATCACTGATCAGAACCACCCCTGCTTTATAAACCTTATTGGTCTAGCCCACTTTCACCGACCTAGAGTTTCGCCTAATTCTTTTTGCTGACTTTTTCCGCCCACTTTTTTGCTGCAAAAATATCCATGGTTAGTGGGGCTAGAGTGTATATATATGGGGTGGCGGTTGTAAGGGACGGTGCGGGGCAGTCACTTTTCTGGTAAAATAAAGCAGAAATGCCGGCAAAAACAAAACTGGGGAAAGCGTGGGTCGCCGAAAAATAGTATGCAATCGTTTATAGATCCAATTTGTTCACCCCATGTGTCACCAAACGAGCCCTCAACATGACAGAATTCACAGAACCCCTCGTTCTACCTACTGTCAAGCCTACTCCAGTGGCCTATGACCCCTGATGATTGGACCCCATGCAACCAAAGGGAGACCTATCACCTCAGTAATAATATCCAACAAGCCGATAAATCCACCCACCCAAATACCATTCCTAACGCTCACCACCCCTCCCAGTTACCTTACCCCATATGCCTTCCTCTTTCTAACCAAGCACCTTCTAAACCTCGCCCTTCCACCACAGTTAAACGTCCCCATTTAATAGCAACCTTAAGAATACTGCCAAGCTACGGGTTACATTACACGCTTTACATCTATCACACACAATGGTGGGCAACACCACCCCACAGCGCCCTTTGCAGACTTCAGCCCTTGGGCTCTCCCCTCAGGATAACATACTCAGAATCTAATATGCCAACCCCATAGAAGCACGTACAGGAATAAGCTACCGCTGACTTGCGCCAAACTATACTACAGTGGGAGAGGTAGATTTGAAAGCTTTCTGTTTTGATCTCTGTCTGGACCACAGGGTAATATGGACATGCCACCGATTATTTGTGGGCTCTGCAGTAGGGCACTCAATATACTGAGCCCCACTGTGAAACGGTGCACCGCTGTCATCTACCTCGTACCGGGTAGACTACTGTGCCGCGTGGGACATCTGTTCTGGGGTCTGGACTTCTGCCGGGGCACGTGCTGCTTTCCTTCGGCCGGCACACTGTCTAAATCTCTTACAGCCGCTCGTTCCCCTTTATGTCTAGGAGCGGCGGATCAAAGCCTGGTTTGACCGCACAGCAAGCCAGCTCGGTTGCAGCTACTATTCCCTCTGTGATGTGGTGTGTCTTCAATGCAGGGACTCCTGCTGCTGTACCCAATATCGGCAGACTGCTGTTTTCCAACACTGCCAGTCTAATGGACCGCGGGGTCGGATCCTCCGACTCATCGCCAGTTGTTTTGATCTTTGGACCACAGGGTAATATGGACAGGCCAACCGATTCCTTGTGGGCCCTGGAGTAGGGCACAACAATAACACGATGGAGCAGCCTTAAACCCAACCTTCTTTAATCCCCTCTACATGCTTTCTACCCAGGCTCTAGTAGCCCCTCCTCTTCCTCCCTCGTCCCCCGTCCCCCGTCCCCAGTCCTTCTTCCTCCTCTCTTAAGGCCGTCCTTGATTTAAGAAGGCACGACCTTGTTTACTCCACAACACTTTCAACCCCTTACTTGTTTTAGAAAGCCATTCACAGCGAGACCAACAAAAATGGCTGCAGCCAACTTAATATTCAAAGAGAAAATGTGAGGCTCCATAGTCCGCTTTCTAAGCCAGCTCGAGTTACAAACACCCTTTGGCGGATGAAGTCCTCTCTTTAGATTTATTAGAGAAGCAACTCAGCTCGTGGGGCGAAAGGAAAGGCGTATTGCTGGCCGTGAAGTGGGCCACATAACCCTGAAGGGAACACACCTCCAGGACGAACGCAATAATGCAAGGGCCGACGACAAAAGCCCTGCAAAATGGAGGAGGCACCCCCGATAACCCGGACAGTGTCCTCTCGGTGGTTCCCTAGCCCTCCCCCTTCCCTTTGGCGAAGGAGGGGGAGGTGCAGGGACAAGGCGGCAAACGGGCAGAAGCCCGCGAAAAGGAGAGCGCCAAATGCGGGAAAAGCCCGCGAACCAGAAGCGCGGCAGCTTCTGGGGAAAGCCCGCGAAAGGGCAAAACAAAAGAAAAGGGGAGGGGTTTCCCCTTGTGACTGTCTTTTTTTAATATAATGGTTTTGTAGCTTATATAGAGAGCGGGGGCTCACACAGAAGGCAGCATCCAGCTGCAGCTGTGGACCCCCTCTCGTGGGCTACGGAACGGAGAAGGAGACACCCAAAACTGAGGCGTCCATTCACAATTGGTTAAAAGCCTTTTTGATTTATACCTCTATACTTCGGCTATGTTAGCTTACGGTCATTACATTCAGGATATTTATTTAAGGAAGGGAGGTGAAGGCTGGCTTAAGTATGATAGGGCATTTTGGTTAAAAATGCAAGTGTGGCCAGCCTTGGCGTGGGATGAAATGGATGTTGAGGGTGTGGTAGACAAACTAGTACTCTCAAATGAAGGGGAGGAGAAGCCAGCAGTTGAGAAAACGCAGGTATGGAGGGGCAGAGGTGGCTACTCTAGGCGTGGAAGGGCGTCCTTTCGCGGGCACTCCTCCTGGAGCAATAGGACCAGCTACCAGGGGGAGCAGGCTGAGTGCTGGAGGGTCAACTCAGAGGAAGGTTGTCCATTTGGCAAAACTTGTAGATTCAAACACCCAAAAGGAAATAGCAACAAGGAGCATGCTTCCTCAAGTGGAGAGGGGAGATGCAAAGGCAGCCCCAAGGGCAAGGGCAAGAGTGCATAAAGTCAATACCATACTGTCAAGAGCGGCACCGCGCAAAATGTGTAATGATTGGATTAAAGGCGGGCTACCCACCCTGGTTAAACTGCAAGCTATGACTCCATCGTTGAATGCGTATCATAACATTGAAGATGCAAAGTTGTTATGGGAGGGCTTCAGGTGGGGTTTCAAGATCCCATGTGCAGAAAGGTTGGGGGGGGGGGGGTGTAAGGAACCTGAAGTCAGCTTTAGCAATGCCAGATGTTGTATTGCGGAAAGTATCCAAGGAGGTGGACTTGGGCCGGGTGGCGGGCCCCTTTAAACATCCCCCTCTACCCAACTTGGTAATATCACCTCTGGGGTTGGTACCGAAAAAGGAGAAGGGTCAGTACCGCCTAATACATCACTTGTCATTTCCAGAGGGTGGTTCAGTGAATGATGGAATTGGGGAGGAGAAATGCAGGGTGCACTATGCCTCCCTGGATGATGCGGTAGAATTGGTCAGGACAGCGGGGAAAGGTGCCCTCATGGGGAAATCAGACATTGAATCAGCATTCAGGTTGTTACCCATACATGAAGAAAGCCAGCACTTGTTGGGTTTTAAGGTTCAAGGGATGTATTATTTTGACAAATGTCTGCCTATGGTGTGTGCCATCTTGTGCGCTTACTTTGAAGCATTTAGCTCATTCCTTGAGTTCGCGGTAAAACGGGAATGCGAATCGGGGACAGTCCTGCACTACCTAGATGATTTTTTATTCATTGGGGAAAAAGGAACGACAGGGTGCCAGGAGATCATGTGAGCATTTCAAAACTTGATGGGAGCAATGGGGGTGCCACTAGCTGACGGGAAAACTGTGGGCCCGGTGACTTGTTTAACATTTCTGGGGATTGAGATTGACTCTGTTGAAGGGGTGAGTAGGCTACCACAGGACAAAGTCACCAAACTGAAGGCATGCAGCAAGGAATTAAGGTCAAAGAGGAAGGCAACTCTGAAAGAGCCACAAGTCATGGCGGGTGACCTTAATTTTGCAGCCAAAGTTATCCCGGTGGGTAAAACCTTCGCGAGGAGTATTGAGCTGAAAATGGTGGGCCTAAAGCATGCAGGGCAGCATGTCAGGTTGGGGGCTGAAGTGAGGGAGGACCAGGCTATGTGGGATGACTTTCTGGACAGTTTTAGCGGGGTCCGTGTGTGGAGAACCTCGACCAACGGCAAGGAGAGGCGCAAGTTATTTACAGATGCATCTGGGGCCCTAGGGTTTGGGGCAATCTTGGACAACCAGTGGTGCGACGCAGCATGGCCGGAAGGGTGGCATGGCTCGGGGGTCACCAAGGATATTACATTGCTAGAGCTCTTCCCCATTGTGGTGGCATTTAAGCTATGGGGGCAACAGTTGTAGGACAGAAAAGTCATGTTGTGGTCGGACAACCTAGCAGTGGTCCAGATAATTAATCAGGGATCCGCCGGGACCTCTAGGGTTCTGCGGTTACTGAGAGAGCTCAACAAATGCATGCTGGAATGGAACATTGAAGTAAGAGCCAGGCATATCCCATGGGTGCAGAACACAGCAGCTGATGCTCTCTCTCGTCTACAGTTGGAGAAATTTCAAGAGTGTTGCCCGGGAGCACAAAAAGGGATGACGCCATTCAATCCAAAGTGGTGGGACATGATTGGGGCAATCTGAGTTCCCTGATTCAGACGGCGCTGTCACCAGGCACAAACAAAAGGTATCTGGCTTGCTGGGAACGGTACTTAAAATTCAAACAGGACCTGGGGGTAAACAGTCAAGATAGGCCAGTAAGGGCCTTTGTGGGATGGGGATGGCAAGGAGGTAAGACCAGGTCATGGATGGCACATCACTTGGCAGCCATCGCTCATTTCTCTAAATTGCAAGGGTTGGCCGATCCTACAAAAGAACACTATATCTGTATGGCCATGAGAGGTTGGGCAGATGCAAGGCGACCCATTGATTATGTCAAATTGCAGAGGGTTGTGGCCAGTTTAGAAGAAATCTGTCATGGGGGTCTTGAAGTTGCGCTGTTCAAAGCAGCGTTTTCATTAGCATTTTTTGGGGCATTCAGGGTAAGCGAGCTGATCCCTGAGAATAAAAAAGCAAAAGGTGCAGGGTATCTGCAGATCCAGGATGTACAATGTTCAGAAGAGCAGGTTACGCTATGGTTAAAGAGGTCAAAAACAGATCAGAAGGGGAAAGGATATACAGTCTCCCTGCAACCCATTGCAGGGAGTTCAGTCTGCCCAGTCGCGGCTGTAGCAGGGTTCCTCAAGGTGAGGCCGGCATTGTGGAACGAGGCGCCTTTTCTTATTCATGAAGACGGTTCCTCGCTAAGTCGCTTTCAATTTAGGAGGGTGATGGAATTGGGGCTAGAAAGAATTGGGGAAACTGAAGGGGTTTTTGGGACACATTCATTCCGGATCGGGGCCGCGACATCTGCAGCGGGCATGGGTATGGGGGACGTCGCAATCAAGCAAATTGGCAGATTCTGGTTGCTTTAAGAGATACGTTAGGCCTGAGAAAATGTAAGGGTGACATGCCTTCTTCTTTTTCCTCCTTTAGCGCCAGCCCGGAAGAAGAAGATATTGGTTTGGGTAGTAGGACACTCCTTTGTGTCTAGGGCTGGGGCTTGATTGGACAGCGGAGCATGAAAAGCAGACGGCAGGCGATTTCAGAATTGGGTGGCACGGGGTGCCTGGCATGAAATGGGCTCACTTGCAGGGACAGGTGCGCAAACTCCTAGCCAGCAGAAGCCCAAAATACTGATCATTCACCTGGGGGGGACGACTTAACTAGCTTAGGGAGAGGGGCGCTCATGGGGGAGATGATGTACTCATTACAGGAGCTGGCTGGGCAGTTAGGGGAAACAGAGGTGGTTTGGTCAGAGATCATCCCTAGATTGGAATGGAGGGGTGCGGAGAGCCACGCGGCTGTGGAGATATCCAGGCGCAAACTTAATTGTGCAATGGCAAAATTCTGCAGGGGCAGGGGTTTTGGGCAGGTCAGACATGGCCTAATTAATTTGAAATCGCCAGAATATTTTTTGAAGGATGGGGTACATTTATCACCGTTAGGCATGGACTTAATTTTATGGAATATCTGTACACAAATCTTAGAAATGTAAGGAGAGGAGCAAAGGGGGGAGCCACGGTGGGCGGAAACCCACTCGTAGCGTGGCGGTGTTTGGCCAGACAAACACAGGAGACAGACTCCGGAGGAGCCAGGAGAAAGCAGGAAGGGTCTTCGCCCTTCTTGGACCCAACGCCCCTTGGGAGCCTAAGCGGCAGGGGCGTCGGGGAGGAACAATTACAGCTCAGCTTCCCACAAAGGAAACGGCACTCTCACCGCCCAGGGACACCTGCATGGGCAGGTGAGGCTCAGACAACAAGGTGGGGAGAGTTGGGCCTACTGATGGACTCTCAGGAAAGAAAGGGGGAAGCAGGTGATGGGAACACGGAGCAGTCACCGCATCTTGCGAACACATTTTTCCACAAATGTGTGCAGTGTGGTTTTTTGTGATTGTGGAATAAATTCTGTGGCATTTTTATGCCAACAAACTACCAGGTCTCATTCTACACTGTTTTGGGGGGAAAAGGGGAATGAGTTATGGGTATGTATTGGCTACGGTTATGAATGGACAGATGCCGGGGTTATGAGACACGGAAGGAAAGCTGTGTGTAGCGAGCAGGAGGCGCTTCTGGAATGGGAGGCAAATGGATGGGACTGCAAGTGGATGGAGCAGCAGAAAAGAGCCGAGGGGGCAAATAAAGAGGGCGGTTGAGTAGATACACTCAAGATGGGGAGCCAAGTAAGGAAAGTGCAAGGAGTTGGGGGTGAGGGAGAAGGGGGTTAAGATGTTTCCCCAAAAAAGAATAAAAAAAAATACATTTAAAAATGTGCATGCAATTATTACTAGTAACAATATAATAAGCAAAAGCGAAAATTAATTGTTTTTTTTTTATAACGCACCTAATACCGTACCGGAGTTCAGTTTCTAAGCGCATATTCGGGAATCGAACCTCTAGTTGCTCTCCATGGTCTTGCTTCCAAGACCAGTGCTTTGCCTCTGAGCTATCCTCCGTTCACAAATTAGTGCAAACCTTAGTTTTAAAACGAAATGAACACATGGAGCATAACCTATTATGCTGGCCTGCTGTGCTCCTCTAATGACAGGTGTGGCACAAGTGGGACTATGATGGTAGGATATTTTCTCCTTATTAATGCTCTTTGTTGCCACTTCCATGCCAACCTTGGTTCTAGTATGCTGCAGATGCCCAAACCTCATCATTACTCATAACTTGTTTAACATTGGGACAGCTGGTCCCTCCCCTTGCATTACAAACACCCCCGGGATGATAATGTGATCGGTTGGGTCACCGCTTGCATGGCATCATGACACTTGTTAATGAGCTATTGAGGGAAAACGTGTTTTGGTAATCTGTGGATGGGTTTTACATATGTTAAAGAGAGGGGCTGTTGTGAGGGAAGCGCCTATCCTCGTAACGGTTTAGTGGCACGTGTGTAAGGAGAGGAAGAGGTGGAGCCTCAGGGAGCAGGAGGCGGTTAGTTAATAAAAATATGTGAACAAAGTAGGACAGTGGCCCGTGTTCTCTGTCATTCTTCCAGGCGTAACAACCGGCAATGCGGATAAACCAAACCGTGATCCTGCCTGGCGTCCAAGCAGCCATCCTGCTGTGAACCACACAGAGGCACACCCGCCGAGATCCCGGCGTCCTTTCAGGCAAATTCGCCTCTCCTTCTCGCCAGAGTGGCCGTGCACTGCGCGTACCGCACCAGAGTAAGCGTGCCGCCGGGTAGCCGGCACAAGCTATCTGCTCATCCTTGCCGGCACAGGAGCCGCAACGCAATCAGCCCACCCCAACCTGAGAGTTGGCTTCCCGCTCGCTTGGACACGTTGTTCCGCCCACCCGCTCCACAAAGAAAAAATAAATCAAATGAAAACAACCATCACAGGTGAGCGCCTAGGTAATCTACGAAGAAGATGACATGTAACTCCTTTCCACTGCAATAGAAAGGAACAAGAACTAGGCCTCAGACACACACAAATGGATGTGCTACGCAGACCAGGACGCCAACTGAAGGCACCACCACGGTAAGGAAAGCACAGACCTCACCACCTGATGGGCCCACCTATAGGGCCTGGTGACCATAGGGACCACGAACAGCACGGTGGGCGCAAAACCAAAAAAAAAGCAATTACTCCCACACCATGACCACATAGCTGCAGTCCAGCCAGCACAACAGAGGAAGAGGAAGGTGCAACCCCATAGGACGAGCAACACTACTAGACAAAAGCACCCAACAGACCGACCACCATGATGGACCAAGCAGGGGAACAGGGTGTAGCACAGCAAACTGCCAGCAACGTGGCATTCTTGAGGAAGCCTTGACCAATCAGCCTCCAACCCCAGCTGGACAGAGGACCCAGATGGGCCACATGGGTTTAAGATTTCACTGGCTTCATCAAGGCGGCAGGGGATGAAAAGTCACCAGTACTCAAGGGCATCTTCACAAATCTAGCGGGGATGGAAATCAACGCCATCATCAAAACCATCCCAGCAGAAGACAGAACCACCTTTGACGCCCTTGTGGCTGCTCTGGATAAGAAACTGATCATGCAGCCAAACAGAGACTATGAACAGTACATGTTCAACAAGTGCCAACAGGCGTCCCATCAGATAGTAAAGGAATTCATCACACGCCTGCGTCAAATGCAGGTCCACTGCCAATTCTCTGCTTTTTCAGAAAACAAAGTAATTATACAGAGTTATTGAAGGATGCCCAAGAACAAGACTGATAGAAATGACTCAGTAGCAGCCCTCACCAGCAGTAGGGAAGCAAGGAGAGGGGCACTCAACTACCAGACACTGCAAGGGGACCGCCAGGCGAAAGTTACACACAGACGAGACCATTGTCACACTCACAGAGACTATGCTACCAATGTGGCCAGATATACCCTCCCGCGGGCCCATACCAGGCGATGAGCCAACGATGCTCTAGGTGTGGCAGGGAAGGCTACTTCCAGGCTGTGTGGCGAGAAGGCAGACCGTTCTCGCAAGCTGGACAGAATCTGGCAACGCAAAGCAACTAGAGATACCCATACATGCCGAGCCTGCCAACCACACAGTGGAGACAGCCGCAGTTCTACCCACAGCAGCCAAGGAGAATGGTGAGAGTGATGGACCAGGACCTAGACTACAGGGAGCCCCCAGGTGGAAATCAGCTGCCACAACTAGACTACTACACAGACCACTACGGCTACCCAGGTGATCAGCACATGAACTGCAATGAATTTGCATATGGCCAGGACCCAGAATTTCCTGATATGTTTGTGAACCTGGGACATGGGGAACAAGACGGCAGCGAAGCACCAAAGGTAATGGCCGCAGTCACCCATCTATTCCTAAATGACACAGGAGCCACCATCAACATCATGGGGGAAGAGGAGTTCCTACTGGGAATACGCGGGATCTGGTACCGTCAAGAGGAAGAAGCTTCCAATGGGGAGCCAGCACGCCACTACCATCGGTGGGGCAATGTAGAAAGACGCTTGCATTCAAAGGGAAGACGACCAACATTGTCATTCATGTGCTTAGAAGCTCAGTCAATGGGAAATGCCTGCTGAGCTATCGCACCACGAAGGAACTTGGCCTCATAGACATTAACTTTCAAGACAATGACGTAGTGGTATGCAGAGGAGACCGCAGCAGAATCAGAAATGCAACCATATGCCGCATGAAGGGAGCCCAAGTGAACAAAGAGATGATCAGGACCACGTTCCCAGAGCTCTTCAAGGGCCTGGGAAAGCTGAAGGCACAATAATCAGCCTGCACATCAACAACAACAGAAAGCCTGTCTCACAACACCCTAGAAGGGTGGGATTCTACCTGCAGTAAGCAGTCTTACAAGCGCTATGACAGAGAATGATATTGTAGAGGCCGCAAAGGGCCCACACCGTGGATCTCACAACTAGTATTGGTACCTAAAGATGGAAACAGACTTCGACTATGCGTCGACATGGGAGTGGCAAATATATCTCCATTGAGAGGCAACAACATCTGGTCCAAAGATAGAGGACATGATCGTGCAGTTAAACTGTGCAACTAAATTCTCCAAGCTGGACTTCAACCAGGGGTACCACCAGCTGGAACTGCACCCTGACTCCAGGGGAATCGCCAGCTTTGCCACCCATAACGGTTTATTTTGCTACAAGCAGCGGAACTTTGGAATCTCCTCTGCCGCCGTAGAGATACCTACAGCGAAATGCCATTACCACCAAACTGCTAAGACGTCTGCTATTGAAAGACAAGCTTTTCACCTGGTCCCATGACTGCCAGAAGGCATTTGACACCATCAAAGCCGAACTGGCAAATGCTACCCATCTCGCCTACTTCAATCCACAGTGGCACACAGAACTGGGGGTCGATGCCAGCCCAGTCTCCATAGGCCTAACTAGAGAGACCGGACGCCCTGCAAGCTGCATGGTAGCTTACGCAAGCAGGTTCTTGTCCCACATGGAGAGTGCATGCTTGCAGGCATAGAAGGAACGCTGGCAGCAGTGTGGGCTTGCGAAATACTTCCACCACTTTGTGATGGGGAAGAGATTCACCCCCGTAACAGACCACCAGGCCCTCCTATCACTATTTGGCAACCCGATAACAAAGATGCCACCAAGGATAGAAAGGTGAGTCATCCGTCTACAAGAATACGACTATGACATAACACACATGCCAGGACGAGACAGCAACCCCGCGGACTACATCTCATGCCACCCGAGGACAAGGGACATGCTACCGAGGGAAGAGGACACAGAATACTTATACTATGTCAGAGAACAGGCCTTACTGCCTGCTCTCACAGTCCAAGACCTGCTCAGAGAAACACACAGCAGTGGAGGAACCCAGTGGCAGCCAGAAGACCGAGACATCCTAGAAGATGAGAGAGAGAGAGAGAGAGAGAGAGAGAGAGAGAGAGAGAGAGAGAGAGAGAGAGAGAGAGAGAGAGAGAGAGAGAGAGAGAGAGAGAGAGAGAGAGAGAGAGAGAGAGAGAGAGAGAGAGATATATGCAAAAGCAAAAGAAGCAGCTCAAGAAAGAACTGACTGGGCTCGAAAGGTGAGACCCAAAGAGTTCGAGGGAGGAGAAGAAGTACTTGTGAAGCAACGGACACAGAGGAAAACGGACACAAGGTACGACAGCACACCTCTCAGAGTAACCGATGTGAAGGGGACGATGGTGATAGCTGCCAGCCCCTACAGGGTGGTCTCCAGGAATGCATCATTCTTTAAACATTTTGTGCCAGACGGAGATCCCGCAGAGGAGAACGACCAGGACCAAGGACCATGGGCGCCCGACAGAAAGGAAGGGGAAGGCGTGGGTGATAACCACGCACCAGCAGAGAGGTATGAAGAGGTGGACCCAGAGGGACGACCTCGATGGATCATCAAAAGCCCATGTAGACTCATTGAAAAAGCATGACATGGACGTAAGGAGATATGTGAGGGGGAGGTGTTGTGAGGGAAGCGTCTATCCTCTTAAGGGTTTTGAGGCACTGGTGTAAGGAGAGGAAGAGGAGGAGCCTCAGGGAGGAGGAGGAGGCGTTAGTTGATAAAAGTATGTGAACGAAGTGAGACGGTGTCCGTGTTCTCTGTCCTTGCCCCAAGCCTAAAAGGGGGTTTACCAAACAGTCCTACCTACTGTCACTTGCGGCGAGATCCGTGTCTAGCGTTCAGCCCAAATTAAGGCCCCATTACTGACGCTGCTATTATTATTTGATTTTTTGTTTTTATATCTCTGCCTTTTCTGGACCAATGACGCCTGCAGATGGCTTTCTGCATCCTTGTTCTCTGCTCTACAGTATTGTGCAATCTTTTAGATTGGTCTTGGTGCACTCCAGGTTAAGTCAAGACTAAGGCAGAGCCATTATTAACGTCATGGCCCCCCAATCAACGATTCAACGCTCATTCCTCCCTTTCTTGTCCCAACATTTGACAACTTTCTATAATCTCTCGGGTACTGCAACCTTTCTAGATGCTTTGGACTACAGCTCTCAGCATCCCCATCTGCTTTTGTCAATGGGGAGGATTCATGGGATCCGTAGTTCAAAACATCTGCTGGGGAATAACCTATAACGATTATCTTGTGAATAATCAACCTTGTATATATGAAAGGCTGGGATGACAACATCAGGATCCAATGAAGACACTGAAGCTGGTTAAAGTGTCCTAGTGCACTCAGAAAAGTAATGGCTATAGTTACACAATACGCGACCTACTTGGGGTGTCGAGCAGGTCATTTTGCAGGAGCCGTACCACAGCAACATAATTCTGCTATCCTCTGCTTCTACCTGCTCTCCAAGACCAGCTCATAGTGGTTCTGCACATGCTATTCCGGGGAATAGGTTTTGTAAATTCCACTCAGGCCTACTTGTGGCTGCCAAAAACGCTCCATCTATTACTCGTCAGTCTTTTGTCACATGAGTGGGTCGGGTATGCCCAGACATGGGTCCCTAGACTGCTGCCAAGCTACGCTTCCCTGAAGTTGCCTAATTATACCGAAACATGTCTGGGTTGCTTGTAGTCTTGACCAGAAGGGATGTGGCCTAGCAATGCGGGACAGGCTGTTCGTTTTTGGGAGTGACCAGTGCTGATTTGCATATGGTTGCCCCTTCTGTAATGAGAGAGTAGGCAGAAAGAATGCAGATTTGGAGGGTTGCCCAGAACAATGCTGGTGGTTATGATTTATTCAACACCCCCCATCATCACTTTTCAGTGCTGGAAAAGTCTCCGAGATGATTAAAAGCAATAGGTGTTCTATAACTACCCTTGTTTTCTGCTGACCTATTCTATAAATTGACACTTCTACAATTGAGTTGGTTCCAATTATATATTCCGTATCATAATATGAAATTATCCTTCCATGTTAACTTCTGAAAGGAAGTTGTGCTCCTTTGCTACATCAAATGTTTTATTTGTTGGCACAACAAAAAACATCATTGCACAAAAATAAGTTGTTTTTGCTCCACAAGTCATAGAGCCATGCGCCACTTGCAGACAGACTAGTTTGCTTATCTGACTAGCTTTGCGTTGCTCCTATGCTTCAAAGAGTAAGGCATTACAGCCCAGTGGAGAGGGCTGTGACCGCTGTTATTAACAGTGCAAACTGAGGGAAAGGGATGATGACCCCTGTGGTGTCACGTGCCCTGACGTGAAAGGTCACGTGACACAGGAAGGGGAGGAGAAAATAAAGGTATCACCGGAACTGGCGGATTCGCACCAGTCCGGGTTTATGCAACCTAACACAGAGTCGCGTGTTACTGCTGCGCGGCGCCCTGCATGATACGAGAGCAAGACGGCCTCCGCTGAAGGCCGCGTTCATTCCCCTGCTGCCGCCCGCTCTACCGGCGGCAGCCGACATCACACTGGCGACGAGGCGGTTGTGGACTGCGCGCCTCCCGGCATTGGAGGGAGCCGCTGCATCCACGGACCCACGTAATCGCCGCGGATGCCGGTAAGCACTGTCCCCGGCTCCGCCCACGCTCAATGCATGATCCGGCTGGCCGCACCTGAAAAAAAAATAAACCTGTTACGCCAGCGCCCCAAGGGAACCACAGCACGATTTATCACACACGGCCCGCGCATATCACACGCGGCCCGCCCAGAACTACAGCGCTCCACGTAGGGTCACGTGCCATCACACCAAGCACCCCAGCGGCCACGACAAGCTCACCAGCAACACTCAACACCCAATAGAGCAGCATGTCGAGCCCCAGCACCAGCCCGACAAGAATCACCAACTCATCATCATCAAGGAGGAGCATCACTGATGAGCGCAGCGATCCCACGCTAACAACATTCATGCCACCATTCGACCCGTTCACCAGCGGAGCTGCCATCAGGTGGGAAATATGGCTGCAACAATTTGAGATGCACCTAGAGGCCAGAGACATCGCCACACCCAAAAAGATGCGCACCTTCCTTTTGCTCAACGTAGGGTCAGCGGCTCTGCGCCTTTTCAACGCCCTGCCAAACCGCGGGAGCGACATCGGCTACGCAGCGGCGAGAGCTGCGCTCACCAACATGTTTAAGCCTGACCTCAATCCAGACTACGAGAGGTTCCACTTCTGTATGGCGAGACAACGCGAGAGAGAGACGGTGGACAAATTCCACGCTCGCCTTCGCGAAATGGCCGTAGGCTGTGAATTCCCGGACGAAGAATTCGCCTCCAAATCATCAATGGGATCTCCTCTGAAAAACTAAGAAGGGCAATTCTATCAGAGAGGAACATGCGACTATCGCGCATTCTCGAGACAGCGCGTCTCCGTGAACAGACAGAAGACCAAGTAGCGGTAATGGAAGCTGCCATCCAGAGACTACCGCTAGACAGCCCCAGACCCGCAGAAGACTTAGCAGCTATCTCCAAGCAACAAAGCACGCGCCCGAAACAGAACCAGAGGCCCCACCCGTCACAAGGACGAGATCAAGCCTGCAAATGGTGCGGAGGCCCATGGCATAAAGGCGAATCTTGCCCCGCCTGGGGGTCCACATGCAGAAAATGCAATCGACTTAACCACTATGCAGCCGTCTGCCTGAATCCGCCGAACAGGAATGACAAAGACCCAGGCTCACGCCCAGCACAAGAACAACGAAGAAAATTCGCACCCAGAGAACCTTCCCGCCAACAAGCGAGGAGAGGTAAAGCTAGAGCAGTCGATGAGTCCCAAAGATCCCCGAGCTCGAGCGACTGCGACGACAGCGACAGCAGCTCATCCCCCGAAAGGCGGAACAAAGGGAGGAAGAAGAAAGGGAAAAGACAAGTACACTGAGTACACTTAATATCAGCAGTCAAATCAGGCCGGTCACGCCAGAAGAAGAGACCATCGTGCACATTCCTCTCCAACGGAGACCCACTCAAAGTAATAATTGACACCGGCGCGACAGTAAACGTCATGCCTGTGACCGCATTCAACAGACTTCACCCAAAACCAGAACTCCACAAGAAGAAAGTCAGGCTATATGCCTATGGATCCAAGAAACCCCTCCCAGTGCAGGGATCGTTCAAATCAGACTTTGCGCACAACAACACAAATTGCCGTGCACGGATCTACGTCGTAGATGCCGGCTGCGAAACTTTATTGAGCTGCAGAACAGCAGAGAAACTGAAGCTGATACACTTTGCATTCAGCGTTCAACACGACGAACTTAGCAACATCCTAGGTCGACACAAGAAACTGTTTCAAGGCATCGGATGCCTAAAAGGGAGGTCTATCAAACTCCACATAGACCCTACCGTTGAACCCAAGGCGGTGCGCCACCGACGGATCCCATTTCACCTGAGAAATGCAGTAGAGAAAGAGCTATCTAAGCTCGAAGACGCAGGAATCATCGAGAGAACATCAGGCCCGACCCCGTGGGTCTCGCCAATGGTGGTAGCCCAGAAACCGAAACAGCCAAACGCAGTAAGAATATGCATTGACATGAGGCTCCCCAACGTAGCCATCGGCCGAGAACGCCACGTAACTCCCACCATTGACGAGCTCATCGTGGATCTCACAGGAGCGAAAGTATTCAGCAAACTCGATCTCCGGTCGGGATACCACCAGCTAAGGCTATCCAAAGAATCACGGTATATCACCACGTTCTCGTCCCACCTCGGCCTAATGAGATACAAGCGACTAAATTTTGGGATATCATCCGCCGCAGAGGTTTTCCAGCATGAGATCCGCAAAGTCATCACAGGGCTGGCAGGTACCACCAACATCAGTGATGACATCCTTGTATACGCCTCAGACAAGGACGAGCACCACCGACGGCTGGCAGCAGTCCTGAAAAGACTTGAGGAGGCGGGTTTGACACTCAATGCAGAGAAATGTGAGTTCAACAAAGACGAACTATGTTTCTTCGGCTACATTTTCAGCGCAGCAGGAGTATCCCCTGACCCATCCAAGGTACATGACATAAAAGATTTCAAGCCACCCCAGTCTGCCTCGGAGGTGCGAAGCTTCATGGGGATGGCAACATATGGCGCGCGTTTCATCCCCGATCTCGCCAGCATCGCGAGCCCTCTCAGAGAACTGACCAAGAAGGACCAAAGATGGGAGTGGACCGAAGTACACCAACAGGCGTTCCAACAGATCAAAGACGCCCTGTCCGCCACCACGACCATGGCATTCTTCAACGTGGAGCGGCAGACTGAACTCCTTGTTGATGCCAGCCCCGTGGGCCTAGGAGCTGTGCTGACCCAAATAGACAGCGAGGGTAGAGTGTTCCCCATCGCGTTTGCCAGCAGGGCCCTCACGAAGCCCGAACAAAACTATGCCCACATAGAAAAGGAAGCCCTGGCCATACTGTGGGGGTGCCGCCATTTCAAGGTGTACCTGTTAGGAAAACAGGCAAAAGTCTTCTCCGACCACAAGCCCCTGATCCCGATATTCCGAGGTTCCGCCCCACACCCTCCTGCCCGCATAGAGAAGTGGATGCTGCAACTGCAGCCGTACAACATTGAGGTAGAATATCGGCCAGGCTCGGATAACCCGGCAGACTATCTGTCCCGCCATCCACGACCCGCTACCGACAGCGAACAACATCACGCAAGAGAAACGGACGAGCATGTCTGTCACGTGGTAGCATGCGCCAGGCCGCGAGCCCTGACACTGCAGGAAGTAGTACAAGAGACAAAAGAGGACACAATTCTGCAACACACTGCCTCAGCCATTCAATCAGGAAGCTGGAAAAACTATCTCATGTCGACGTCCCACCGCACCGTATCAGCTCAGACCAAACTCAGAGCCCTGTTTGGGATCAGGCACGAACTCTCGATAGCACCGGAAGGAGTGCTTCTGAAAGGTCACCGCATCATACTGCCAGAATCCTTCGAAGAAAGGGCACTCAAACTAGCCCACAGTGGACATCAAGGGATTGTCAAGTCCTCGGCGTACCTCAAGTCCAGAATGTGGATGCCAAACATGCACCAAAGAATCACTGAGCTGGTAGAGTCGTGCGCAGCCTGCCAAGCGTCCAGGAGACCAGAGAACCCAGAACCGATCAACAGTGTCCCACGGAGCTGCAAGCGATGGGACGCGGTCAGCATGGACCACTGCACCATTGCAGGCGAGGGATACCTGCTCGTAGTGATAGACAAATTTAGCAGATACCCCGAAGTAGAGCATGTGTCCTCCACCAACGCTGAAACCACCATCCTCACACTGGAGAAAATATTCACCACGCATGGGATCCCGAGGAAAGTGAAAAGTGACAATGGACCATCATTCCCCAGCCAGGAGCTGCGGGAATTTTTCAAAGAGGTAAACGTAAAACATCAGCGCATTACCCCACGATGGCCTCAGGCTAATGGTGACGCGGAACGCTTCATGGGATCGTTGAACAAAGTTATCAGAATTGCCAAGGAGCAAAGGCACCCCTGGCTAAAGGCAGTGTATCGGTTTCTAAGAACGCACCGGCAAACCCCACACTCCGCCACTGGAATCAGCCCAGCAGCCCTCATGTTTGGAGTACCAATACAGGCGGAACTCCCGGTACATCCACACTGGGTTGCACCAGAGCTAGACATCCCAGAAATGGACGCAAGAAGGAAGAGGCACAACGAGCAAGAAAGCATCGCCAGACGCGCGTGCCATCGAGAACTAAACCCAGGAGACACGGTCCTCGTCAAGAACCGGGCACAGCCAAAGAAGATGTCCCTAAACTTCGAGGTTCGTCCGTGGACAGTCCAGACCACCAACCACAGCATGGTCACTGCCATCCGAGGAGGGGACACCGTGACCCGGAACATATCCCACTTTAGGAAAGTACCCCCGGAAATGTGGGAAGAACCCCCCCCATCCCCGAGAGATAGGACCACTGACACGCCCCAAAGACGCATACCATCGAGCAGTGAAAATGCGCCGGAAGAGTCAGACGGACCGCACCCACCAGAGACAGAGATGGGGGAAAAGACCACCATAGAAAGCTCGCCCAAAGGAAGGAACACCCGCTACAGCCTGAGAGAGAAGCCCAAGCCGTCATCTCGCCTCCAGGGGTATGTCGTGGACGGAATATACCGTCAAAGAACTGGTGCAAGAGACGGCAATCCAGGTTAAAATGTGTTCCATTGTTATCTGTGATTTTGCCTCCAAATTAGGAAGGAATGTGGTGTCACGTGCCCTGACGTGAAAGGTCACGTGACACAGGAAGGGGAGGAGAAAATAAAGGTATCACCGGAACTGGCGGATTCGCGCCAGTCCGGGTTTATGCAACCTAACACAGAGTCGCGTGTTACTGCTGCGCGGCGCCCTGCATGATACGAGAGCAAGACGGCCTCCGCTGAAGGCCGCGTTCATTAGTACCATTATAATATGGCTAAATCACAAAGGAGGAGGAGGCCAGAACCTTGCCGTGATCATTGTCCCAGTGGAATGTTGGCTAAATTTTGTGGCTCTAATTAGGCAATAAACCTCGATGGGTGGGGGCTTTACCAACTTTTAAAAAAAAAACTACAAACAAAGATGGCTGCCATGGATTAGGGAGAAGCAAAATACATCTAGTCCCTTCTCCCTTTCCATGGCGGCCACTGCAGCAACAGAGATTGCGCCGGTGAGGGACAAGGGTGTGCAAACTAAGTGGGGTGGGGTGAGTGCGAAATATTGAAATTGGGGTCGGGGGTGAGTGGGGGAAGGAGGCAAAGAGGAGTGTGGAGTTGGGAGTGCACTAACCTCATTCTTGGCAGGGAAGATGACGGCCTCCTACTTCCGAGAGTGCTCAGAGCAGGGCATTACCATGAGGGTGCTAATGTTAGGAAATCTGCTGCTGGGAAAAATAGGTTTCCTTTGGGATTCAACACTAATTGAATGGCTCATGTATTTATTGTATTTGATCAGGGGTCTGCAAACTGTATCTCTCTTGGTGTTTTGTACTGCAACTCTCAGGGTCACTTAGGTTTGCTAGGGGTGGTGGGAAGCAAGACCACGCAGAGCAATACAGGTACGAATCCCGGTTCCGTGCTTAGAAACCGAACTCAGGTACGGTATTAGGCGTGTTATAAAAAAACTATTAAATAAATAAAATGAATTAATTAAAATGCAAAGCATCTAGAGTCAAAGGTTGCAGGCCCTTATATTAGAACATTGGAATGCTGGCGGTTCCATTAAAGGCAATGCAGTGGTAGAGGGTGACAATGAAGCATTTGAGCCAGCACCAGCAGGCGCTAATGTGTGTTAGGTGACCGATTATCATGTTAGTGGTCCTGAGCCAAAGCCAAGGGCTGTTAACTAGGTAGAAGCTCGTCCAGCACACCATGGAGTCTGCTGGTAAGGGGTGTAACGCTACTAGAGCTTGTGCGGGTGGAAAAACAAAAGCCTCACCCAGGCTTACTCTTAAGGAGCTTGTCTATATTTTTGTGACCAGGGCCCCCTGTGAGCACATCACAAAGGGAAGCGTGCAAGGCATTGTTTTACAGGAGGTTAACGCCTGCACCACAAGCTTTCTGATTGGCTAGATTGCTGGAAAGAAAGAGAATAAGAAGAAATAGAAGCAGCAAATGCATTCTTATACTGAAACATTAGAGCCCAGATCAGAGGGCTCTATTGTGTGGTAGGTGACCAACGTCCAAGGTAGTGATCGTGAGAAAAAGTGGCAGCATCTGAAGAGGGCACAGGTCACATGGCACACCATGGAGCCTGATGGTAAGGATTGTAATGTTAGTAGGGCAGGGGTCAAGTCCTAAAAATTTAAGTGGGGGGACTCATCAACAAATGTAATGGGATGTGACGTCGGCAGAAATTAGCATATCAAGGGGAAGTATGTGCATTTCATTACTTGGCTTTGCATAACCACTCGAATTGCACAGGACGAATGGCATTTGCCTTTCATAAAAACAACACACACACAAAACCCAGAGAGGATATTTTCTTCTAATAGTGTTTTTGAAAACGCTATAAGATGTGCATGTTTTAAACTCAAAGAGCCAATGCAAGTGTTTTCCCTGGGACTTGCAGTACCGAAATGGGACATTTTAGACCTCATTACGGGGTGGGCGCAAAGCGATACCGGGCACCGTTAAGGACATCGATGCCGGTAATCCCTATGCGCCCTATTCCGAGGTCCCTTAGCGGGTCCCTTCCTTAACGCCTGGTTTTACCAGGCGTTATGGACGGGGCCCGTTAAGGGACTTCAGAGCTAATAACGGTACCGCAATTTGCGGTACCGTTATAAGCGCCTTCCCATTGAGCCCTATGGGGGCTCAAATGGGAAAGGGGAATGGCTTTTTCAATGGGGATTTACCGGTCCCGCCAAGGTCAGACTGGACCGGTAAGTCCCCATTGAACGGGACCGGACACGGTCCCAGTATTGGTGGTAGTCATGGCGCTAATAGAGCCATGACTACCACCAACCTTGGAATGAGGGCCTTTTAGTTGTGTGCTATTTTTCACCAGGTTATGTAGTGCAGTGGTGAAGTGTCCTGGCCTACAAACCCAATGACTGTGATACGATCCCTGACTGTGGTTCGATCCCCGTGGTTGGCTTGGCTTTAATTAATACATTCAAATAAGACATTCAATGTTTCTCATTTTAGCTGGGTGGGACTAAGTCCCCCCTCTGAGAAAAGTGGGTGGACTCCGTGAGGGGGATGAAGGGAAGCCTCAACCTGAAGCTTACTGTGACCAAGCTTGTCCATGTCCCCTTGCCCTGTGCCCAGTGTGTACACATCACAGACGTAAGCTAGGAATGCAGCCTTTGCATGCAGGTGGAACCTGCACCCCAAGCTTGGTGACTGGCTAGAGAACCAGAAACTGTGAGAAGAACAAAGAGAATCATGGGATACAGGCTTCTATGGGTGGATGGACCCACACTCAGCACTTTCTGATTGTCTAAGGAGAAGAAAACATGCTTTAATGAAACTTTATAGAGCACATCCGAGGGTCCTATCGGGTGTTATCGTCCCCCAAGACCAAGCTAAAGGGTTATAATGGAAGGGAGAGCCTGCACTCCACACTTTTTGATTGCCAGAGGGCAGAGAACACACTCCAATGGCTGGTGTAAGCTTTCTGCCCGAGAATATAATTATTTGTCCTTTGTCTGTCTCCCCGTTTGTAACATAAAATTCTATCCTCGATGGCTGGTATGTTCTATTAGCATTTCAGCCGTTCTTCCACCATTCCATTTCCCTCTTTTTATAGGCTCTCACCTTTGGATATAATTAAGCAATAAGCCCCGAGCTGGGGGGCATTAACGCTTCAGGTAATGCCCCGGGCTCCCTAGTTACAGGCCAGAGCGAAGCTGTTCCCAGTGCCAGCGAGTGACCAGGCACCACAAGGGAAGTGGGGAGTGGGTGGCAGGGGGAAAATATGTGTAAAAGGGGGTGTAGGGGAAGAGGACACGGGGCGCAGGGCAGCATTTAACTGAGCACTTGGCAGGGGAAGATGGTAGCCTCCAGCACTGAGGAGGCTCAGAGCAGTGGGATTACTGTATGGTAATCTCAGGGCCACCTCATTGGCTGCGAGGACTAGGCCATTCCCACGCCGGGTACTATTACTATATACAGGGCCCTTTATTTTCTGTTACTAAAGATTTTTGTTTTAGCAGGTGTGCCCTATTAAATTCTATAACAGTTTAACTTAGTGATGTTCACACAAGGACACAATTGTACATTTGTGTATGGCTTCTTAAATTCACCAATACCAGCTCTCTATCAAACAAAATGTTGGAATATTCCTTTTAGGTGTTTTTACCTGTCAGCTTTTCATATTTCTTCTTCTTCTTCTGTGCTTTTGCAAGGTTCAGCTCAGTCAGCTTCTCGTCGACTTCAACGCAAGCCGGCGCTGGATTCTGTGTCTCCAGGTAATCCACCTCCCGCTCCAGCCTATCGACGCGCACATTGGTGTTCTCCATATCATTTCTCAGTGACTCCTTCTCTTTTTCCACATTCTCTAACATACCCACGACCTGGTTCTTAAATTCACGCAGCTCAGTGGTGTAGCGGCTGCTCTGGTCATGCCACTGTGTAATTCTGTCCTGCAAAAGGAAAGGAGCTAAAATGATAAGCAAAGTGACAAGTATACTGTTTCCTCTGCACCATATTCAAATAGTTCCACAGTGATACAATTATACTTTAATAATCATTTTATTTAATTTAGAGCTGTTAAAAGATTAGTTTAAGAATTCAGCCGACACATGTTTCGGACTATATGGTTAGCCTTCATCAGGACTTTTAAATTATGAAGTCCAGCTCCTCCTAAAGTGAAAAACCCATTCATAACATGATGTATACTGTGTCTTTATTAAACTTGTGGTTGTGGGCAAGAAGTAAAGTTACATTAACTGAATAAGTATTTGATTTAATAGTAAAATATGTAGTATTTCTACAGAAATGGATATACAAAAAGGAAATGGTGGTATGAGGTAAGGTTACCAAGGAAATTACCAAAACATGCAATGCCAGTGTGGGTATTCTAGTCTAAAATGCTAGACCTATACAAGGCTGACCAGCAGAATAATGTTAGGGTTGTAGTCGAAGGCTCTAGGGAAGGAGTGCTACACTGTTAATCTCAGATGGTCCTGTGTGTGGAGCATAGTAGCTTGCTGCATGTTGTGGTGTGCTGCAGCAACTCTACACAAATCAGGAAGTAATGAGGAGACATCCTGGCTATCTTGTTCTGAGCTGTGTAATGACCTGATTCAGTTGGAACCTTAATGCTGAAAGTTGACAGGGCCTAGTTTAGTAGCGCTTATTTAGTCCACGCTGTCGCAGTGCCGATATGTGCCTAGCACACTTGAGAGGAGAGGAGATGGTTCACAACAAACCCAAGGGAGATGATCAAGAGACTTATCTGATCTGTGTTGTGTTGATGTCCTTCGCTTCAAAAGACCCCCCCCCTGTCCGCCCAATTGTATCAGGGGTGAATTCCATCCTAGAACCTCTAAAATATGTGGACGCATTTCTCCAACCACTGGTTCGTATGATGCCCTCTTCCGTCCAAGACACTACACAGATCTTCAAAGAAATAGAGGGAATCAACTTCAACCCAGAAGAATAACTATTATATGGACTTGATGTAGTAGCCTTGTACACCAGTATTCCCCAAAGGCCATCAGGCGAAATGTTGGAAGAAAGATTGCTCCTTGATCAGAAAGTAACTACGACACCGATATCTTTCATCCTATGGGGTGCAGAAATGACATTAACTGAGAATTACTTCGATTCAACAGAGCTTTCTATCAAAAGATACATGGAGCAGTCATGGGAGCAACTCTGGTGCCCAGTGTAGCTAATCTGTATATGGAATCATTTCAAATTAATAAGATCTACAATGAGACTAATCCATATAGGAAACATATACGAATGTGGAGACGCTACATAGATGATATCATGATTGTATGGAAGGGTAATGAAACTGAGGCAAAACATTTTTGTGAGTGGTTCAACCCGCAATATAGATACTTGAAATGTACCCACAATTTGAGCAAAAAAGAACTGAACTTTCTGGACATTACCATCACCGTCGAAGAAGACAGAAAAACACTCTTTGTAAAACCGTTCCACAAACTCACGGATCGGAATTCACTACTACTTTATGGCAGTTTTCACACATGCCATGTCAGGGACAACCTACCACTAGGACAATTCCTACAGCTTAAAAGGAATAGCACTAAGAGACAAGATTGTAAGAAAGAAGCTTTCAAACTGAGAAATAGGTTGCACCGTAGAGGTTATACAAGGGAATTAACACCTAAGGCCTTGAAAAGAGCCAGTAACAATAATCGTGAGTCCTTATTGGAATATAAAGAAATGCAGACAATCAAAAAAGGTGAGAAACTGGTGTTTGTGAATACCTACAGCAACCTCTCCAACTCAATAAAAAAGAACATCAACAAAAAGTGGAAGATTTTGGAAAAGGGCACAAGTTCGAAGTAAGAATCTTAAAGACCAGATAAAACACAATGACATAGGCATGAGGCTACAAGGACAACCAACACAGACTGAAAAGTGGGGAATCCCACCGATGAAGGACCATTTTCCATGTGGAACGTGTTTCTGCTGTTCCCAAACTACCAAAAGTATCGACATCGACATCGGTCTAGCAAAACCATGGAGACAGATAAGCTTTGCCAACTGCAACTCCAAGATGGTGATGTATGGGATATGGTGCCAATGGAAAAATCTATACATGGGGAAAACCGAGAGGAAAATCAAAACAAGGATAACAGAACACAAGGCCTGTATAAAAAATTCGATACAAAATGCCCTCATGGTAGCCCATGTGATTGAATGTATTCACAAACCAGAAGAGATGAAATGGTGAGTCCTCTTCCAACTTAAAACTGGAAAAGACGCTAACATGGAAAAGAGAAAATTACTAAATAAAGAACACCAATTAATTTGTCCAGCCAAAAGCGTAGAAAGAGGCCTCAATGAGAAAATAGAATGGTCGGAATATTAACTTGGTAAGAGGTGTTGCTAACAGTATCCAGACTGTCACTCTACATTAAGTCTCTTAGTCAAGATGTACATCAGACGGAATCTAGTTGAGGCAAACATTATCCCCAATCCAAACGTGTCGACGATATACTATTTCAATGAACGTTGATCAGGTATAATCAAAATCCGAACCCTTCAACATCATTATGTCTCATGCAACGCACCCATACTTCACTGTGCAACTACCCTACATGCCCAGCGGCACGTTGTTTACCATGCATGAGCGTTTACTATACCACGATATGAGCACTCTCCATGGAAAAATAACTAGACCTAGAAGTTTGATTTGTTCTTGTAACTCTCCCTTGTCCTAGTGTGCTTCCAACCCGCAAGGTTAGGGGTTGCGGTATATCGCATGCGACTCGAGGATAGTTAGCGATGCGTTTATTCACCGCACTCTTCGGTCCAACACAAAGAAATTAGCAAAAAAAGAAAGAGGACTGGCAATGGTTTGTCCGCTGTAAGTCAATAACGAACCCATGTGGGACGTCTAGAGCCATGAACACAAGAGTAGGACTACGGTGACGCGGTCTATGGTGACTTATTTTTCAATTTCCCATCAAATGAACAAAATCGGCGCATATGATTAAAACCAGAAGAGCGCTAAAAACATCACCTGAAAGAGCTCCGACCAGCAAGAAGATTGACCCTGGCTCCACAAATGGGTAAAATGGCGGCAAATTGGTGAGCACTCATTGAGGACAGCACAATTTCACAGTGAGGCATTACAAATAACAACCCAAAACAATCAACCTTTAAAATAATGGGACAATCGCAATGTTAAGCTGCCTTCTTCGTTCCATAGTAATACGAATAACTGTGGATCGGGACCCACAAGATGAAATTGCGGTGTTAAGCCGCTCTTTTGACATTCTACAACACCAATGCTGTGAACATTAAAGTCGCCATACCAGGTAAGAACATTGCCATTCACCCCCGTAGTTCAGATGTTAGATCTACCGCAGTTAGTCATGTATGTATTGTACTGTATTGTATTTGGTTATTTATATAGTGCTCTTTCCCCACATGTGTGGCCTTAATGTGCTTTTTCCTCGGTTGGAATGCCCTTGGTGACTGTAGTCGATGTGGTTGGAAATTCTAGGGGGTTTACCTTTGGAGATGCCTGTGTGCATGTTGCCGTTCTAAGACTTGGGTGGCTGACAAGGCTCGACTAAGCAGCCCAAGAGAGGTCAGACACATGGGTGGGTGCTGTTGAGGGTTAGTGATAGATTGCTATTGTTGAGAGAGAGTCTAAGTGAGGCCAGCTATACCGGTTTCGTCTTGGGTGGTGGTCACTGTATACTAGTGGCAGAGGTGTTGAGGTACATCAGGTGTTTCGGTCTGGACGGCTATGTGTGAGCTAGACCAGATGTGCTGGGCTGTAGCCGTATTCTAGTGTGCGTGGTAGATTACACAACCACAAAAGCGGGTGGGATAATAGCATTCCTTTTTGGTTTAGGCACTGGGACCATACACCTGCATCCCTCCCCTTCCCCCGAGGGATTCCCATACGCGCACAACAAGAGAGCCCAGAACAGCCAGTTCAAACCAGATGAGCGGACGAGTGGCTGAAGAACACAGAACACTGAGAGTGATGGGGGACACCATTAGTACACCGTGGGATTGATATAAATATGTTATAAAATAATCTAGGCACTAGAACTAAGATTCTGAGACAAGAGCATCTCAACATATAACTACTATTAAATGGTGGCAATCCCGAAAGTAGCATGACTACTTTGTGAACAAGATTACCCAAATGGACGTGACTAGTTATAACCAAATCCTAGTTAACTTCTTATTGTTGTAATACATCTATACAGTCATCCCCAAGGGACAAAGCCTCTGGTAGTTAAATGGAGACAGAGACTACAATACATATGCCTTAGTGAATGACAACTATTGAGTTCTATAACCTCCCAAATTTTACAAATAGTATGTAACCTCTCAAAGTCGAGTAGCAACAACTCGTTTACTGTATTTACAACCAGACGAACATACGGTAACTGACACCAATGGTCTTGTCGTTTCAGGAGAGTAAAATGGGTCCTTCAGAACCGACGATACCTAAATGTATTACGGTGAAGATAATTGGGGCATTTCTGGATTAAGAAATAAACCCCAGCAATTGTTTTCAGTTGAAAAAGGAGATAGCAAGCACCTGATGAAATTCCTCTCGTGTTGTTGTGTCAATAGACAAAAAAGGAATGAAACATGTTGGGTGAATTGAATGAAAGGGTGAAATTGAGTTTGCAGAGTGAAGGAGCAGTTTGTGTAATTTTCCTCAGTGTACTGTATAGCATGGAGCACTTTATCTATTACAGACGTGTTATATTATTGCGGCTGTTTTCTAAATAAAACCAAAATGAATACAATATTTTATTTAATACAATACGAAATTGTTTGAAGTGTTGGATTTCTGGGACTTAATGAACAGCATCCCATTGGAATAAGTGAGCCCCACACTTCTGAGACGACCCAGACCCATGAGCACTGTTGTTTTTGTTAAGTTTAGCCACCTAAAGAGGGGCTGCTCGGGTGGGTCGGTTGAAAAACCCTGCAGCCTCTAATTTGTTGTAGAGTTGATGGCCTTCTCAACAGTTGTCACCCAGTTGAATGAAGAGGTCTATTGAGGCCAAGAGGAGATGACTAAGGAAGATAATCCTGTTGCTTGCGGGGAAACAGTGGAAGAGGATGCCATGGCATCGATGCAGATCCAACCAGCCCTCATCCGGGGCAGTTAGACGCAAGCGGCTGTTTCTCTCAGTGGGTGGAGGAGTTTGTAGCTTTCAAACTCATGACTGTCGCATCTCCTCCACTGGCTTGCAGCCACCTGTGTCAGTGAAGGTAAAGATGTCACACTTTTCACGGGCAGACCATTGAAGCTCAGGGCAGGCCCCTCTTCCGGATGGCGAGCAGCTGATGAAAGTTACAATGTTCTTGGGTAAAAAGCTTAAGAATTGGAGAGCTCCCCAGACAGGCCTGGTCAATAAATGGTGAGTCCAGAGGAGGTTCCTGGGACACTTCTGAAGTCCACTGAAGGCAGGATGACGCTGGACGACACAAGACTAGTTGATTCCACCAGTCCAGGGGAGCAACACACCGGTCAAGAACGTCCCTCGGGATTGGCGCTGGCAAAGCTGGATACTTCTGCTGCATTCCTCCCGGTCTCCCAAGTCCGTTTTCTCCTCATTGGACTCTAGGCTCTGGTGGGCAACCTCCAGGATGGCGCAAGACCCACTCCTCGTAGGAAGTGCAGCACTTTGAGCGAGACAGGTTGGGAATGAGAGGGTGAGAAATAAAGCAAGAGTGTAGGAGGAAGGATGCGAGGGGTTAGAGAGTGAGGGTGAGGCGGCGGGTGGATTAGTTGTAGATAGAATAGGCTGAGTGGAGGTAGAGAGAGGTGTGGTAGGTTGGGAGGGGGTAGAGAGAGTGGTAGGTGGATGGTTGGTTGGTGTCGAGAGAGTGGGGGTGGGTGGGTGGGTGATGGTAGGTAGTTGGGGACAAAAAACATGAAGAACAAAGCAGCCTTGGGAGGACTTGTCAAAAGGTGCCCAAAATAGCCCAAACAGAATCCAACCAGCACACGTAATGGGGGTCTGGTGGATGGCCAAAGGGAGTGGGAGTGAGTTGGGTGGGGGTAGAGAGAGTGGGTGTTGTCGGGTAGAAAGACAGCCTGAGGAGGACAAAAAAGAGATCTTTTGTCAAAGGTAGCCGAAAATAGCCACATTGTCCCCCACAAAAGCCCAAAATAGCCCAATATGAAATCACTGCGCGGCTTGGACATGGCTAGACTGGAGCCCGACTCGCTTCTTGGAAAGCCGCGGATTGAGGCAAATATTGTTGGGAACTTCTCATTGGGCAGCGTGGCGGAGATTAGTGATTTCATTGTTTCATGACATGGCAGTGCGCGTTGCTATGGCAACCAGATAACCTCCGTTCAGAATGCCCTCTCCTCTTTAACAATGGGTTCAGCAATTTTGTGACGCAAACGCCCCCAAAAAATCGCCAACACGGAAAAGGAAGCTATTATGAAAAAGTCACCATTATAAAGTGTCCAGATTCATTTTCATATAGAAGAAATAAAAAGAAAAGACAATAAAAGCGACAAGAAGTTTCTATGTTTCTGGAAGTGCACAAGCTTTCCACAAAGACTACAATATTCTATTTTGTGGAGGTCCCATTGGAATGCATGCAGCTAACAACCCAACCCATTCATTCATTTGGCGGAGCGCCAGGGGTTAACTAAAATGTGGCAATTAACACAATCATTTTCAAAACAAATGCGCCCCTCCCCCTACTTGCTGGACAGTAAGTTGGGCCTCTCTGCTTGGGAGGACCTCCTCCATCACAGAAGGGGGTGCTCGGTGGCGGGGGGTGCAGGGGAGGGAGGTCATTGTTGGCGGCCATAGCGCGTCTGCTTAATACAAGGCCGCCCCTGCTTTCTGCATAGGAGTTAAGTTGCTACTGTATTAAACAAATACATGGACATTGAAAATAGGTTTTGCTTATTGCACGAGCGATGGCGGAATCAGCTTCCGATCTGCCCTGTGCTTGAGGCCTCAGTCCCAGGAATCGGGATAGGGCGGCCATGTCACAGAGACACCCCTTTTCTAGCCCTGCACTTCCAACCAGCAAAGCATTGGTACGAGGTGGCCTTGGTCTGTTCCGTTGCACTTTACCAAGACTACATTTCCCAGGATGCACGTGTTTGGTGCATGGAAGCCTATCAGCGGACACGTGGCGTCGCGTCGGCACTGAGCCAACTTGGTGATCCTACGCAGATGTGGTCTAGTGGCTAAATGTTCCTAATTTCTCATTCAGGTTTCTCCAAGTGCAATGGTCCCTCAGCATGTCACGTGAAATCCCCTTACCTGCCAAATTATCCATTAAGATAGCTCAGGTGTTAAGTGCTCGCCTCTGCACATTTGTAGTGCAATTTAGGGCTCACCCTTCTTTCCTCTAAGGTCGAAAAATTAGGCACCATCAAGTTAGCGAATAAAAACATCTGATATTACAGTGCTTAGAAGCAAGGTAATACCACCTATTAGTACAGTGCTTAGAAAGAGGACACATCTGGCATGGCATGACGCACTATATACAAACCTTGTCACGTTGTTAGTAAGTGTAATATAAACAAACAAGATATTAGTATTTCTTTTGAAAGCAAGAGTTGGCGTCAGCAAAAATGGTGCAAAAACGATAGGCTCACCTCGAGCACAGCCAGCCTCCGCTCCATGTACTCCATGAGGCTCTGCTGCTGCGCATCCATGACCGCAGAGAGCGCCAGGAGCGCGCCGAGAAGCGCAGCCCTCGCGTCCATCTTAAGCTGCGGCGCCTACTTTGCCGGAGAGTCTGTTCCTTGCACTTGTTTCCAGCCGCGACCCCCCCCTGTGGCTGGTGGGATGGTCGCTTCCCCGCTACACTCTGTCTTATTCCGTCTCCCGACGGGCTTGGAATGCTCCTGGCGGTGGGCGGGGCCTCGCCACATCCGAGCTGTCCGTTTCCCAGGTTTGATTAAAGCCAGATGTGCCTGGGAGGGCCCTGAGAGGCCTCGGAGTAAACAGGCTTCAACCGCCTTAACCTTTTCACTTCCAAAATCTCCCACCTCAAGCTCTTGCCGTGAACTGTGTGTGTGTGTGTGCTGGTGTGGGTTTCATGTAGCAGAAGAGATAACAGTGGGTACAGTGAAAGGGTACAATATGATGGCTGTAGTTGGGAGAGTCCATGTGAAAGGCCATGGAGAGAGTGGATACACTGCAGAGGCGTCGACAGAGTCGGGCCTGAGCGGGCATGGGCCACCCAAAATCTCTAAGTGCCCACTCAGCACCGCTGTGCGGGCATGTACAGATGTTAGTGTCGCTGTGGTGGGCCCAACTACATTAGCTTCAGGACCCACTTGTTAGACAATCCTGGCCACGGCTCTGGGATCCAGGCAGTGGAGAGAGGTTAGGAAGGGAAAGGCAGACACAGTCTGCATTCATTTGCTACTGGCACCTGTGTGGACGCCCTTCTCTGTCCCAGCAGGCCCCCTCCTTTGCCTTGCCAAGTGTTGGGCTCCCTGTTGTGGTTAGTGAATGCTGAAGGCGGGATTTTATCGGGCGAGGGCCAGAGAGTCGGTTTGATTCCTGCGGTGGGTATTGCTGGGAAGACACGCACATCGCAGGCCCTCGGGGAGAATCTCTTCTGGGCGCTATTGGGCTGGAGGTGTGGTGGCATATATGTGTGATGAGGTGTATTGTCAGTTTCATCCGGATACCCCGGGGGGCTTTGCATCTGGGTGGATGCCAGTACTGCGGGGAAGGGTGCTCCATAATAGGCTTGGGTGCATCCAGCGTTCAAGCATCAGCTTTTTCTGAGGCTATGTGGTGTATTTTGCTTGGCTGAGTGGTGGCAGGTCTTTACCACTCAGATAGTTCAGTACTGTTCCATGGAGGCATTTGAGGGTGATACTAGAAATTGAGGTTCCTCTGGTTCTGCACCAGAAACAGAGCTTTGCTCTTAGTTTGAGGGTCATCGGGTTTTAGCTGTCCTCCCATCTGCCTGCATCATTCTTGATGCCTTGAAGATGAGTGGGCTGGTAGTTCCACCCTCTGAGGTGTTGGGAGGATGCATCGCAAGGCAAGGCCGGCAACCTGCGGTGGTTCCCAACACTATTTAACTTCCATCCTGGTGAAGAGGAGCAGATGGGGGAGGTCATGGGAATTGCTGATCACCTGTCCCATCTTGGTGTTGCGTGCCAGAGCCGAGTCAAGAAGGAACAGTAGATTTTGGGGGTTGAGCCTAGACGCAATGTCTTCTGGAGCGTGGTGTAGGGTAGGTGTTGCATTTGGATTTGTGGCACAGCAGTTCTACTTTTCATCTTTCTCGGGAAGATAGCTCAAGGGCAACGTGCTCGTCTTGGAAGCAAGACGACACGGAGCAGCACAGGTTCGATCACCGGGTCTGCGCTTAGAAACCTCTGGGTATTAAGCGCGTTATAAATAACCTATCATATCATATCCTTGGAGATTAAGGAAGCTTCTGGTCACTCTTCCTTAGGGAATTGACATGCCATGTTCCACCGCTTGCTTCTGACCCTGCAATTTGGGGGTAGGCAGTATAGCTAGGTGGCATTGCTGTAGGACATGTAGGACACATTGATGCTATTGACGTTTTCTTTTGATGTGTGGGTGGAGGTTGATGGAAAAAGGACATTGAGTGCTCTGGATCCGCCGTGGTGGAATCAGACGTTAAGGAGTATCCACGGGTGCGAGGACTCCCACTCTTCGGCCATCGCAGAGTCGGCTTTAGCAGTGAACCGAAAGCTACTTTCAGGTGGAGCAGAAGCAGGAGTCAGGATAATGAGATTTATAAGTGTTAGAGAGAATTCTAATTTATGGCTAATTTCCCTCACCTATTGAGTCCCCCAGCAGCTTTGCTGGACTTCTGGAGTTTATTTCGTTCACTTGGTAAGAGTGTGAGCTTTTCCCCCACTCTTACCCATGTTTTGCCATGTGTCTTTTACCTGTTTTTATGATTGTGGACTCTGTTGTACACCACTTCAGTAGCCCCCTTCTTTTGTGTGTTACACAGCCCCTTCAGTGCAGTGACACAGGGTTGCCTTTTGGACTCCCCCGATTCCATTTCTGGGGCTGACTACAGTCTCCCAGAAAAGGGTACATTTGCCATTAACTTTACTTAGTCAATTTACCACAGATCCAGTACACCCCTTCTTCCATGCAGTAATGGAAAGGGTTACTTCGTATCCCTTTGTATCTGTACCTCCTAGAGCATTGTTTCTCTCTTTTAACATTTAGACTTGGCTGGTGGCAGTGGTATCTACGCTAACTTTTATACCGCGATTATATTAGATAAACGTGGTATTGTTTTAGGCTATTATATTAGTCTCGAACTTAAATCCGCTTGACCAAATACTTTTTCTTTTGGCTCCGGTCGGGTTTATTCGCCATTTCTTTTTGTACGGTACCGCAATTTGCGGTACCATACTTAGCACCGTCCCCATTCCCATAGAGCCCTATGGGGCAAACATGGGAATGGGGAAGGGCCATGGTTCAATGGGGAATTACCGCCCGCCAACCTTGGAATAGGGTGGTAATTCCCCATTGAACCATGGCGGACCCGTTACAACACCGGCACCAACCATGGTCCTAATAGCGCCATGGTTTCGCGCCGGTGTTGTAATGAGGGCCAATGTGTCCAGCTTGAGAATTAGGGTGAATCCCTTTTCTTCATCTCCAAGGCTTGCCCTTGTCTTCCCTCCTTCTTATAACTTTTGCTTCCGAACATTGACAATATCAAAGTACTCTTGGCTACGTTGAATCGTGAACTGTCGACTGTGTGATCCTCGACAAAAGGCACCCTGTGTCACTTTACCCTGGCTCCGGCCCTTTGACTCTTGAATTCCTGTTTAGGAGTGTTCTTTGATTCTGTCTGCCTAACTATAATATTGCCTATGATTTTTTGCCTCTAACTCCCTCTGGGTATCTTAGGTGCTAAGTGTGTTTTTGCCCCGGTAGCATTTCTTGTCACGGATACGCGTTTATTTAGTAGACTGAACTGTCAAAAAGTGATCGCAATCATATTCACGGTAACGTGTCTTCTTTCATAATACCGGTCCATTCAAACACAGGGTACTTACCTTGAGTCATACCGTACAAAGTGAATTGGTTAGTTGTAGTATATTTTACGTTTGGTTTTGAATTTAATAGAAGTGTTGTGTTTATAACAAATGGTTTAAAAAATAAATGTACTTATATTTTTCTACCTGAAACCTTGAGTCAGTGTTTGCTTGAGTCACAGTAATTGTGGTCCCTTTGTGTAATCTCTGCTACTGCTCATATACTCTTGAGATAAGCCTGGCTGCTCCGCTACCACTTTAACATAGTAGTACAGGCTTGTACCAATGGTAAAAATTGTATTGCCACCTGTAGTCTTAATTGTGTGTAGTGGTCCCTAAGTGCACTGCACAGGATTCTGCCTAACAATAAGGAAAAAAACCTGACATGGGAAAACAAACCTCCCTTTAAACTGAAAATGCATTCAGGTTTTCAAAAGTAAAATGGCTCCTAAAACCAGTGGGTTGGGTGGTGAGGTGTGGTGGTTTACAGGTCAATCAAGATGAACGGGTAGGTTGAAGTGCTTTGTGTGTTGTGGTGGGAACTCCCCTCGCTGTCAAAACAAGGGACATGACTAGTAAATAAACCATCAATTTCCATATTTTATTTCTGTTTTTTCCTACAAATCACATACATCTGCGGGAGACTGGCCTCTCAATTACCAACTTCTTCAAAGACACCATTCGGATTGTCAGATCAAAAGTTTCTGTCTCATGTTGCAAACAGTAATTAGGATTGTGGTGGTTTAAATAACTTGTGGGTCCTGCTTGGGGAAACTACGCTGGGCTCGGAACACAGATGCTGCCAGATTATAGTTGCCATCAGCAGGGCCTCCATGCCAGCACCCTTTGGGCCCTTGACT
This sequence comes from Ambystoma mexicanum, assembly GCF_040938575.1. Lineage (NCBI taxonomy): Eukaryota > Metazoa > Chordata > Amphibia > Caudata > Ambystomatidae > Ambystoma > Ambystoma mexicanum. The sequence goes on from NC_090938.1 coordinate 101,511,748, forward strand.
CTCTTTTCTCTGAGTTCTTCTAGTTATGAAGGTGCCTTCAGCTCTTCCCCAGACATTATACATATAGACTTCTCTGACTGGCTGCTCTACCACCATCAGGTTGTCAAGAGCTCACTGGCAAGGCTTGTGGCAGATCACATACAAAATCGTCCTTGAGACCCCTTGGTCAGGTCGCACTTCATTGTGTTGCACCACACACGGACAAGTGCGAAGCCGGCACAGCCATGCCCTCCCTACCTCTGCAAGAAGATTATCCTACACGTTGTACATGACCTCTTGGATCCACTAACTGGCAAACCCTGCTACCTACCAATTGTGTGACCCGAGCATACTGGTAGTGCTCCATCACCCTTCAAAACTCTGGAACGTGCACCCTATCCACACCAGATCCTGCCTCATGCGTATCTCAGTCAAGAAAGCCTGAAGGACCATCTTCGTTCCGCATCCACGATTAATCATTCTTACGGAGAGCAAAACCAACACCTGGGCACTTGAGGAATGAGGTTGTTGGAGATGATCAATTTTCCTAGTCATATCGAAGAAAAACCGAAATAAGCCATCGAACGAGTAGCGGACGGAAGACTCCAATTGGCAGAGAACACCTGCATTTAGACGAAGAATGGCAAGCATATCAGGAGAAGTCAAAGTCATTGAAAACTAGGCCAAGAATCGATGACGTAGTAGTGCACCTTTGCTGGATTCAAGGTAGCTGGTTGCTAAATCAGAAAGGCGTGGGTGTCTGTGCCTTCGTGCCCAAAAGTAGCAACATGACCTTTGTCCGCAGTTCACTTGCCTATGCTTGCGACCCAACCCCAGCCAAAGTGAAGAGCAAGAAATCTAAAAATCCAGCCACTACGAGTTAATTCATACAGTTAAATGAAACATTTAGGTAGAGTACTTCATACCTGGTGAAGTCCTGCAGCACCTGAAGCACTACCCAAGACACTAACTGGTAAACCTGTGCAGCAGATGTGTCCCCAAAAAGGATCCAAAGGTCCCCCAAAAGTGGCCTCCAATGTGTACAGGACCTTAGTTTTCAGTTCACCCGCACATGCTCGCCTCCCAACCCCACCCTGTGTGGTTTGCCCTCTAGAAGTTCCTGTCATACTTTGAAGCCATTCCCGTAAAGACTAGAACAGGCCATGCGGGCCTTCATCCAGACCAGAATCCCGGGGGGGTGCAGATTAACAATGGATTCAGTGTTCAGCTGTGGATGTGAAGAGGAGAGTGGGTGCTTCATTTGAGTAGGAATGGATTGTCGGGTACCTCAAGGGTTGGAGTAAGGGAAACCAAAGTGTGCCCAGACCTAAGAGACCACACGGATTTCAGTAGTAAGGGAACTGAGGCCCACTCTGGCTAACAGCCCTTTTTAAATCAATGCCGACTTACTTATAAGCAACTCTTTGGAGCAGTCAGGATCTCCTCTCAGCTCGGTGGGCTTTTGCATGGTATTAGCCTATTTGACCTAAAACAATTGACCTAATGACCAATTTGGTCGAATTTTGAATGGGTAATTTGGCCTCGGGGCTATTTGGTTGCATGTATTAAATACCAACCATGGAGAGCGGGGGGGGGGGTTGCGGGTGTGTCCCCCGCTTCCCATATTTGATATTTTGCAATTTTGGTGGTGCAGGGGTGTCCCCCCGCTTCCTTCAAATTGGAGGCGGGGGACAAAAAAAACCCACCAAAAAACGCATGTGCCTTTAAATTGGGACCCGAGTAAATACATTTTCGTCAGTTTGTCGCCATTAAAACAATTTCGGTAAAACATAACCAAACCATGTTACTTGCGGGCACTCAAAAGCTGCTGCTAATTCAGTTTTCGCCACAGTCATATCCCAAAATGCAGTGTGCTGCTATTAACATGGTCAGCCCAATAATTTTGAGAAAAGGGAAATTTGATACCGCAATGCTACTTGTGCCAACACCTTGTGGGATGTTTTTACCCATGCATACAAGCCCTACCATAAAACTGTGCAGTACTGGCATGGAAAACATCATGCTGGCCAGAACTCCCCAGAGAGTGCACAGGGAAAACATGAAGAATAGGCTGCCACCCATTTTTGCCTATGTTGTGAGCACAGGAGGGCACTGCCTAAAACCACCATTGGGCTACACACACAGTAGCCTGAAACCATTGGGAATGGCAATGCTGATTGCCAAAAAAGCAACTCAGAACTGTGGGGAATTCATTTTCTTAATCCCAAAAATGGTTGCATTACCAGTACTCACCACTATCAGAAAGCCGGCGTTTTAAAACCACCAGACTTTTGTGTAAAACTGCACAAATGAAACAAAACCAGACCAAGGAAAGACTTGCTAAGAGGTGGAAGAATGTAAAACCATATTCTGAAATGACTTGAAGGAAGTAATTATTTAATGTATAGGTACAAATTGTCAGTTTGATTTGAATGTAGAAAACTGGGAACAAAAAGTGACATTTAGCTGAAACCTGGCTTAGTGAAACTGGATTCTGCGTGACAACTACCCCCGACAGGAGAAACCTGTTCAGCCACTCTTCCCAGGCCTAGCTGCATCCTGCTGCCCCTTGCCAAAAGGAGTTGTCACCTCTCTGATTAGATTAGGGGTGGAGCACCTGGGAACAGGAAGGAACAGAACAATGCACCTCCCTTGACTCAGGCAAATGGTATATTGGGGGTGTCGTAAAGTGGCTTCCTCTTAGGGGAAACTGGGAGGGGCAGTGCCTCTGCTAGCAGCTGAGCTTGGGGGAAGTGGATAAACCAGTTATTCCACCCTGTGATGTGGGAAGCCACACCCCTTTTTGACCAGGGCATAATTTTAAAAAGATAGATAACTCATAGTGCGGACTTGTCAGAATCATATAAGTAATATCATTATTTTTGTGATTTTCCTGTGAACATTTTGAGAGGCGGTCGGACCCTGTGGTGTATTCTGGGGGGTTGCTAGCGGAAAATAGGGTCTCACTCCAAATGTATGCATGTTAAAAATCTGACACTTCATCAATTAATGTCCATACTCCTTGCGCACATGTGTGTAATTTTGGGTAAATGTCCGATATTGCAAAACCAGTTAAAAAGCGCAAAATGTTGTCATTTTTGAATGCAAGCCCCAGGAAGATCAGAGGCGGACAAGCATGGACCATAAGGAATATATAATGTGCACATGTAATTTCAACAAATTGTATATCTGGGAAAGATGTATTTGAATCAAATATAGATGTTTGGGCAAACTGACCAGGGGAGGATCCTCTGACCCATAAACAGACCTCATCATGATGACAATCCATTTCCTTCCCCCAATCATGGGAGAGGGGAGAATTGGGCCAATGACAAGTAGAGAGGGGCAGGCTTAGCTAGGCCCAGGCACGCACCCATTTTCAAAACACATAAAAAGAGACTGCTAGGACAGGTAGAGACATTCAATTCCATTTGCTGCGGAGCATGCTGACCGACGACTTCACATCCAGAGATCCAGACTTCAAATCCATCAATCTCCAAAGACCAGAACTTTACTTCAGAACTTAAAGCAAGGGCCTAAACCCACAAACTGAGAACTCTTCTCAGCAGGCCTCAGCATCCTTAAAATCATTTGCAAACTATTCCACAGCCGGGCGAGCTGTTTGAATTCTTTTGCCAAGAACAATTGCCAGAGACCAGACCAGAGATCCAGAGTGACCCAGACCGTTGTGGGCAGAACCAGAGAGCTGACCCAGATCACTGTGAAGTGCCGAGACCAGAACCGGAGTCCAGTCCAAAACCTGACCAGATCCGTGGCGAGGCCTATTTCAAATTTATATTGTGAGTACCTAGCAGAACTGTGCAGAACCAATCTCTTAGTTAAAATAATCTAATCCAAACTATTTTATCCTAAGTAGAACAGCCTCCTAGAAATCGTGTCATCTGTCATTTTTAAAGCTGCACAACTGTCACCTGTCAATTCTGCAGCTGCAAGCTGTCACCTGTCATTTTGAGTTTTACTTTAAATCCAAAAATCTACCTTTATTAAATCGTCTGTATCTCTGGAACCGTTTGTGAATCTAAGCTTTCCAACAAGCCTAGAACCGACTTGCTACTCCTTATACTTTTGCCGCAATCACGATTCACGCACTCGCGAATTTACCGCGAGTTGCGATTTTGGCTCAATTTCTCCACTTGTCAAAATAGCAGCTCCATTCTTTCCTTTGTTAAAATACGTTTGCAACTTGGTAATAACTCATAGAGCATTGCTAAAGTGAGCCTGAACTAATACCAACACGCATCTCCCACTCACCCTGAATCTCTAGAGGGAATTAAAATCAGTTGGCACATTTTCCCATCCATTGCCATCACATTTAAAAAGCATTTTGGGCCTGTGTTTCAAACTCCTCCCTGTTTCCTCTAAGCTTGCTGGGGTGGGAATTGAATTTCGTATTGTATTTGATTGCATTTCTGAGAACTGTGTGTGTTACTTCCATCTCCTTGCATTGCATGTAAGGGGGCAGGGGGGTGAATTGCCACCAGGGGAAAAGTGAACATATGATATCTTGTGAAACCATATCAGTTAGTTTCTGTACTGCATTTTCATTCAACATTGCATCCATTTGAAACCATAAAAGTATTTTTGCTACTTTATCCATTCTATAATAACTCCTCATTGATTGTAAAGAAGTGTGCTAGTGCCAGATTACCCATTGTTGATCAACATCATATGTCTAAGTGTACTATCAGATATTAATTTATTATAAAGTGTGATATATATATATTGTTTAAATTCTCAAATAAACCTTTTAATTTGCAAAACAAACCTACTTCTTGGCTCAGTGGGGTCAGGGGGATGCTGAGAGGGGGGTGTTATAGAAGGTTGGTCATCCAGAGTACTGAACTAGACATAAAAATACATTAATAAGGGTTTTCCTCAGCATCCCAGACTAGGCATTGACTTGGCTGCAGTGTTGATTGAATATCGCGTACAAAAGTGGGGGCTCGTCCGGGATATTCTGGGTTAGATTTACCATTTGTGCAGATTAATACAGTGTGCCAACTGACCAGATACACATATCCGGTTAGATCACCACACCGTTTTACACTGTGAAAGCATCCCTCAAAGGAACGCTCTAAGGAAACGGTCTGTTTTGCAAAATAAAATACAAACTTCTGTAAGTCAGGAAGGAACTCAAATTCCAGAATGACGACCTTGGTAGATATGAAAATAGCCAGAGAGCACTTCTTACATAAGCTATTCGTGAGAGGTGAGTGGACTCATCAGGACCAAACGGTCTGGTTGCAGGCAATCTCGCAACAGGTCACTGAAACAGGGTCAGATACATGGAGAGATCAGGGTCCATTACATGTGGCCCTGAGTGAATTATACATGGCGCCTAAAGTTAAATATGAACACGACAAGATGGTTAGGATAGCGGCATATTTGTATCTATATATGGGAGCCATGCAGGACAAATGTGCTGAAAGCCAAGATCTGGCAAGTAGGCAACAGCTGGCGTTAGAAAGGGCCCAATCTGACCTGGTCTCTTCTGAGCAGAGGCTGCAGAGGAGCCAGGAGTCAGAAAATGATAGTAGGCAGTATATCATTTAAATAAAAGAGGACATGGATAGACTGCAACAGGAGAAGGCTGACCAGGATACCAGATTTCTGGCCTTGCAGAAGGAGTACCAAGAAGGTTTGGACTCCCTTCTGCAGAGCCAGAAAAAGCTGGAGCAACAACTGGACTTCAACAGGGCATGCACAGAGCAGGTAGCCACCCTGCAAATTCGATTAGACAGAGAGAAAGAGGAAAGCAATAAATTGATTCTGAAAGACCTGGATACCCAGGCAGAGTTTGATCAGGAGCGCCAGAAAGCTGGTGCCTTCCAAAGGCAAAGGGATGACCTGGCGGCACAGATGCAGGCTCTTAGTCAGGAAAGGGATACCTTAGGCCAGGAAGTCTGCCACTTAAAAAGGAAAATGGAAGAAAATCACTTGGCCCTACAGGGACTGGGTGACCTCCGAAAAGAACACCAGAACTTGTTAGAGCACACCAGGAGGGTGGAGGATGCTCTGGCAAGAAAGGAGCAGGCCAGTAGGGATGGGACTGAGGAGGTAACCCTCCTGCAGCAGAGACTGGCCCAGTACTCCAGGACCAATCAGGAGGCACAGAGAGAAAATTAGGCTCTCTGTCAGCACAATGATAGGCTCCAGCAACAGGTAGCCATGCAGGAGAGACTGATAGAGTCTAGTAAGGCCTTAAATGAGGAACTGAAAGCGCAGGCTCTTGCATTGCAACAGGAAGCAGGGGCGGATAGAGATGAGGTTCGCTGGGAAAGAGAAACTCCTGAGCATAACCTCAGGAGCCCTAGTACCAGAGGCCTTCCTCTCTCCCAGTCCCTGGACTCTGCCACCCCCATGTCCCCTCGCTTACCTGAGCCCAGGGCCACGGGGATGGCAGATTACTATCCAGCTATAAGTATGGGGCTCATAGGCCAGTACCTCCCAGGAATGGATGGGCGGGCATCCGGGAATGGGCACCCAAGCACAGTGCAATTTAGTGGTGAAACCCCAGGAGAGTAGGCCCATTAAGGGCATCCTGAAAACCTCTGCCCAGTTAGGTCAGTGGGGGGGGACCCATCAAATCCTGGCAGCAAGGAGGGGTCTGAAGACTCCTCTGAGCATTACAGGACACAGGAGACCAGGTCCCCACATTCTTCCAGCCATTCCCAGGCTCGCAGAATCCGGGAAAACCTGGAAGATCAGACGGGCACCTCTGGGAGCAGCGCTTCTGAGTCGGAGGATGAATGGACCAGGGTTACCCGAACCAAAAAGTCCAATAAGGCAAAAAGGGCCTTGCTTAAGGACCCATTGAAACAAATAAAGGCAATAAGGAGTGTCATCACGCCTTATCATAAGAACGTCAAGTATTCTGTTTGGGAACACTTGGAGCTCTATGAGCAAATGATGGAGACTTTCCATTTGAAGGACAGCCAAAGCTGTATTCAATATGTAAAGTGGACCTTCTCACCAGAATACTCCAGTTTCTTTGCGGGGCTGGAGGATCAAAACCATTCAAGGTGGTCCACATACAGGGCGGCCATCTTGAAACATTTTTCTGTGCACAGAAATCCTCAAGAGGCTCGCAAGGCAGCCTACAATTTGCAATGTGGGGAGGATCAGGCCCCACAAGAGTTTGTGCAAGAATTAAAGCATGCTTTTGCGCAGACCACCAGAAGGGTGCGCACGGATAGCAGAGAATTTATCAATATGTTTTTCCATGCCTTACCCAAATACATAATGACCCAGCTCGTGAGAGATTTTCATGAGAAAAGATCTTTAGACTGGGTCATTGAACAGGCTACCCGGATCTATGAGGTGCAGAAGCCTATCGAAAATAAAAATAACGCGCCGAAAAACCCCAAAACCAACAGCACCCCTGCTGCTGCCAAGGTGGCAGAGGTAAAGGTTGCCCCCGTTTTAGATTTGGAGATGGGGGGCCTAAAAACCTGCCTGCACCAAATAATTCACAGCCCAGAAGGCCCTCGGGCCAGTCACAGACAGGGAGTCGAGGAGGTAGTCCCACAAATGGGGTCCCCCGCTCCCCTGACTATGTAAGTGCCCGTTACAAGGGAAACCAACCAATCCTAGGTTATGTGTGGACTCCTCCAGCCCAAGGGGCGGATCCAGCCAAGCACCTGACCCGGGGAACTTCCCTCCTAACTTCCCCCAGGAGGGCAGAAATTCTCAAAATCTTGGGCAGAACTTTTTCCCCAGGTATCCGCCCAATTTCCAGCCCCAAAATCATCCATCCTTCTTTCCCCAATTCCCTGAGCCCAGACAACCTAATCCGGAAGAGGGGAGGCCAGGGGTGGAGGGGTACCAAAATCTTCCCAACCAAGGGTACTACCAGAGAAGGGATAGCTACCCTTCCCGGGATCAGCCCAGGGGAGAAAATAGAGCCCCGTATCAGCCTGAGCGGGTGTCACAACTTGAGCGCCAGGTCCAAAATATGGCACGAGATCTGGGTCACATACTGAGGGCTCAACAGAACCCTCAGATGAGCATGCCACCGCAGAATGCCCCAAACTCTGGACCGGGTGCTCCAGAACAATGACGGGGGCAGCACCCCGATAACCCACCGGTTCCCAGGGAGGAGGCACAAGGGGAAGGGGTGTGTAAAGCCTTGGAGGAAGCTTCCTTCCCAACTTGTAAACAGCCCCTGGAAAACCAGGAACCGGAAACAAAATCTCCTACCCCTGAAAGCCTGCCTCCCAAGGAGCAGAGGGGCGGTAGGAGAAACAAAGGACCCAAACAGACCCACTTTGTGGAGGAGGTACAGGTCTTCCAATTTGAGGGAGAGGGATCCTCAGAAGATCCTGGGAAAAGGATCTTCTCCTTCAGAGATGGGGGAACTCCTCCCAAGGAAAAATGGGTCCCAAGGGATGCCAATTCAGACTGGGGAGATGTGGAGACTGAGCTACCGCCGCCCACCCTCTCATCCCAGAATCAACAATACCAAAATCCCATGGGTCAAACCCATCCTGATGGCTGCCTCCAAAAAGGGGGGGGCGGCCCAGAACCCTAAACCATTTCCAGTTGCCAACTTTTTCTTTCAGATTCCCCAGGCTCTTCACAGAATTATGCCCAAATCTCTGCGCTAGCAATGTCCAAAACCAGAAAATTAGCCCACCAGTTGTCCAAAAATGTGCATTATCTGTGCCCCCTTGAGGAGAAGGAGGGAAGATATTATGCCCCGGTACAAGTACAGGGGCAGGGTACAATTGCGGCACTGGTGGACACTGGATCTCAAGCTACCCTTCTGTCCAGAAGGGCCTTTGATGAACTGAATGCAGGAAGGGGAGAGAATTACCGTATTCCTCTCACCTCTCTTCCTGGACAACTGCAGAACTTTGACGGGAAGGAAATTCCCGTTGAGGGGACTGCAGACTTGGGCATTAAAATTGGGCGACACAAGGTGAAACACCCGGTCATAGTAGTGACTCCAGAGGGCACCCCTTGTTTACTAGGGAATGACCTCCTGAGAAGGTTGCCACCCCTAATAGATTGTGTAAACAAGGTCCTCTGGACCCAGACTAGCCGACCCATAAAATTAAAACAGAGTGTCAACCATGTTAGTTTAAACGGCACCTGCCACATGGTTGAACAAAAATCTGACCAAGTAGAATTTCACTTCCAGAACAACCAAACTCCAGACGTGACAGTAATAGCAGTAGGACAACAGACTGTTGATGGGGGGTCCTCTCTATTTCTGAAAATCAACCTTCCTTCCAGTTTAAGGTGGTATTCCACACTGGAAGGAAACACCCTGAAATTCTTTACTAATCCACAATCAGAAACTCCCACTCCTATAGTCCAGAAAGATGTGAAATCAGCTCAGAGCCTGGCTGATATTCAGCAAATTGGAGAGCAGTTGTTCATCCCTGTTCAGTTAAATGATGGGAAGGACTCTGTTCTCGCTCGAGTGTGTGTGAACAACGGTAAGAGCTTCATCAGCGAAGCCATGTTCCACCAACTCCCAAAAGATCCAGCCATTCCCACATTCAAACTGACAGACAAATGGGAAATGGACCTGGAAGCACCTAATTCCAAACATCTCCTGCCAAGCAGGTGTATGCTCAAAATCTCCATTGGCAACAAGAGCATAGTCCATAATTGTTGGGTCGTGCGAGACGTCACTGCCGCCTTTTACTTAGGCTGTGACATTCTCAATCACTTTGCCATTAGTTTGGACCTAATAAACTTCAAAGCTTGGTCCCGATTAGCAGATAATCCCATGGGCTTTGATGATCCAGAAAAAGCATTTAGATCAGCTCAATTGCTACCTTATGCAGTTGAAATTCAGATTAAAGAGGAAGTCACCATCCCAGAAAGGACCCGACAATTCTCCCTGGGAGTGAAAGTTAAAAGAGGACAAAAATTGAAAAACCCTGATGCTTATATCCATCTAAATGCTTCTCTCCAACAGCAAGGGTTAGGGGTAAACCCAACACCATTAGTCAACATAGAACATGACACCATTCCAATGGAGGTGGATAACAGCGACTTAAAGAGTATTACTCTAGCCGCAGGCACCATTATTGGAATGGCGATTGATGACCGACATTTCTCCATTGATTTAGGCAATTAACCGTTAGGACCAATACCCAAGGACTGTTTTGACAGTGACAGTGAGGACAATACAACACCAGACAGGATTTTCACCCGGCATGGGGGGAACTTCCTGGTGTACACTTCTTGCCCTTATGGTAAGGAAGACGTGACTTGTGACTTCAGGAGGGATGAGGTGATTTTCCAGGTCCATGAGGGCTGCCTTTCCCACCTGAAGCCTCCAGTCCAAATCAGCACTCTGACCAGGGACTTCTCCACCCAGCTGGAGGAGGCCGCTGAGATAGCCAAACCAGAAGTCTTTCCGGGCTTCAGGCAGATGGTGGAAGAGCGAGTCAACCTAGCTGATGCCTGTGTGACTCTGGAACAGAAGCAAAAGTTGAAACAAGTTTTCTTGGATTTCCAAGATCTCTTTGCGGTAGACTCATATGACTGTGGTCGCACCGACATCCACACCACATCAATTCCCACAGACCCTGGAATGACTCCAGTGTTTGTGAAGCAATATCGCTTGCCTCTCGCATCCATGGAGTCCGTTACTGAAATAATTAAGAACCTTGAGTCCCAGGGAATAATCCGCCAGTCCACAACACTTTCAATAATCCGGTGCTGGGAATATTGAAGCCAAACGGCCAGTGGAGACTCTGCGCCGACCTTAGGGAGCTCAACAAACGGGTCCATACTTCCCGATGGCCTCTGCCCTACATTGACCAAGGGCTGGCCCAGATTCAGGGGTCACAGGTATTCACAGCAATAGACCTGACCAATGGATACTGGACCGTGCCTGTCAGTAGGGTGGACCAATACAAACTGGCTTTTACCTTTGGGGGCCAGCAGTACACATGGACCCGGGCTCCCTTCGGATACCTCAACTCTGGCAATGAATTCAACATTTTCCTACATAAGGCCATGCCCGACCTGGGTGCGAGGGGTAACCTGGCTTATGTAGATGATGTCCTCATCAAAAGTTCATCTGTGGAGGAACACATAGCGGAGATCCGTTATGTTCTGACACAGTTGAGGGCCGCCGGAGCAAAACTTTCCTTTCAGAAAGCACAGTGGTGTAGAACCCGTGTTAATTTCTTGGGGCATGAGATTACTCCTCAGGGTCTCTGTCCCCAAGAAAAGAAAGTGGAAGCACTCCAGAAACTGAAAGACCCCACAACTCTGCGGGAACTAAGGAGCCTCCTTGGACTGACTAATTACAGCAGAAAGTTCATTGAAGGCTACGCAGAGATCACTAGACCCCTGATTCATCTCTTGAAGGGGGGGACAAGTGGGAATGGGGTCCAGAACAATCCGAGGTGGTAAGACAACTCAAAAGAAGCCTCTCACAAGCGCCTTGCCTAGCTTACCCTGTCAGAAACAAGGAGTTCTTCCTGGAGACGGGGTTCTCTAATACGTGCTTGATGGCAGTTTTATACCAAAAGCATTGCAAGGTCAATAAAGTAATCTCCTATGCGAGCAAAACTTTATCCTCTGTGGAGGAAAAATTCAATGATTGTGAGAAGGCACTCCTGGCAACGGTGTGGGCATTGAAGAATTACCGCCCGTTTATCCAGGGGGAACACATCATAGTGGAGACTCCATACCAGCCTCTGCAATATCTCCAAAGTGACAGAATCCGGGCCGGAAATGTGAGTAATTCCCAAATTACTTCCTGGATTCTGTCAATGCAAGGCTTTCCTGTGGAGGTCAGATATGGCCAAAACAAGAAGAGTCCCCTCGCGCAAGGTCTGGCTGACTTGCATGATTGTGCCAGAGAAAACTGTCTCGAGGACGAAAGTCTAAAAATCAAGGACAACATGGAGGCATACCTTAATTCCCCACACAAAGTCTTTGAAGAAGACAAGTGTAAGGGAATGCCCACTGTCTATGTGGATGGATGCTCTTACCATGTTGACAACGACAGGGAGAAAGAACTGGTGGCTGGTGTAGGGAATGGATGGGTGAAGGAGTTCCCAGAACCCTCCGATGGATACAAAATTGGTCCCCGAAGTAGTCAGGTGGCAGAATTGATGGCTGTGCATCAGGCCATCCTCAATGCTGTCCAACATCAACTCCACGAACTGGTCATAATCACCGATTCGGATTATGTACGGAACGGGTTCGTGGAGCACCTGGTTAATTGGAAAACCAGAGGCATGTTATGTGCTAATAACAAACCCCTGAAACATGGGAAGTTAATCCAAAACATTGATGATCTGGTCACCTCGAATGGGATGACCATCTACTGGAAAAGATCAAGGGTCATTCCAAAGTAGAGGGGCCAGACAAAACTGGAAATGACTTAGCTGATCAGCTGGCCAAAACCGGGGCCATCCAAGGGGATCTAATAGAAATAGAGTTCCTGTTGGGGGAAATCCAGGTCACTGCGATCACTAGGTCCCAGACAAATGCTCACAATGATCTTTCAACTGCCCAATGGAGCAAGGAGACCCCTGATGCTGATTTGATTACAGCTCAGAAGGGGGATCCAATTATTGGTAAGTTTTACCAACACCTTGAGGACCCTGAGAACTTTCCCCTGACGGATACCGATTACATTGGGAAAGAGGACCTAAGAGTGTTGATGAAATGTCCAAAAATGTTCCGGATCCAAGACGGTTTGCTGGTAAGGAAATCCAAAGCTGGCCACGATCAGTGGGTGGTTCCTACCTCATTCCGAAGCCTGATGTTAAGTCACGCCCATGACGCGGCCACCGCCGGTCATAGGGGGTTTCACACAACACTGGAAAGCTTAAGAGAGGTTGCATACTGGCCACACATGGGGCAGGACCTCGACCAATACTTGAAGGGGTGTCTTGTGTGTGCACAATTTCAGCCATCATCCCTCACGCACCGTGCACCTCTCCAAAAGAGGGGGATGACACTGCCATGGTCAGATTTGCAAATCGACTTTGTAGGCCCTGTAATTCGCTCGTCTAGAGGAAAGAAGTACATGTTGACTGTTACATGCTTGTTTACCAAGTGGGTGGAATGTCTCCCAGCCCCAAAATGCAAGGCAGAAACAGCAGCTGCCCTGATGATTAACCACATCTTTTCCCGTTTTGGTCTACCTCAAAGGATTGAGTCAGACAGGGGTAGCCACTTCACCAGTGAAGTAATGACAAAGATGTGGGAGATACTGGGGGTCAAAAGAAAGCTACATATTGCTTACCGGCCAGCTTCTTCTGGGGCAGTAGAGAGATACAGCCGAACATTGTGAGCATCTTAAAAAAGTTTGTGGCAGATTCTGGGCCAAGTTGGGATATCCGACTATCTCTGGTCCTAATGGCCATCAGATCTACCCCTTCATCTGCAACTAAAATGTCACCATTTGAGTTGATGACGGGACGCAAGATGGTGCTTCCCCAGCATTTGCTCTACAGGACCCAAGAGCAGACACTGAAAAATGCCTCCACAACTCATGAGTATGTGGAGAATTTAAGGAAACACCTTCAACATGCTTTTGCCTATGCTCAGCGGAATCTAGAAAGATCAGCCGAGAGCATGAAGACCCACTATGATTTAAAAACTACCCGAAAGGAATATAAGGTGGCTGATCGGGTCTATCTTAACAATTTCCAAAGGAACCAGGCCAAACAGCGAAAATTCTTGCCTACATGGAAGGGACCGTTTGAAATTATAGACAAGATCTCCCCTGTGGCCTACAAGATCTGCATCCCCAAAGACAGTTTGGCGGAAGGGGAAGACAAGTGGGTACATATAAATCAGCTAAAGTGTTGCCATCCCAGGTACACTCTGCAACAACTGGAGGAATCCACTGGAATCCCAGAGGGGGCCGCTCCAGAGTAATTCAGTTCCAACCCTAAAATATTCCACATATAGCATATACAATTCTGTGATCCTTGTATATGTTCTTGTCTCCTAAGTTAAAAAAGAAAATGTATATGTTCATATCTTCTGATTCATACAATGTATATGTTCGCCACACCATTAATAGTGGTGGAAAAATGTCTAGGAATGTGTATTGCCGCTTTGCTTTATCATCCTAGGAGAGATGAAACCATGGAGATTGACCAAGGAGGACGACCGGGGACCGGGAGCAGAGACCCGAGGGGCCCGGGGTACCGCCCAATATTCCCATCAGGACCGGCGAGGAGAACCGATCGATCCAACTGGATGGGGGAAAAGATGCTGAACTGTGCCATCTACCGGAAGAAGATGAGGAGAACATCCCAGATCTTGCGAGTTCCATCTGAGAAAGGACAGAATGGCCATCACAAGAGGGGGGGCTTGTGGGATGTTTTTACCCATGCATACAAGCCCTACCATAAAACTGTGCAGTACTGGCATGGAAAACATCATGATGGCCAGAACTCCCCAGAGAGTGCACAGGGAAAACATGAAGAATAGGCTGCCACCCATTTTTGCCTATGTTGTGAGCACAGGAGGGCACTGCCTAAAACCACCATTGGGCTACACACACATTAGCCTGAAACCATTGGGAATGGCAATGCTGATTGCCAAAAAAGAAACTCAGAACTGTGGGGAATTCATTTTCTTAATCCCAAAAATGGTTGCATTACCAGTACTCACCACTATCAGAAAGCCGGCGTTTTAAAACCACCAGACTTTTGTGTAAAACTGCACAAATGAAACAAAACCAGACCAAGGAAAGACTTGCTAAGAGGTGGAAGAATGTAAAACCATATTCTGAAATGACTTGAAGGAAGTAATTATTTAATGTATAGGTACAAATTGTCAGTTTGATTTGAATGTAGAAAACTGGGAACAAAAAGTGACATTTAGCTGAAACCTGGCTTAGTGAAACTGGATTCTGCGTGACAACTACCCCTGACAGGAGACACCTGTTCAGCCACTCTTCCCAGGCCTAGCTGCATCCTGCTGCCCCTTGCCAAAAGGAGTTGTCACCTCTCTGATTAGATTAGGGGTGGAGCACCTGGGAACTGGAAGGAACAGAACAATGCAACTCCCTTGACTCAGGCAAATGTTATATTGGGGGCGTCGTAAAGTGGCTTCCTCTTAGGGGAAACTGGGAGGGGCAGTGCCTCTGCTAGCAGCTGAGCTTGGGGGAAGTGGATAAACCAGTTATTCCACTCTGTGATGTGGGAAGCCACACCCCTTTTTGACCAGGGCATAATTTTAAAAAGATAGATAACTCATAGTGCGGACTTGTCAGAATCATATAAGTAATATCATTATTTTTGTGATTTTCCTGTGAACATTTTGAGAGGCGTTCGGACCCTGTGGTGTATTCTGGGGGGTTGCTAGCGGAAAATAGGGTCTCACTCCAAATGTATGCATGTTAAAAATCTGACACTTCATCAATTAATGTCCATACTCCTTGCGCACATGTGTGTAATTTTGGGTAAATGTCCGATATTGCAAAACCAGTTAAAAAGCGCAAAATGCTGTCATTTTTTAATGCAAGCCCCCAGGAAGATCAGAGGCGGACAAGCATGGACCATAAGGAATATATAATGTGCACATGTAATTTCAACAAATTGTATATCTGGGAAAGATGTATTTGAATCAAATATAGATTTGTGGGCAAACTGACCAGGGGAGGATCCTCTGACACATAAACAGACCTCATCATGATGACAATCCATTTTCTTCCCCCAATCATGGGAGAGGGGAGAATTGGGCCAATGACAAGTAGAGAGGGGCAGGCTTAGCTAGGCCCAGGCACACACCCATTTTCAAAACACATAAAAAGAGACTGCTGGGACAGGTAGAGACATTCAATTCCATTTGCTGCGGAGCATGCTGACCGACGACTTCACATCCAGAGATCCAGACTTCAAATCCATCAATCTCCAAAGACCAGAAATTTACTTCAGAATGTAAAGCAAGGGCCTAAACCCACAAACTGAGAACTCTTCTCAGCAGGCCTCAGAATCCTTAAAATCATTTGCCAACTATTCCACAGCCGGGCGAGCTGTTTGAATTCTTTTGCCAAGAACAATTGCCAGAGACCAGACCAGAGATCCAGAGTGACCCAGACCGCTGTGAGCAGAACCAGAGAGCTGACCCAGATCACTGTGAAGTGCCGAGACCAGAACCGGAGTCCAGTCCAAAACCTGACCAGATCCGTGGCGAGGCCTATTTCAAATTTATATTGTGAGTACCTAGCAGAACTGTGCAGAACCAATCTCTTAGTTAAAATAATCTAATCCAAACTATTTTAACCTAAGTAGAACAGCCTCCTAGAAATCGTGTCATCTGTCATTTTTAAAGCTGCACAACTGTCACCTGTCAATTCTGCCGCTGCAAGCTGTCACCTGTCATTTTGAGTTTTACTTTAAATCCGAAAATCTACCTTTATTAAATCGTCCGTATCTCTGGAACCGTTTGTGCTAGGAACGTGGTTTAACTTTCCTCTGAAAGCTTAGAATCTAAGCTTTCCAACAAGCCTAGAACTCCTTATACTTTTGCCGCAATCACGATTCACGCACTCGCGAATTTAGCGCGAGTTGTGATTTTGGCTCAATTTCTCCACTTGTCAAAACAGCAGCTCCATTCTTTCCTTTGTTAAAATCCGTTTGCAACTTGGTAATAACTCATAGAGCATTGCTAAAGTGAGCCTGAACTAATACCAACACGCATCTCCCATTCACCCTGAATCTCTAGAGGGAATTAAAATCAGTTGGCACATTTTCCCATCCATTGCCATCACATTTATAAAGCATTTTGGGCCTGTGTTTCAAACTCCTACCTGTTTCCTCTAAGCTTGCTGGGGTGGGAATTGAATTTCGTATTGTATTTGATTGCATTCCTGAGAAGTGTGTGTGTTACTTGCATCTCCTTGCATTGCATATAAGGGGTGGGGGTGGTGAATTGCCACCAGGGGAAAAGTGAACATATGATATCTTGTGAAACCATATCAGTTAGTTTCTGTACTGCATTTTCATTCAACATTGCATCCATTTGAAACCATAAAAGTATTTTTGCTACTTTATCCATCCTATACTAACTCCTCATTGATTGTAAAGAAGTGTGCTAGTGCCAGATTACCCATTGTTGATCAACATCATATGTCTAAGTCTACTATCAGATATTAACTTATTATAAAGTGTGATATATATATATTGTTTAAATTCTCAAATAAACCTTTTAATTTGCAAAACAGGCCTACTTCTTGGCTCAGTGGGGTCAGGGGGATTCTAAGAGGGGGGTGTTATACAAGGGTGGTCATCCAGAGTACTGAACTAGACATAAAAATACATTAATAAGGGTTTTCCTCAGCATCCCAGACTAGGCATTGACTTGGCTGCAGTGTTGATTGAATATCGCTTACAACCTATAGAGTGCTATGTCTCAAAATAAGGTTCTGTAAAACACAAGCTTAGCTGGCGACCAATGGAGGGCTTTTTATACTAGCATCGACTCTTCACAGAATGATTCGTCGATGGAGTGGACTCTCTGGGTAGTGATAGGAAGTCCAATGGTGTGTGCTCTAGCTTTTCGTTTTGGCTATTAGATGGCGCTAAACACATAGTCAATGTGGTTGTTTGATTGTTTACCGACCCATTGACTGCCCATGGCCATTCCCACCCACCGCCTGACCACCACCCCCACAAAACACCCTCCTGGATCTCTTTGAGCTCGCTCTATCACGCAAATACATCAATGTGTGTGCTGTAGAAGGCCGTTATTTCAGTAACGTTTTCTGAACATTCATGGATTCATTGCAGCGGTTTTTATTTATTTATTTATTTAATTTGTGTAGAGCACACCAAACCCGTGGGTATCTGGGCGCTGGAGAGCAGGTAATGCATATTACACGAGTTACCACAGGCAACAATAACCAACACAGGTTTGACATATCTTACACGTATTTACAGACGTGGTATTTACGGATGTATTGAAACAGATGGTACAAATAGATACAGTAATAATCAATAATATTTACATGTGCAGTCTTATTCACATAAGTAATTTACAGATGAAGTAGCAGGTGTATTTACAACAGCAGTAAGATTGTATAGTGATGATACTGTAAGCATTCAGGCAATGTGTGAGGAGTACTCTCATTGAAGGGGGGCTCATTAAATGTCTAAACACAGTTTGCTCTGAGACATTTAATTTATGAGCAATACCTCTGTCCTTGCATCTGTTCCTGGCGCTGAAGTCCAGGTAAAACGAGCCTTGTCAAAGCTAACAGTTTTGCTGTGTGTATAGGTATTAGCTAGGCATTTGACAAGCACTGACATCATATGTGCAGATACACTAAGGAATAGTGCCGCCATTTTATCATTTAGCACCGCCATGGCACTGCATGGCAAATGCCTATCCCATGCCTACACAGAAGCCCAAACGGCTGGCTTTGCCAATGCTCGTGTGGACCCTGGTTGGGAAGCTGACTGAACAGTAGAGTCTTCCGTTCTTTCCTTCGCCGCTGGGGCGCTGGAGCTTTGCAGATGTCTGCGGCGCCTCGTTTTAATGTATGGATATCTTAGTGCAGCCTGGAGTCCTGATATTAGCGTCGACAACCCAGCGCCAGAAGGCGCAGAACATCTGTGTTTTTAGGGTAAGCTGTGTAATAGCAGAGGACCAGGTGTCTCTGGAAGCCCCTGAGCTGTCATCACATTTTCTGGGCCTGAACCATTTCATGTATTTATTTATTTTTGCATTTGGGCTAGCGCGCCGAACCCCCAGGGTATCCAGGCGCTCGTTACATTGAGAAAGGAAGCTGCATGGGTGCAAAGTGTCATAAAACGTCTCAAAATGCCGCCCAATGCATGGCAGCTAATGCACAGCGCATTTGGGAAGCTTCTCCTAGATGTGACCTGCGGTATGTTTGTACATATTGTTCCACGTGCGACCCTGGGCGTAGGGAGGGCCCGTGCAGGCGGTGGTCCATGGAATGGCAAGCCACTTAAGTAAAAAACGGTATGATCAAAAAGCATTTCAGGCTTGCAACATAAACTGCTAGTGAACTCATTGCACTGCTCTGCCAATTTGGACCTTGATAACAGTTTAGCGGTATTACACCCGATACCGCTAACTGTTACCACACGAGGTAAACATGCGGTAACGGGAAGAGCCTGCATGATTCTGAGCCATGGGAAACCTTTCGTTGTTCTCCAATTTTTTAGTCCATAAGACTCCATGAGAACGATGCGGTAATACCGCATTGGTAATACCACATGCACTAATGGATTTTTTGCGGAGCAAATTTCCTCCACACAAAAGCAGGCGGTAGAACAATTGTTCGTACAGAAACTCGGAGTTTGGCAGAGCGGTGAAACATGCAGTATTCAGAAACTCCTCATGCTTTACCACCAGCGGCAAACTTGTAAACGGGCCCTTTCAGTTCAAACCATAAGAAGCACATAAAGCACAGGGGGGCGCGTGGTTCTTTGGAGAGACAGCGTGCAAGTTTTTACAAGACGCAGCTACAAATAGAGCGGGCAAGGCCATAAGCTCCCCATCACAGCGTAATCCCTTCAGCACAGTTGACATTCATCACATAAACATAAAAGAAGGACTGCCCAAAAACCATATGGCCAACAGGGACGTCATTTCACCAAAATGCCCGGGTAGCGGAAGTGACATCACATGACCCTTGACACCCTGATGACATCACAGGAAGTGATGTCATTTGACCCCACCCCAAAGTGATATCGCGGGAAGAGATGGAACACGACCTTTCACCCGTTGACAAAACAGGAATTGGCATCACATAGCATTGTACACTACGAAAAATATGGTTACAATATCACTATAATGTGATGTACATTTCATACAAGAATGGATCGCCATATGTATCGTTAAGATCAGTGTGTATAGGCCCATATTACCAAATTACTGTGAATGCAAGCAGACGTCCATGGCCAAATGATAATGATGTGTTATTATATAGCACTTACGCTTAAGCGCTTTATATAGAAAAAATATACACCCAATAACACCCAACCTGTGTTGATACCCATTTATCGACCTCAGAAGGATGAAAGGCTGAGTTGAGGCATTTAAGAACAAACTAAATCAGTGACTCACCCCCTGAAGTGTGCCTGAAATAAACCTTTAATGAGTCTAGCAATTATTCTATAGAATTCTAGAAAGACACATTATTTGGTATTCCTATTCTTTCTTATTTAGGGTCAGTGCTGAGTGTTAGACTTGTGGCCCTCCTGTTCTTATTTTTCTTCTTTTTTTAAGGGGCCTGAACAAGAAAGCCAGTCATTCCAGAAGTAAAGAGCCACATGGTGCTGGCCACAGCCCAGGAGCTTGCATTACACAAAAAAAAATCTTTTAGAGGTCGCAAGGGAGAACACAGAGATCGCAGTTGCGACCTCTGCGACCCCTAAATGACGTCCCTGATGACCATGTCATTGGCTTGGTAGCTATCTGAGATTAGTCGGTTTCTCTCTGCCAGGCAATAGAGCATTAGGGGTTATGACTTGTGCCCATTATTTCCAGGGTTGTCCCTTCAGGACCACCTTCATATCCTGCACGTTGCACAATCCCAAAATTGGAATACAGCTTAGAAAATTGACTGTCTAAAAAAAGAGCTGGCAAAAAAAAGGTGTAAGCATGATGGCTGTATTGATAGCATAAAAAAAAGGATTGAAAGAGAAAATGAAAGCTCTACAAAATGAAATGTCAAGAGTTGTGCTAATATTTCATATAGCTTACTGAAAATAATATTGTCATTTACTCTCCGCAATTCCAGGCAGAGTGGGCTGTTGATACAGCTGCTAATGATATCGGATTTGTACACAACACTTCACACAGGATTCCTCCTGCTTCTAAGCGCTGCAATAATAGCGGTAATTATTTAAGCAATAACCCCTGAGATGGGGTTATTTACCTGCAGGTAATGGCCTGGAGGCCAAGTTTGTTCAGGCTTTATTGTGGGCCCATGGCCATTATTGTGTGGTTACAGACCCACCAAGGGAATCATGGCTGTTTGCACCCCAGCATGCTGCCCAGCCGGCTAACATCATTATGTTGTAGATGGTGAAAGGGTGCTGCAGCCTTTTCACACGTTTCTAAAAAACGATAAGAGAAAATAGTGGGCATGAAAAAAGGAGGAAGGCAACCATTTCTAGTCTTTTCTCCATTTCTATGGCAGCCATTGACACGGGCGGTAATAGGCAGGCCAGAAGGATGTTTAGCAAGCTGTGCTGCTTAGGAGAGGCTGGAGGAAGGTACGTGGATGCAACGCTGATGGGTGCAGTTTGAAGGCATCATGGAGTAAGTCACAGACAACAGGTTCAAACAACAGGTTCATATTTAGTTTCACAAGTTTTATTTAACTTAAAATGCAGGATAGAGTAAGGCCTAACTTGCTGTATGCTAAGGTGGGATTTCCCTACCTAAAGAAAATGTCCAAATCAAATGTCTGTCTGTGTCCAAAACCTATACTTGCCCTCACAACTGTTTACAAAGTGCAGGGATGTCAGCATCAAAAGAATAGTGTTTCAAAAGAAAGTTCAGAGCTAATTCCAGCTCTTGGTTTAGGATCAGCTTCCCCTTTCCCAGTGTCCAACACAGTTCACAAAGTCTTGGGGTTCCCTTCCCCAAGAGTTCAACTCTTCCATCTTTCAAAAGAAAAGAGTTCCTTGGGACATTTCCCAGTTCCTTTAAGATTAGTATCTTGTGCCAGTTCACTTAGACAGTTCTGTTTCTTAACTTCCATTTCCCATTTCAGGCTGTTGCAAAACATAAAGGTTCTTCATACATACTTTCATTGGCTTCTTTCATGTAGGGCACTTGGTCTAGGCCCAGTTGTCGAACCACACAGTCCGCCCATTACAGGTCACCTAACCGATTCCCTTTCTTACTGTTTCCATCAACAATTATGCACTGTGTTATCCTTTTCTGTATTCCTCTGGCTCTTGCTAAAACAGGTTTCCTCTTAGCTTGCAATTCGTGGGACCCTCTTGGCTTTGGGCCAATACTTAGTTTATTAATTGTATACCCTTCTTGGTATTCTCTTGACGTTGTCAATACTTGTTTCATACAACGTTTTTCTTGACTTGGGTCTCATGCAATTCTTGGCTTTCACTCCATTTATGAACATTCAATGTGCTTTGTATTCTGTGCTGCATTCAAAAGCGCTTTCAATCAGCGTTAGTTCACTCAGTATCTTTTAAAAAAAATGTGTTATAGCTGAACAAACAGCCTTTCAAATATACAATATTAACATTTGAACTATACAATATTTCAACCTGCTAAACAACACTTATACATCATATTCAAAAATAAAAAGTTTACATTTTTTGCAAGTTTCACAATCTTAATAAAACAGAAGAACCAACCCAGTTTCCATGTGTTATAATTAGCAAACAAATAAAAAAATAAACAAAATGACAGTCTTATTCTATTCCACTATTTTCCTCTTTAACATTTGGACATAAGTAAAAGGGGAAAGGGGAGGAGAAAAGAAAAAACAGCCACATAATTATTACATTCTTAAATCCTAGACTCAATAAAAAAGACAAATTAATATTAAATCCTCAATTCTAACATTTACATCATTTGGAAGAACTTAATAAAGTTGATCTTATTGTCCACTTAAATGTTTGGTTACTTCAGGCAAATTTAGAGATTGCATAAAGCTTACCATAGCTACATTCGTCCCAGATCTATGACTGTCAAACAAAGCCCCCCACAATAGTTCTGAATTTAACAATTGATAATCCTTAAACATTTGATGAAACAATCTAGTTCTTAAAATGGTTACTGAAGGACATTTGGCAATCAAATGTTTTATCGTCTCAGGCTTAGAGCTATCAGAACAAAATCTACAGACGTTATTTTGACTAATTCTACGCATATACAAGATATCATTAGTATTTCATAAATTCATCCTCAATCTCATATACAAATCCCTTCACTTAGGGTCAGGAAATCTTGTCAGATAAGACTCTGGGGTATGTAGCATTTTGACCCTGTAAGCATGGTCTCTGAATAAATGCAATTTAAGGCATTCTTCCCTAGTTCTAATCAAATCACTCAACCAGAGGTTTTTTTTTTAGCTCTGGCCGGATCAGTAGTTAAGATACTCTCTTGAATCCCCTCTATTTCCAAAATGTCCTGGATTTTTGTTCTCTTAACTTGGATCTTTTCATGTCTTGTTGTCAATACATATTTCGATAAAGTATTCATGATTCTCTTTCTTGCCTTCCTTTCCTTCTCTCCTGACCCCCACCTTAAACTTTCCTCCTGTCTCGCTGCTATTAAAAAGTGGATGGCTTCTCGCTTTCTTTCCCTTAACTCTGACAAAAACGAAGTAGTTTTCTTCCCTTCCAACTCCCTTCCCCTTCCTCTCCTCCCCCTCTCATTCATTTTCCTCCCTCCAATCTCACTTTCTCCCCCAACGCTCGTAACCTAGGCTTTCACTTTGAATCTTCTCTCACTTTTTCCCATCAAATCTCACTCACTTCTCGTGCCTGTCGCTACCACCTCTACAATATTCGCAAAGGTTGCCCCTCTCTTACTTTTCATGCTACTAAACTCTTAATTTCCTCCCTTATCTTTTCTCGCCTCTTCTACTGCTCGTCCTTACTTTTTGGTCTTCCCACTTCACATCTTGCCCCCCTCAAATCTATTTATCATTCTGCCATCCGCACCCTCTCTCTCCTCTCCCCCGTGACTCCATCTCTGTTTCCCTTTCCTCCAATGGCTGGCTCCCCTTTCATTCTCAACTTACATTTCACTTCCTCTGTCTGGACTTCAAATCTCTCCACGAGCTTGCTCCCCCTTATCTCTCTTCCCTTCTCTCATTCTACACTCCCTCTCGTCCCCTTCGTTCCGCTGACCACTTCCTCCTCACAGTTCCTCCCTCGCCCTGTGCCTCCACCGTTTCCGCTCCTTCCAACTCCTGGCCCCCCTCCACTGGAACTCCTTGCCTCTCTCTATCCGCTCTTCTCCTACTTTTTCCTCTTTCTGCACCTCCCTCAAATCTCTCCTTCTCATTCCCCGCCATGACACCCCCCCTCCTCTCACTCCCCTCTCCTACCCCTTTCCCCTCTTCCCCCCTTAACCTCTCCCTCCTCTTTCCCCCTCCCCATCCTCTCCCCCCTCTTTTCCATCCTCCTCCTACCATCCCTCCCTCTTCCTCCTAGCCTTCCCCCTCCTCTCCCCTTCCCCCTCTGAATAATTGCTCTACATAGTGTTTTTGGTGACTGATTCATGTTTGTAATTTGCTTCTGTTGTTACAGTTTTTGTTATGTTAAATGTACCCTGTTGTAATTGTACATCGCTTTGGTATAAAGCGCTATATAAGATTAATAAATACAATACAATGATACAGTTCAGTTTAACAGACATTAGGTATTTCCTATAAAGAGAGAGGAGTTTCCAAGTATTCACAGCATTGAGGGAAACAGTTCCAAGTTCATGGCGTATTACACACACTGAAACCTACTGTGGTGAAACCAAACCTGATCTCCAATATGTAACCTCCATTTTCTGATAAAATAACTCTGTTTGCCATTGTCTCGTTTCAGCCCCATATGTCGGGATTGGGGCAACTCTTTGTTTGAAAAAGATCATAGCAGGCGAGAATGAAACCTTTCCATATCTCGCCTGAATAATGTGAGCTTCAGAGATGCCCGTCTTCAACTTGAGCTGCAGATCCGGGTGATAAGGTTTATCATTCAGACTGTTACTAATAGAAAGGCCCAAATACTTGTATTCATGAACAACCCCCAATTTGGTATCCTGCAAGAGCCAAGGTGCAGCCTTAGGATCCCTCTTTCTGTTCATGCCCATCACCATGATCTTGCACTTGGCCTGGATGATTCTAAGCAAATTGGCTTCAACATACCGGCCAAGAAGCGTGACGAGGGCACGCAAACCCCTGGGAGTTCTAGCCAACAACACACGGTCGTCAGCATAGAACAGCCAGGGGATCGCCTGCCCTCCTAATTCAGGTGAATCCGAAACAATGTTGGCAAACTGATGGCACATATCAGCGACAAAAAGATTAAAAAGGGTACAAGCCAACAACCACCCCTGTTTAAGGCCCCTGAAGGTTTCAATGGGTTATGATAGTTTACCATAAAGGGACAACCTCACTTGTAACGTGGTCTGGGAATGTAGTTCATCTATCCAGAATACTAAGTGTTCTGGGCAGGCGGCTTTGCATAGTTTTTCCATAAGTAGATGACTACATACAGAGTCAAATGCCACCTGAAAATCGATGTACGACCTATAAAATGGCTACTTTTTAATTTGCTCCTGTAATTTAATCGCTTGTAAAGTGTGCAAATTAATAGCTGTCCCCAACCCTGGAATAATTCCAGTCCGATTAGGGTCTCGCAACTTGGTGAAATCAAGCCACTGGTTAAGGTCTCTAAGGATCAAGTTGGGAAAAAGTTTACCAGGAACATCCAATAAGGTGATCGGTCTATAATAGCCAGGATTTGACCGATCGCCTTTCTTATAGATCAGTATTAGAATAGATTATCTCCAAGATGGAGGCAGCTGACAAGTTCTAATGGCCTGCCCGGAAATAACTAAGAGGATATTAACCCAGGCTATTGGATGTAGCTTAATCAGATGGTTAGATAGGCCATCAGGCCCAGGTGCCCTAGAGGCACTGAGCTTAGAGGTGTAATATATAATATCCTCATGGTCAAATTGCAGCAGGCCAACCCTCGTACCGACACAAACTTGGTAGTTACCTGATAATGGGGTGACAGCATATAGGGTCTTACAAAATGTTACCCAGACTTCCTCTGGAACAGCATTTATTTGAGGAGCCAACTGCGGCGAACCGTGCGCATTATTCAAAAGACCCCAAATCCTAGCAGAACTTTTAGAAGCTAGTGTTTCCAACACATTTTCAGTGTCGTGTTGGTAAGGTAACGCTCACCTAGCTTTAATCCAATTGTTATAGCTACATTTGAGGGATCTTAGTCATGCCATTTTAATTACACTAGGGAGCAAGCAGATTTTCCTTTTTTATGCCCAATAGGCAGTCTTCCTCTCAGCCATCTCAGGATCCTAAACATGTAGATTGCTGTTAATAGGGTTGGAGAGAGTTTGCTTCCCGGTTTTAAAAATCTGCATGACACCAACATAAGAGCAATGTTCTCCAGTACAGGACAAGCGAGACGACTCAGATGATCGAATCAATGTCACATTGAAATCATCCAATGAAGCAGGCGCCCAATAAAACCTGTTTTGAGCACTATTCAGAATCAAGCTGGTAGCAGATGAATGTAAAAACGCTTTTCTCGGATTAGACCATGTCTATTCTACTGCCAGAATATCATGATCGCTAGCGGCTTGAGGCTTAATCTGAAAATTAGATATGAGGTTAAACATGCCACTGTCTGTAAACACATAGTCAATCAAAGCCACTTGGCGTCCTCTATGCCAGGTATCACTCCATATTATCCCCACCAAAAATACCGCCGTATATATTGTTGTTTGGAACGGCCATAGGTGATATTTTTGAGGGGGATAATTTTGGGGGTTTTTGGTTGCGGGGGTGTCCCCGCTCCTTTAAAAATAATGCGGGGATTGCAGGGGTGTCCCCCCGCAGGTTCCATGCCTTAATATCACAGCAAAAAGATGACAATATTTTTTTATGGCAATATTTTTGCGGTGATATTAACACATAGAACCCTATGCCAGGTATTGGCCGGCGGGATATTGCCGTGAACACCCCCATTTAGTATGTACAACTGACGTTCTTTCATTAATACATTTCATCGAATAGCGATGGGTGAAAGGGATTTGGTTGGTTGGTCAATGCACATGATTTTAAAATCGCCAACCAAAATAACATGTTCACAGCCGCGTTCTAGAGCTCCTAAATCCAATAAAGATTCCATATCCACCATAAAGCCATCATCTGAGATATCAGCATGGTTCCAATAGGCGTTAATAAGGGCGGTGAATTGGCCGTTTCGCTTAAGTTTTACCATCTGCAAAAATCTATTAGGGGATGCCCAAGGTTCCAGAATTAGATTCACAGATGTTTTAACGGCAACCATAAGTCCTGCCATAGGCCGAGCACAGGTCAGAAGGACGGCAGGAGTTAAGGAGACAACATGCTGATCACACACTGGTGGAGTAGTAAGCCAAATCTCCTGTAAGGCTATAATATAATAATGCTGTAGGAGATTGGATTTGGTACTAGTGAGGGGCTTAAAGCCTCTTGTATTCCAAGAGGCCAAGGAACAGGAGAAAGGTTGCTTGGATTGTTAATGCTGATTCTGTGGTACTCTTCGTATTTTACAGCAGGCGGCAGTGACATTTAGTTGATCATCTTGTCCTACAGTTTGATGTCTATTTAGATTGCCTTCGATGGCCGAGGTATATTGTTGTCCAAAGCTGGGTATGTGCTGAAGATCAAAAGAGGATTGATTGATCAGGAGAAAAAGTTGTAAAGCTCAATCCGTGCTTGCCACAACGCATTCCTTACCAGCCCCCGATTTCATCCATAACTTAACAGACACATCTTTGTTATGAAGAAATTCTATTTGCTGAATCTCATAGAAGAAAGATCTTCTAAGGCTGGTAATTCTGCAAATATATTCATAACTGATTGCCTGTTGAGGTCATATTTGGGCAATGGATGTGAGCGACATTGCAAGATTAAATAAGACATGTTGTGGTTTGCGTGTAATGGCCTAGCAGTTTGTTTCAAATGCAGGCATGCTTGGTGCGGTGGTTGAGCCCAATGGCTTCTATTATTTGGGAGTGTTGGTTGCTCCCTAGTTATTCGACTATCTCTCAGAGTAGTCGCCTCCTGCTGGTTCGGTTGAGAAAAGAGGCGCTGAAGAGACTGCGGAATCGCCTCGTTCCAACCCTCGAGCGTCATACCTTTGTCTAGATTAGAACCAGCTAATTCCTCTAGCGTTTTTTTTCTGACTCTGGGGCACAAACGGGGGCTCAACCCTAGGGGGTGGCAAGTGTATGATAGGATCAGCTGCAGCTCTTTCTACCACCACATTGACCATTGATGGTTGGAGAGTCTCAGTTTGTTGCTCACTCAGGTGAACTAGGGCATCCAAAGGTCCGTATGTTAGATCATGGATATGGTTGCGCTCGCCAGGGGGCGGAACTAACTTCTGGAGAAGGGCTTTACGATATTTGTTAGCAATAGCTACTCGCGCTAGGCCAGCAGCCGTTTTTGGCAAGGTCACATTTTGTATAAATTGGCGCACATTTTAAGATTTTGGGATTTTGTTTTTGGTAACGGTTTAGCAGATGATGGTTTCGTTTTTGGTATCAAATATATTATAGATTGGGGCTTGAATAGAGCCAGTTTCACCCTTTGCCTGGGAGCACTCACTTTCCACATTAATCACAGTGGAATCACCTTTGTCGGCAACAAACTGTTCTACATGGTTACGTTTTTCCTTTTTTTTATTTAAACAAGGTTGGTCAAGCTGATAGGTCGATTCTGTGTCTTTATTTGCATTACGCTTAAGTGTTTTGTGCGTTTTACCCTTATCCAGAACGGGGGACTTTAAATGTATTATTTTACTCTGTTTCTTAGGCTGTAATAACTGAGGTTGCTGAGCAGGAGAGCAATCTGTAAGCAAAACTTTCTCCACTGTCACATTCGCCACTGTTGGCCTGTGAGATTTTTCGTGGGATTTTTCTTCAAGGTCTACAGGTTTGTGACACCTAGAACAGAAAGAAAGCCCCGGGTTATTCCCCTGAACTAATTGCGTTAACAGAGGATGTTGGACATTTAATGTATTATCCAGTATCTCCTATAACATAGTGAGGCATAAAAGTGCCACATTCACGGACTGCAAGGACGTATCCAGTCCCACTGCATAATCCACAGTAATTGCCTTAACTAAACCAACCGGTGATGCCGTTGTGCACCTTGGTGTCGGTTGTGTATAGAGTTCATGGCCGTGGGCGAGAACATGACCGGTGATTGAGATAAATCCCTGAACTGTGGGTTCTCGCCAATCTGGCCGATTCATGGAATTAATGTGCACTGAAATTTTCAGCGCAAGCATGCGAAAGCGTGTGAATCGCAGTGCCAGTGCGAAAATCGCAGCGAAACCCACGCACAGCGATTCATGGAAGTCCGTGCGCGTGGAAATCCATGGATGTGCGCTGAAATCCTGTTCGGCACACGCTGGTGCACACGCCTTCAAACAGTGTGCGCTAAGCGCACAGCAAAAGCGCACATAGCGCGGCGCACACAACAAAAGTAGGCGTAACGGGACGTGACACGCGGAATGGGGAACAACGCGTGAAAATGTGGGCGTCACGGGGGAAGTACAGGAGGCAAGTGTGCGGAACGCCCACACGCTCTCCTACAACACGTATTCATGGAATCGAATACGGCAAACCAGCGCACGGGCAAAGACGCGCACAGGCCTAAACACGTCCACCACACGAAGGCAGGCGGTAGCGTCCCTGCGCATGAAAAAAATGTGCGCTAACAAAAAGCACGTACATACAGCTATGATGAATGTCCCATACTGTGTCCCTCTAGGACAAATGACGTGCAAAGGGGTACGCGACAAACACAGACACCCGCTGTGTGAAAAATAGCGTGTGCGTGTATTTCTGGGGTTCGCGTGAAGTTTCACACGCGATAGGCCTTGGGCGAGCGGGGTACTTGTATAACTGGGGTTCGCGTGAAGTCTCACACGCGATTGGATCCGGGTACGTGTATTTCTGGGGTTTGCGTCAAGTTTCACACGCGTTTGGCCCTGTGCGAGTGGGGAACGTGTATTTCTGGGGTTCGGGTGAAGTTTCACACGCGATAGGCCTTGGGCGAGTGGGGTACGTGTATAACTGGGGTGCGCGGGAAGTTACACACGCGAAAGGGCCTGTGCGAGTGGGGTACATGTATTTCTGGGGTACGCATGGAGTTTCACACGCGATAGGCCCTGTGCGAATGGGGTACATGTATAACTGGGGTTCGCATGGAGTTTCATACGCGATTGGCCCTGTGCGAGTGGGGTACGTGTATTCCTGGGGTTCGCGGGAAGTCTCACACGCAATTTCAGCAGGGTACGTGTATTTCGGGGATGCCGGAGAGTCCTACACGTGGATTGGCAGTGTGGGTCATCCCAGGTGTTCCCTCTACACCCTCCACGGCCCCTGCAGGCAGCCCACACCACAGGGGACTACCCTGCACCCCTGGTCATGTCCCGCAGGCAGCCCATCCACCATGGGCATGCCCCCCAGCCAAGCCACATGTCAACTTGCACTACTGATCACCAACGCATGCCCCCCTGCACCCCTACCCCCCAGCAGTGCAGGGCACCTGCCAGCAGGCCCCCACTCATGTCCCCCTGCACCCCCAACCCCCAGCAGTGCAGGGCACCTGCCAGCAGGCCCCCACACATGTCCCCCAGCAACCCCACCCCCAGCAGTGCAGGGCACCTGCCAGCAGGCCCCCACACATGTCCCCCAGCACCCTCACCCCCCAGCAGTGCAGGGCACCTGCCAGCAGGCCCCCACATATGTCCCCCAGCACCCTCACCCCACAGCAGTGAGGGGTACCTGCCAGCAGGCCCCCACACATGTCCCCCTGCACCCCCACCCCCCAGCAGTGCAGGGCACCTGCCAGCAGGCCCCCACACATGTCCCCCAGCACCCCCACACCCCAGCAGTGCAGGGCACCTGCCAGCAGCCCCCCACACATGTCCCCGAGCACCCCCAACCCCCAACAGTGCAGGGCACCTGCCAGCAGGCCCCCACACATGCCCCCCAGCACCCTCACCCCTCAGCAGTGCAGGGCACCTACCAGCAGGCCCCCGCTCATGTCACACTCATGTCCCCCAGCACCCCCACCCCCCAGCAGTCAGGGCACCTGCCAGCAGGCCCCCACACATGTCCCCCTGCACCCCCACCCCCCAGCAGTGCAGGGCACCTGCCAGCAGGCCCCCACACATGTCCCCCAGCACCCCCACCCCCCAGCAGTGCAGGGCACCTGCCAGCAGCCCCCACACATGTCCCCGAGCACCCCCAACCCCCAACAGTGCAGGGCACCTGCCAGCAGGCCCCCACACATGCCCCCCAGCACCCTCACCCCTCAGCAGTGCAGGGCACCTACCAGCAGGCCCCACTCATGTCCCACTCATGTCCCCAGCACCCCCACCCACCAGCAGTGCAGGGCACCTGCCAGCAGGCCCCCACACATGTCCCCCAGCACTCCCACCCCCCAGCAGTGCAGGGCACCGGCCAGCAGGCCCCCACACATGTCCCCCAGCACCCCCACCCCCCAGCAGTGAGGGGCACCTGCCAGCAGGCCCCCACTCATGTCCCACTCATGTCCCCCAGCACCCCACCCCGCAGCAGTGCAGGGCACCTGCCAGCAGGCCCCCACACATGTCCCCCAGCACCCCATCCCCCAGCAGTGAGGGGCACCTACCAGCAGCCCCCACTCATGTCCCCGAGCCAATACGTCATCACAATCCAGATCCCTGGATCACATGGCCACCCAAATCCCACCCCACGCCACCCCAGTCCAAACACCCAACCAAGCTTTGCATCCACTCCAAATTGAAATCCCCATTACATGATAGATCACAAATAAGCAGTATGCGCATGAGTACAAGTCTGTCAGACCCACAAAATGGCAACACATGACTGAGAAAACCCACATTGTGACATGCATGAAACCAATGAGAGAAGACCACACATTGAAGTGAGAAACAAAAATGTATTCAAGTCAAAATGAAGGGAATGAAATCAAAACACACGATAATGCCAATAATAATCAAAATGCAGCATGTCCCAAAAAATGATAAATAAATAAAATGAGAATCCAAATGAAAATGTGTCCAAAGTCACCGTCCAACAAAGCAAATCCAAAGGGAAAGAAAAGCGTAATATCCATTGCTCCACGGTGAAAAAAAAGATGAAGCAGAAAAATCCACTGTAAAACTATGTACAAATAGCAAATCCAGGGTCCATGAGCCCAACGACATAAATGAAACCTACAATGAAACCTACTTAATTACTAACTATATACAAAAATGTGGGGTATAGTCCATGCGCCCCAAATGAAAGAAAAATAAATGAAACTTAACACTAATGAACTATATACAATGGCGGCGGGCAAGCCCAACGGCTCATTTGTTGATGTCATGGGCCAGGGCATCATCGAACTCCTGTTCAATGTCTTGGAGGCGGGCCTGTTCGCTGGCCCCGAGGTCTCGCAGGGATAACGCCATGTCCACCTCCAACTCCCTGCAAATTCCCTCGAGGCACTCAGCCCGCCTCAGCGCCCTGCGCATGGAGTTCTCCGCCCTGACCATTGTGAGCTGTTCCTCCTCCGCCCGCCGCCGCTCCGCACCTATCTGCTGGCCCAACTGCTGCCACACGGAAGACACTCCCATTCCAGGGTCCTCCTGCCCTCCGGCCGATGCCAGCCCCTCTGATGTAGATGGCCCCGAGCCATGATGCCTCCCACGTTGAGCCTGCCGCTGCCTCTGACGCAACTGCCTCTGCCAGCACGACGGCATCCAGGCTGATGGAATCCACTGACGCCGTCATGCACGTGCCCTGCCCGATGATGCTGGCACTTCCTCCATCTGCTGGGGTCCAGTTGCTGGGGTGTCCACCCCTGCTGGACCTCCGACTCCCGACTGTGACAGGGATGGGATCCCCACCGAGCTGGCTGCGTTGTTCAGAGCAGGTCCACAGGGGGCCCTGGTGGCATCTGGGCCGGAAGACGGCATGGAGAACGACTGGCGCATAGTCTCAACAGAGGAGGAGAAGGCCGCCAGAGTGGCCGACACATGTACAAAACCCCCGACCATGGACGCTCCCAACTGGGCCACGTTGCCACGCTGCCCTTCGTGATGATGTACGTGCTCCCCCCAGGAAGCATGCACGTCATCACGAATGTCACGCATGCACTACGTGATACCAATCAGGACCTTCTCCATACGGCCAGGGGTCCCCTCGTCCGCAGGTAGAGGAGTGTCAGATGTCATGGACATCCCCCCTACCTGCGGACGGGCCTGGGATGGGGCATCCCTGCTGGTGCATGGTGGTGCAGTCACAGTGTCAGGGACAGTGACATGCACAGGCCCCTCTATGGCGTCCTGTGCTGCCTCCTTCCCCTGCCCCTGGACTGCACCACTTGCACCAGTGGTACCACCCCCACCAGGCCCCATGTGCGGCTCAGTAGCGGCCTCCTCCTCCTCTGTGGAAACCACCAACCTGGATGGCTCCACACCGTCTTCCGCCGTTGCAAGCCCCTGTGGGGGCTCCCCCACCCCTTCCGCTACAGCCCTAGTGGCAGACGCAGCACCAGTCCCCTCACTCCCAGACAATGGTAATTTCTGGGAGGGTGACTGGGCCTTGCGTCGCCAGCCGGTGGGGGCATCCCCGCCGCTTTGCTCCCCAGCGCCATCTCCGTCCTCTTCATCACTTGCCGCTGTGTAGAGGGAGACATAGAACACAAGCATCAGGATACTGTACAATGGTACCCTAGACAGGAAGCAATAGCAGATGAGTGGCACTGCCAAACATCACTTCCATCATATCCCTCCACAACACATGGGTCAGTGCAGGCAAAACACATGCAGTAACAAGCATGGCGCATGCTATGAACATTAGCATACATGTCCAAGGGACTCTTGAAACATACAATGCTGGTTTGAAACACACATGTATCATAGGTCATACCTATCACATGCACACACTTCACCGTAGTTTCATCCATCTGGCCTCGTACACCCCAGACACAGTGGATACAAGGATGAGTAGGCTGCATCAGTGAATCTGAACATTGTCACAGACATGTGTCATGCATCCATGGCATTTACAAGTCACAGACACGCAACTCAGGCACACAGACATGGACACCAGACATGTCCATGACAGCAGCACCCATCTCTCACACCCCATCCATGTCCAATAACAGAGACAGGCATGCATTAATGTGTGCATTCCGCATGCTGCTCCGCATGTTGCATTGTAACACATGCACCAACCATGTGGTTCACACATTACTGGTCTCACATGCATGACCATGATGTCCCTGCACACACACATACGTACATGGCCTATGTCACACATACAGGCAAGTATCAGACAACCAGCTCCCTGCAACATGCCCTGTCTCACACAGCAATGCTTGGCCACTTACCGCTCAACTCCAGACAGGTCTGCCTCTGAAGGATCTGGGAGTGGAGCCCTGGGCCTACGCGTTCCAGGACCCTCATCTGGATGGTACTCATGCTTCCCCGGCCCCCCTCCACGAGGGGCGGGGCCTTTATGAGGGGCCTGGACCTCAAGTCCTCCCAGCGCTTCTTGACTTGCTTGATGTTGCGGGTTGCCACCCCCTCTGCGTTGATGGCAACCACAAAGTCATCCCAGATCCTATCCCGTCCTTCCTTGTTGGCGCGTGATGTTCCGAAGAGGGCATCATAATGCCCCAGGACATGCTCCACCAGGACACTAACTTCCTTCTGACTGAAGCTGGTGGCCCTCTGCCCCTCTGGCTGGGGGTCGCCAGTGGTCTCAGATGGTGTTTGCCCCGACATGGCAAACCCCGAGGCAGGAGTGGGTGGGCAACTGTGTCCTGGGGCTGGGCTGTGGAGCGATGGTATCCCAGTCGGGAGTCTTCTGTTCCAGCAGGGGTGGACACAGCAACTGGACCCCTTGCAGATGGCTGATGTGCAGGCAGCAAATAGCAGGGCACGTGGGCAGCAGGCAGGCAGCAGCAGATGGCAGGTGGGAGCATGCTCGGGGCTCTTGGGGGCAGGAAAATGGCCTTCAGGGCAGGAGCGTGGTCTTCCGTGTGTTTTCGTGTGGCCAGCTTGATACGGAGTGATTTGGCACGTGAAAAAATTGCACGTCAGCGTGTAATTCGAGGAAAGGGCCTTAGCGTGTAAGTGCGTCAGCACACGCACGGGATTCCATTGGACCAAAGGCCCTTAGCGCGTAAGTTACATTACGCGCACGGTGTATCCCTCATAGCACGTGATGACAGAGCACACGTGGAAAAACTACACGTCCGAGTGGCATGGCGTGTAATTGGATGAAAGGGCGCGTACAAGTGAAGTACAGGAGGCAAGTGCGCGGAACGCCCACATGCTCGCCTACAACAGGTATTCATGGAATCGAATAGGGCAAACCAGCGCAAAGGCAAAGACGCGCACAGGCATAAACACGTCCGCCACACGAAGGCAGGCGGAAGCGGCCCTGCGCATGAAAAAAATGTGCGTTAACAAAAAGCACGTACATACAGCTATGATGAATGTCCCATACTGTGTCCCTCTAGGACAAATGACGTGCAAAGGGGTACGCGACAAACACAGACACCCGCTGTGTAAAAAATAGCGTGTGCGTGTATTTCGGGGCTGCGCGGGAAGTTTCACACGCGATAGGCCTTGGGCGAGTGGGGTACTTGTATAACTGGGGTTCGTGTGAAGTCTCAACACGCGATTGGATCCGGGCACATGTATTTCTGGGGTTTGCGTCAAGTTTCACACGCGATTGGCCATGTGCAAGTGGGGAACGTGTATTTATGGGGTTTGTGTGAAGTTTCACACGCGATAGGCCTTGGGGGAGCGGGTTACTTGTATAACTGGGGTTCGCGTGAAGTCTCACACGTGATTGGATCCGGGTACATGTATTTCTGGGGTTCGCATCAAGTTTCACACGCGATTGTCCCTGTGCGAGTGGGGAACGTGTATTTCTGGGGTTCGCGTGAAGTTTCACACGCGCAAGGCCTTGGGCGAGTGGGGTACGTGTATAACTGGGGTTTGCATGGAGTTTCATACGCGATTGGATCCGGGTACGTGTATTTCTGGGGTGCGCGGGAAGTTTCACATGCGAAAGGGCCTGTGCGAGTGGGGTACGTGTATTTCTGGGGTGCGCGGGAAATTTCACACGCGAAAGGGCCTGTGAGAGTGGGGTACGTGTATTTCTGGGGTACGCATGGAGTTTCACATGCGATTTCAGCAGGGTACGTGTATTTCGAGGATGCCGGGGGGTCCTACACGTGAATTGGCAGTGTGGGTCATCCCAGGTGTTCCTTCTACACCCTCCACGGCCCTTGCAGGCATCCCACACCACAGGGGACTACCCTGCACCCCTGGTCATGTCCCACAGGCAGCCCATCCACCATGGGCATGCCCCCCAGCCAAGCCACATGTCACCTTGCACTACTGATCACCAACGCATGACCCCCTGCACCCCCTCCCCCCAGCAGTGCAGGGCACCTGCCAGCAGGCCCCCACTCATGTCCCCCTGCACCCCCAACCCCCAGCAGTGCAGGGTACCTGCCAGCAGGCCCCCACACATGTCCCCCAGCACCCCCAACCCCCAGCAGTGCAGGACACCAGCCAGAAGGCCCCCACACATGTCCCCCAGCACCCCCACCCCCCAGCAGTGCAGGGCACCTGCCAGCAGGCCCCCACACATGTCCCCAGCACCCCACCCCCCAGCAGTG
Organism: Ambystoma mexicanum; assembly: GCF_040938575.1. Classification (NCBI taxonomy): domain Eukaryota; kingdom Metazoa; phylum Chordata; class Amphibia; order Caudata; family Ambystomatidae; genus Ambystoma; species Ambystoma mexicanum. Next base: position 101,548,154 of record NC_090938.1, read on the forward strand.
AGGGGTACCTGCCAGCAGGCCCCCGCTCATGTCCCACTCATGTCCCCCAGCACCCCCACCCCCCAGCAGTCAGGGGAACCTGCCAGCAGGCCCCCACACATGTCCCCCTGCACCCCCACACCCCAGCAGTGCAGGGCACCTGCCAGCAGGCCCCCACACATGTTCCCTAGCACCCCCACCCCCCAGCAGTGCAGGGCACCTGCCAGCAGGCCCCCACACATGTTCCGCAGCACCCCCACCCCCCAGCAGTGCAGGGCACCTGCCAGCAGGCCCCCACACATGTCCCCCAGCACCCCCACCCCCCAGCAGTGAGGGGCACCTGCCAGCAGGCCCCCACTCATGTCCCACTCATGTCCCCTAGCGCCCCCACACCCCAGCATTGCAGGGCACCTGCCAGCAGGCCCCCACACATGTCCCCCAGCACCCCCACCCCAGCAGTGAGGTGCACCTGCCAGCAGGCCCCCACTCATGTCCCCCAGCACCCCCACCCCCCCATCATTGACAGGCACCTGCCAGCAGGCCCCAACACATGTCCCCGAGCCAACACGTCATCACAATCCAGATCCCTGGCTCTTATGGCCACCCAAATCCCACCCCACGCCACCCCAGTCCAAACACCCAACCAAGCTTTACATCCACTCCAAATTGAAATCCCCATTACATGATAGATCATAAACAAGCAGTATGCGCATGAGTACAAGTCTGTCAGACCCACACAATGGCAACACATGACTGAGAAAACCCACATTGTGACATGCATGAAACCAATGAGAGAAGACCACACATTGAAGTGAGAAACAAAAAGGTATTCAAGTCAAAATGAAAGGAATGAAATCAAAACACACAATAATGCCAATAATAATCAAAATGCAGCATGTCCCAAAAAATGATAAATAAATAAAATGAGAATCCAAATTAATCCAAATGAAAATGTGCCCAAAGTCACCGTCCAACAAAGCAAATCCAAAGGGAAAGAAAAGCGTAATATCCATTGCTCCATGATGAAAAAAAAAGTTGAAGGAGAAAAATCCACTGTAAAACTATGTACAAACAGCAAATCCAGGGTCCATGAGCCCAACGACATAAATGAAACCTACAGTGAAACCTACCTAATTACTAACTATATACAAAAATGTGGGGCATAGTCCATGCGCCAAAAATGAAAGAAAAAATAAATGAAACTTAACTCTAATGAACTATATACAATGGCAGCGGGCAAGTCCAACGGCTCACTTGTTGATGTCATGGGCCAGGGCATCATCGAACTCCTGTTCAATGTCTTGGAGGCGGGCCTGTTCTCTGGCCCCGGAGTCTCGCAGGGATAACGCCATGTCCACCTCCAACTCCCTGCGAATTCCCTCAAGGCACTCAGCCCGCCTCAGCGCCCTGCGCATGCAGTTCTCCGCCCTGACCATTGTGAACTATTCCTCCTCTGCCCGCTGCCGCTCCACACCTATCTGCTGGCCCAACCGCTGCCACACGGAAGACACTCCCATTCCAGGGTCCTCCTGCCCTCCGGCCGATGCCAACCCCTCTGATGTAGATGGCCCCGAGCCATGGTGCCTCCCACGTTGAGCCTGCCGCTGCCTCCGACGCAACTGCCTCTGCCAGCACAACGGCATCCAGGCAATGTAATCCACTGACGCCATCGTGCACGTGCCCTGCCCGATGATGCCGGCACATCCTCCATCTGCTGGGGTCCAGTTGCTGGGGTGTCCACCCCTGCTGGACCTCCGACTCCCGACTGTGGAAGGGATGGGATCCCCACCGAGCTGGCTGCATTGGTCAGGGCAGGTCCACAGGGTGCCCTGGTGGCATCTGGGCCGGAAGAAGGCATGGAGAACGACTAGCGCATAGTCTCCACAGAGGAGGAGAGGGCCGCCAGAGTGGCCGACACATGTACAAAACCCCCGACCATGGACGCTCCCAACTGGGCCACGTTGGCACGCTGCTCTTCGTGATGACGTGCGTGCTCCCCCCAGGAAGCATGCACGTCATCACGAATGTCATGCGTGCGCAACGCGACACCAATCAGGACCTTCTCCACACGGCCAGGGGTCCCCTCGTCCGCAGGTAGAGGAGTGTCAGATGACATGGACATCCCCCCTACCTGCGGACGGGCCTGGGATGGGGCATCCCTGCTGGTGCATGGTGGTGCAGTCACAGTGTCAGGGACAGTGGCATGCACAGGCCCCTCCACGGCGACCTGTGCTGCCTCCTGCCCCTGCCCCTGGACTGCACCACTTGCACCAGTGGTACCACCCCCACCAGGCCCCATGTGCGGCTCAGCAGCGGCCTCCTCCTCCTCTGTGGAAACCACTAACCTGGATGGCTCCACACCGTCTTCCGCCGTTGCAAGCCCCTGTGGGGGCTCCCCCACCCCTTCCTTTGCAGCCGTAGTGGCAGACGCAGCACCAGTCCCGTCACTCCCAGACGATGGTAATTTCTGGGAGGGTGACTGGGCCTTGCGTCGCCGGCCGGTGGGGGCATCCCCGCCGCTTTGCTCCACAGCGCCGTCTCCGTCCTCTTCATCACTTGCTGCTGTGTAGAGGGAGACATAGAACACAAGCATCAGGGTACTGTACAATGGTCCCCTAGACAGGAAGCAATAGCAGATGAGTGGCACTGTCAAACATCACTTCCATCATGTCCCTCCACAACACATGGGTCAGTGCAGGCAAAACACATGCAGTAACAAGCATGGCGCATGCTATGAACATTAGCATACATGTCCAAGGGACTCTTGAAACATACAATGCTGGTTTGAAACACACATGCATCATGGGTCATGCCTATCACATGCACACACTTCACCGTAGTTTCATCCATCTGGCCTCGTACACCCCAGACACAGTGGATACATGGATGAGTAGGCTGCATCATTGAATATGAACATTGTCACAGACATGACAGAGGGTTCATAGTGATAATACCGAATTTAAAAATCTCGAAAACCAAAATCTCGAATACAAAAGGCCGAAAAATAAAATATCGAATTTATTTTTCAATGTGTTTTTTTTCAAAATAAAAATTCGATATTTTTTTTTTCGATATTTTATTTTTCGGCCTTTTTGTATTCGAGATTTTGTTTTCGAGATTTTGACTGACCACCATGTGTCATGCATCCATAGCATTTACAAGTCACAGACACGCAAGTCAGACACACAGACATGGACACCATACGTTCCAGGCGTTCCAGGACCCTCATCTGGATGGTACTCATGCTGCGCCGGCCCCCCTCTGCAAGGGGCGGGGCCTTTATGAGGGTCCTGGACCTCAAGTCCTCCCAGCGCTTCTTGACTTGCTTGATGTTGCGGGTTGCCACCCCCTCCGTGTTGACGGCAACCACAAAGTCATCCCAGATCCTATCCCGTCCATCCTTGTTGGCGCGTGATGTTCCGAAGTGGGCATCATAATGCCCCAGGACATGCTCCACCAGGACACCAACTTCCTTCTGACCGAAGCTGGTGGCCCTCTGCCCCTCTGGCTGGGAGTCGCCAGTGGTCTCAGATGGTGTTTGCCCCGACATGGCAAACCCCGAGGCAGGCGTGGGTGGGCAACTGTGTCCTGGGGCTGGGCTGTGGAGCGATGGTATCCCAGTCGGGAGTCTTCTGTTCCAGCAGGGGTGGGCACAGCAACTGGACCCCTGCAGACGGCTGATGTGCAGGCAGCAAATAGCAGGGCACGTGGGCAGCAGGCAGGCAGCAGCAGATGGCAGGTGGGAGCGTGCTCGGGGCTCTTGGGGGCAGGAAAATGGCCTTCAGGGCAGGATTGTGGTCTTCCGTGTGTTTTCGCGTGGCCAGCTTGATACCGAGTGATTTGGCACGTGAAAAAATTGCACGTCAGCGTGTAATTCGAGGAGTGCCTCGAGGCAATTCGCAGGGACCTGGAGGTCCGGATGTCATCGTCCCTGCGAACCCTCGGGGCCATGGAAGTGGACCGCCTCCGGTACATCGAGCAGGAGGTCGATGATGCCCTGGCCCGGGAAATCAGGAAGTGAGCCGTCGGACTAGCCCGCTACCATTGTATATAGTTAATTAGTGTTAGGTTTTCTTTTGGTTTTCATTTCATTTGGGGTGCTTGGACAATGCCCCACCTTTTTGTATATAGTTGTTCATTAGGTAGGGTTTTTGTAGGTTTCCTTTCAATGGTTGGGCCCATGGACCCTGGATTTGTACTTTGTATATAGTTCAACACTAGATTTCACTTCATTTAAGTTTCTTTTTTACCATGGATCAATGGATGTGTCTTATTTTTACACTTTGGATTTGGTTGGACGGACAGACTCTTTGGACCCATTTGCTTTTGGATTGATTTGGATTCTGCTTTCACACATTTTTTTTGTATATTTTGGCCATGCAGCTTTTTCTTCATTATTTCCATTATTGTGTGATTTTGTTTTATTCATTTGGTTAATTATTGAATACACATTTATTATATACTTTACTGATGTGGTCTTATATCATTTGTTTTGTGCATGTCACAATGTTGATCTTTTCACAGTCATGTGTCACCATTGCATAGGTCTGAGGGACATTGATTCATGGCCATGCTGGTTATGTATTTTCTATCATGACTTTGGGAATTCAATGTGGGGTGTTTGGACTGGGGTGGGATTTGGGTGGCCATGAGGGGCATGGGTCTGGAGTGTGATGACCTGTCGGGGGGACATGTGTGGGGGCCTGCTGGCAGGTGCTCCTTACTGCTGGGGGGTGGGGGTGCAGGGGGACATGTGTGGTGGCCTGCTGGCAGGTGCCCCTGACTGCTGTGGGGCGGGGATGCAAGGGGACATGTGTGGGGGCCTGCTGGCAGGTTCCCCTGACTGCTTTGGGGTGGGGGTACAGGGGGACATGTGTGGGACATGAGTGGGGGCCTGCTGGCAGGTGCCCCTGACTGCTGGGGGGTGGGGGCACAAGGGGGACATGTGTGGGGGCCTGCTGGCAGGTGCCCCTGACTGCTGTGGGGTGGGGGTGCAAGGGGACATGTGTGGGGGCCTGCTGGCAGATGCCCCTGACTGCTTTGGGGTGGGGGTGCAGGGGGACATGTGTGGGACATGAGTGGGGGCCTGCTGGCAGGAGGCCCTGACTGCTGGGGGGTGGGGGTGCAGGGGACATGTGTGGGGGCCTGCTGGCAGGTGCCCCTGACTGCTGTGGGGTGGGGTTGCAGGGGGACATGTGTGGGAGCCTGCTGGCAGGTGCCCCTGACTGCTGGGGGTGGGGGTGCAGGTGGACATATATGGGACATGAGTGGGGCCTGCTGGCAGGTGCCCCTGACTGCTAGGGGATGGGTGTCAGATCAGTGAACCTTGATAGGGTAAAGCGCCTGGTGACCAAAGAGGAGCTGTTGAACCCGTAGTGCAGTAGTTTGTTTCTTCCCACCAATGTAACACTCAGGTGTGCATGAAAACAGTCTGAGCATTCAATTGGTTGAAAGATGTTTGAAGAAGGAACAGGACACTCTGGAACCACCAATGACTGCAACTTCCTTCAAGGTGCTTGACGACTGCACAGGACAAGCTGGAACCCCACTGGCTGTCAGTAGGGTAATGTGCATAACATGTCGAACATGAAAAACAACAGTAGATTGGAACTAATCAGCCTCTGGAATGATACAAGAGCTTACGTAAGACAAGGATAAATAAAAGAGCGAACAACTGGAAAAAGACCAAGAGGTGAGATTTCTTACTTGTATATCCGTAAGAAGAGATTCAAACGAAGAAAGCGTGATGTTGTTGATATAGACGAAGCCAAAGGGAAAGTCCAAGAAGAACGTAGTCTCACACGTGCTGTGGGGTTTCTTGGGTCCAACACGAAATCTTATCCCCGCCGGCACGCGTACGCCTAGGGTGTTATGCGAGTTCCCAAGTGTGCTGTAGGCAGTCTCTAGTCCAGCACCAGTTTCCTATTCCCGCCGGCACGCGCACGCCTAGGAAGTTATGCAAGGTCCCAAATGTGCTGTAGGAAGTCTCTAGTCCAGCACCAGTTTCCTATTCCCGCCGGCACGCGTACGCCTAGGGTGAAAAATCCTTCTTCTTCGAGACGAGAGTAGACAATCCAAAAAACGAATCTGTGAGCGGTCCAGGTCAAAATCCAAGTAAGCAGGCAAGGTGAAACAGGAGACGTGAATCTGAGCCAAAAAGGAAGTCCGAGTCGTAGCAACAGGTCGAGGCAGAAGTACTGTGGGCAAGACAAGAGCAAATCCAAAAAACAGACAAAAGGTCGAGAAGGAGCAAGAACCAGGATAACGAAAACGCCACTGTTGTGTTCCGAGGAAAACGATCAGAAGCACCGAAGCAGCAAACGGGGCGGCCCTAAATTTGCATGGGAAACAGGAGAAACACGTGACTGCAGACGTACTAGCGGCCAGCGTCGCCATGGCAACCCCCAATGCCTTTGAAACAAGCCTTTAAAGGAACGGAAGCGTATAGTGTTGTTCCTAGCTATTTTGACCCCCGAAAGTCTGTCGGGAAAGCGAGAAAGCCCACTAGGATTCTGTGTTCTGACAGTATCCTCCCTCAAAGGTCCACCCAGACCTCGAGATGCCAGAAACCAGGATAACAGCGTGGGGGCATGGATGTTGGATTCGGGTTCCCAGGTGCGATCCTCCGGACCGTAACCCTTCCAATCCACCAAAAACAAACGTACCCCACGGGATAGCTTGGTGTCCAAAATAGCATTAACCTCGTATTCTTCCACCCCTTGTACCAACAAGGGGGGGGGACGGGCAGGTAGCCTAACCTGCTCAGAACACGGCTTGACCAAAGACACATGAAATACGGGATGTATCTTCCAAGCAGGAGGCAGTTCCAAATTGACCACAAGGGGACTAATCACCTCCTTAACAACATAGGGACCCACAAAGCGAGGTAACAGGGTTTTGTGACCTGGAATACTGAGATTCTTGGTAGAGAGCCAAACACGCATACCAGCAGTGTACAACGGTGCTGGCTGGCGATGGCGATCGGCGTACTTCTTGGTCTGTTCCTGAGCATGTGTCAAGTGTTCCATAACGCTCTTACATAATGATGTCAGGTCCCTAAGACAAGATTGGACCGCTGGACAATCCGAGGATGAACAAAAGTCCAATGGCAGAGAGCGGGGGTGTTGTCCATACATGGCATAGAAAGGAGAGACCCCCGTAGAAGAATGCGCAGAGTTATTATAGGCGAACTCTGCCATAGGGAATACGGAGAGCCAGGTATCTTGGTGTTGTAGAATAAGACATCTCAAGTATTGTTCCATGGTGGCATTGAGCCGCTCGGTTTGGCCATCTGTTTGTGGATGGTAAGCCGTAGAATATCTCTCGTCAATGCCCATAGACTGTGTAAGATGTTTCCAAAAACGAGAGGTGAATTGCGCACCCTTGTCAGATATTATGATCTCTGGAAGACCAAAGAATCGGAAGACATTACGTAAGAACAAGTCCGCCAGGACAGTAGCGGATGGAAGACCCCGACAAAGCACAAAAAGGGCCAATTTCGTAAAACTGTCGACTACCACCCAAATAGTGTCAAAACCACCAATCATAGGTAGTTGCACTACAAAGTCCATGGAAAGCATAACCCAGGGTTTAGCAGGTACTGGCAGGGGTTGTAGAAGACCCATTGGTTTGGCCAGAGCAGTCTTACATTGAGCGCAAACTGCGCAGGTTGCGATGTACTGCACAATGTCTTTTGACATGGAAGGCCACCAGCACCAACGTTTGAGTAATTCCAAGGTTTTTCGAGGACCCGGGTGTGCTGCCAACATGGAGTCATGACACCAAGACATGGCAGTTCTGCGGGTATGAGAATCCGTCATATATATTTTACCCTGAACGTATGGCAAGGATTGAATAACGTCCAGATTAAGATCATCCAATTCTGAATGTTTTTCTGAGACCCACTGCTGGATGGCAGTCTTCAAGGATGGTTGCAACGTGCAGCCACACACAAACTGGTTGGGCAAGAGTAGGCGACCTTCCTGTGGCCGAAGCACCGGGTCTTCATAAAGTCTTGATAAGGCGTCTGCCTTGGAGTGTAACGTCCCCGGACGGTAGGTCAGCACAAAGTTGTACATAGAAAAAAACTCATGCCAACGTGCATGGCGCGCTGTAGTGCATTTCAATGATTGAAGGGCCAGTAGATTTCTATGATCAGTGAATACTTGAATCAGAGTCTCTGCTCCCAAGAAATGATGCCTCCAAACAGTAAAGGTCTCCCGGACAGACAATAGTTCACGTTCAGTGATGGTGTAGTTTACCTCGTATGGAGTAAGCTTGCGCGAATGGTAAGCGATACGATGGAGGACCCCTGTGTCAGGACAAGATTGGGACAGGACTGCCCTTACTGCCACGTCTGAAGCATCAGCCTCCACAACAAACGGTTGTTTGACATTAGAGTGCTGTAGTACCGGAGCCGAAGTAAACGCCTCCTTGAGAGTATCAAAGGATTTTGGTGCTTCGGGATTCCATTGAAATGGATACTTATTACTTGTTAAGGCAGTAAGTGGAGCCACAATGCGAGAGAAGTGCCTGATAAATCAACGATAGAAGTTTGAAAATCCCAAAAAAGACTGCAAAGCTTTTAGCCTGCCTGGCACTGGCCATTCCAGTACTGCCTTGACCTTAGTTTGGCTCATCTGAACACCCTGGTTAGTGATGTCATAGCCCAGGAATTCAACTGAAGTAGTATGAAAAATGCACTTCTCTAGTTTTGCGTATAATTTATTCTTACGCAAACGTTGTAACACTTCAGCAACATGTTGGATGTGTAGTTCAAGAGAAGAGGAGTAAATCAAGATATCGTCTAAATAGATGATCACAAACCGATCAATCATGTCCTGAAAGACGTCAGTGATAAAATGCTGAAATTTGGCAGGGGCATTACATAGCCCGAACGGCATGACCAAATATTCAAATAGGCCGTATCTGGTTTTAAATGCCGTCTTCCATTCATCCCCCTCTCTTATCCTCACCAGATTGTACGCACCCCTAAGGTCCAATTTGGTGTATATTACGAAGGACCTAGCTGGTCCAAAAGGACAGAAATCAGTGGTTTGGGGTACTGATTCCGTATCGTAACTGCATTCAGGTCCTGATAATATATACATGGTCTCAAGTCCCCCTCCTTTTTTGGAACAAAGAACAGGGGAGATGCAGCAGGAGAACGGGAGGGGCGAATGAAACCAGAAGCCAAAGCCTTCTCTAAATATTCCTTCAATACTGCATCCTCCTTCAAGGTAAGAGAGTATATCCTCCCAGAGGGGATTCTAGCTCCCTCCTTAAGGTCAATGGGACAGTCATATGTGCGATGAGGCGGTAACTTTTCTGCCTCACCTTTGTCAAAAACATCTGCGAAAGCCCTGTATTCTGGAGGTAAGGTGGTATTGACAATGCCACCTACCATCGAAACAGATTCCAATAAGGCTTGACATGGGTTGCTTTGCACTTGGCTTGATGGACCACAATGTCCTGAACAATAAGTTGAGGTAAACGAGACAGACCCAGCAACCCAGTCCACCAAGGGATTATGGGTCCTAAGCCATGGTAGACCCAGAATGAGTCGAAATTGAGGTGCAGTAATGACATCAAACGAAATGACTTCGCTATGACAGCCGTCTATAACCAAGTTCAGGGGCACTGTAGACTCTGTTACCAAACCTGAGAGCAGTGTGGTACCATCAACTGCGTTGACCACTTCTGGTTGTTTCTTAGGTACCAGTGGAATGTTCCAGTCTTTGACATACTGGAGATCAACATAGTTTCCAGTAGCCTCGGAATCCAAAACCGCTTCAGAGGACCAGGTTTGGCCGGCCGGAGATGCAAGAGCGACCTTAATAGTGAAAGGAACAGAGAAATTGGAGCCCGGAAGACCAGTGCTCGACATAGGGGCTCCCTCTATTACCGGGCCTTGGAGTTTCCCGACTTTGCGGGTTTCTTGGGACATAAACTCAAGAAATGACCAGAGGAACCGTAATAAAAGCATAAATTGTTCTTTTTACGCTTCTCTCTTTCTTCACTAGACAGCGGTCCTCTTACCGCCCTATTTGCATCGGTTCCCCATTACCCAAAACCGAACTTGTCAGACTGACAGGGAGCGGGGGCAAAGTCCTCTTCTCCCCCTTCCTTTCCGCCTTACGGGCATCGATCTGAAGAACTAGATCCAAAAATTCAGGAAAAGAGACGGGGACCACAGGTACCGTAGCAATGACATCCTTGAGGGAGTCTGATAGACCCTTATAGAATAAGGCCGCCTTCTTCTCGTCTGGCCAGTTGGTTTCTGCAACCAATTGGTTAAACTTAGCAAGATACGTCAATAGAGAAGAATCGCCTTGCTGTAAATTTAATAGCCCCAGATCAGTGGCCTGAGACTTGTATCGGGTGACAAAAAAAACTCTCGTAAGCGCCTCTATGAGAGCGTCACAGTCAAATAACAAATGACTTCCTTGTTCCAAGAGAGGATTAGCCCAGACTGCAGCAGTACCCCCCAGATTAGACAATATGAAAGCAGCCTTAGTGGTTGAATCGGGAAATGATGTTGGTCTACAAAGAAAATGCAATCTGCATTGATTGATGAAAGTTCTGAAGGCTTTAGGATCGCCCAGAAAACGCTCAGGAGGAGCCAACGGAAACTGTGCGGCCATAACTACCGGAACCGGCTCTGACCTGGCCTGAGCACTGGCCGTACCGGACCCGGAAGCCACTGCTATTGATGGGGGTTCTATGGCGCTAACCCTTAATCCCGCTTGAATGTCATCAATACGGCGATGGGTAGCATCATGGGCAGTTTGCTTGTCAGCACGTAAATCAGCCACTAATTGAACCAAAGTAGCCAGGGGATCAGTGGCTGTGTCCATTTTAAGGCTTCTGATTCTGTCAGATCAGTGAACCTTGATAGGGTAAAGCGCCTGGTGACCAAAGAGGAGCTGTTGAACCCGTAGTGCAGTAGTTTGTTTCTTCTCACCAATGTAACACTCAGGTGTGCATGAAAACAGTCTGAGCATTCAATTGGTTGAAAGATGTTTGAAGAAGGAACAGGACACTCTGGAACCACCAATGACTGCAACTTCCTTCAAGGTGCTTGACGACTGCACAGGACAAGCTGGAACCCCACTGGCTGTCAGTAGGGTAATGTGCATAACATGTCGAACATGAAAAACAACAGTAGATTGGAACTAATCAGCCTCTGGAATGATACAAGAGCTTACGTAAGACAAGGATAAATAAAAGAGCGAACAACTGGAAAAAGAACAAGAGGTGAGATTTCTTACTTGTATATCCGTAAGAAGAGATTCAAACGAAGAAAGCGTGATGTTGTTGATATAGACGAAGCCAAAGGGAAAGTCCAAGAAGAACGTAGTCTCACACGTGCTGTGGGGTTTCTTGGGTCCAACACGAAATCTTATCCCCGCCGGCACGCGTACGCCTAGGGTGTTATGCGAGTTCCCAAGTGTGCTGTAGGCATTCTCTAGTCCAGCACCAGTTTCCTATTCCCGCCGGCACGCGCACGCCTAGGAAGTTATGCAAGGTCCCAAATGTGCTGTAGGAAGTCTCTAGTCCAGCACCAGTTTCCTATTCCCGCCGGCACGCGTACGCCTAGGGTGAAAAATCCTTCTTCTTCGAGACGAGAGTAGACAATCCAAAAAACGAATCTGTGAGCGGTCCAGGTCAAAATCCAAGTAAGCAGGCAAGATGAAACAGGAGACGTGAATCTGAGCCAAAAAGGAAGTCTGAGTCGTAGCAACAGGTCGAGGCAGAAGTACTGTGGGCAAGACAAGAGCAAATCCAAAAAACAGACAAAAGGTCGAGAAGGAGCAAGAACCAGGATAACGAAAACGCCACTGTTGTGTTCCGAGGAAAACGATCAGAAGCACCGAAGCAGCAAACGGGGCGGCCCTAAATTTGCGTGGCCACAACGCGGGAGTCACGTGAACGGGAAACAGGAGAAACACGTGACTGCAGACGTACTAGCGGCAAGCGTCGCCATGGCAACCCCCAATGCCTTTGAAACAAGCCTTTAAGGGAACGGAAGCGTATAGTGTTGTTCCTAGCTATTTTGACCCCCGAAAGTCTGTCGGGAAAGCGAGAAAGCCCACTAGGATTCTGTGTTCTGACAGTATCCTCCCTCAAAGGTCCCCCCAGACCTCGAGATGCCAGAAACCGGGATAACAGCGTGGGGGCATGGATGTTGGATTCGGGTTCCCAGGTGCGATCCTCCGGACTGTAACCCTTCCAATCCACCAAAAACAAACGTACCCCACGGGATAGCTTGGTGTCCAAAATACCATTAACCTCGTATTCTTCCACCCCTTGTACCAACAAGGGGGGGGGGGACGGGCAGGTAGCCTAACCTGCTCAGAACACGGCTTGACCAAAGACACATGAAATGCGGGATGTATCTTCCAAGCAGGAGGCAGTTCCAAATTGACCACAAGGGGACTAATCACCTCCTTAACAACATAGGGACCCACAAAGTGAGGTAACAGGGTTTTGTGACCTGGAATACTGAGATTCTTGGTAGAGAGCCAAACACGCATACCAGCAGTGTACAACGGTGCTGGCTGGCGATGGCGATCGGCGTACTTCTTGGTCTGTTCCTGAGCATGTGTCAAGTGTTCCATAACGCTCTTACATAATGATGTCAGGTCCCTAAAACAAGATTGGACCGCTGGACGATCCGAGGACGAACAAAAGTCCAATGGCAGAGAGCGGGGGTGTTGTCCATACATGGCATAGAAAGGAGAGACCCCCGTAGAAGAATGCGCAGAGTTATTATAGGCGAACTCTGCCATAGGCAATACGGAGAGCCAGGTATCTTGGTGTTGTAGAATAAGACATCTCAAGTATTGTTCTATGGTGGCATTGAGCCGCTCGGTTTGGCCATCTGTTTGTGGATGGTAAGCCGTAGAATATCTCTCGTCAATGCCCATAGACTGTGTAAGATGTTTCCAAAAACGAGAGGTGAATTGCGCACCCCTGTCAGATATTATGATCTCTGGAAGACCAAAGAATCGGAAGACATTACGTAAGAACAAGTCCGCCAGGACAGTAGCGGATGGAAGACCCCGACAAAGCACAAAAAGGGCCAATTTCGTAAAACTGTCGACTACCACCCAAATAGTGTCAAAACCACCAATCATAGGTAGTTGCACTACAAAGTCCATGGAAAGCATAACCCAGGGTTTAGCAGGTACTGGCAGGGGTTGTAGAAGACCCATTGGTTTGGCCGGAGCAGTCTTACATTGAGCGCAAACTGCGCAGGTTGCGATGTACTGCACAATGTCTTTTGACATGGAAGGCCACCAGCACCAACGTTTGAGTAATTCCAAGGTTTTTCGAGGACCCGGGTGTGCTGCCAACATGGAGTCATGACACCAAGACATGGCAGTTCTGCGGGTATGAGAATCCGTCATATATATTTTACCCTGAACGTATGGCAAGGATTGAATAACGTCCAGATTAAGATCATCCAATTCTGAATGTTTTTCTGAGACCCACTGCTGGATGGCAGTCTTCAAGGATGGTTGCAACGTGCAGCCACACACAAACTGGTTGGGCAAGAGTAGGCGACCTTCCTGTGGCCGAAGCACCGGGTCTTCATAAAGTCTTGATAAGGCGTCTGCCTTGGAGTGTAACGTCCCCGGACGGTAGGTCAGCACAAAGTTGTACATAGAAAAAAACTCATGCCAACGTGCATGGCGCGCTGTAGTGCATTTCAATGATTGAAGGGCCAGTAGATTTCTATGATCAGTGAATACTTGAATCGGAGTCTCTGCTCCCAAGAAATGATGCCTCCAAACAGTAAAGGTCTCCCGGACAGACAATAGTTCACGTTCAGTGATGGTGTAGTTTACCTCGTATGGAGTAAGCTTGCGCGAATGATAAGCGATACGATGGAGGACCCCTGTGTCAGGACAAGATTGGGACAGGACTGCCCTTACTGCCACGTCTGAAGCATCAGCCTCCACAACAAACGGTTGTTTGACATTAGAGTGCTGTAGTACCGGAGCCGAAGTAAACGCCTCCTTGAGAGTATCAAAGGATTTTGGTGCTTCGGGATTCCATTGAAATGGATACTTATTACTTGTTAAGGCAGTAAGTGGAGCCACGATGCGAGAGAAGTGCCTGATAAATCAACGATAGAAGTTTGAAAATCCCAAAAAAGACTGCAAAGCTTTTAGCCTGCCTGGCACTGGCCATTCCAGTACTGCCTTGACCTTAGTTTGGCTCATCTGAACACCCTGGTTAGTGATGTCATAGCCCAGGAATTCAACTGAAGTAGTATGAAAAATGCACTTCTCTAGTTTTGCGTATAATTTATTCTTACGCAAACGTTGTAACACTTCAGCAACATGTTGGATGTGTAGTTCAAGAGAAGAGGAGTAAATCAAGATATCGTCTAAATAGATGATCACAAACCGATCAATCATGTCCTGAAAGACGTCAGTGATAAAATGCTGAAATTTGGCAGGGGCATTACATAGCCCGAACGGCATGACCAAATATTCAAATAGGCCGTATCTGGTTTTAAATGCCGTCTTCCATTCATCCCCCTCTCTTATCCTCACCAGATTGTACGCACCCCTAAGGTCCAATTTGGTGTATATTACGAAGGACCTAGCTGGTCCAAAAGGACAGAAATCAGTGGTTTGGGGTACTGATTCCGTATCGTAACTGCATTCAGGTCCTGATAATATATACATGGTCTCAAGTCCCCCTCCTTTTTTGGAACAAAGAACAGGGGAGATGCAGCAGGAGAACGGGAGGGGCGAATGAAACCAGAAGCCAAAGCCTTCTCTAAATATTCCTTCAATACTGCATCCTCCTTCAAGGTAAGAGAGTATATCCTCCCAGAGGGGATTCTAGCTCCCTCCTTAAGGTCAATGGGACAGTCATATGTGCGATGAGGCGGTAACTTTTCTGCCTCACCTTTGTCAAAAACATCTGCGAAAGCCCTGTATTCTGGAGGTAAGGTGGTATTGACAATGCCACCTACCATCGAAACAGATTCCAATAAGGCTTGACATGGGTTGCTTTGCACTTGGCTTGATGGACCACAATGTCCTGAACAATAAGTTGAGGTAAACGAGACAGACCCAGCAACCCAGTCCACCAAGGGATTATGGGTCCTAAGCCATGGTAGACCCAGAATGAGTCGAAATTGAGGTGCAGTAATGACATCAAACGAAATGACTTCGCTATGACAGCCGTCTATAACCAAGTTCAGGGGCACTGTAGACTCTGTTACCAAACCTGAGAGCAGTGTGGTACCATCAACTGCGTTGACCACTTCTGGTTGTTTCTTAGGTACCAGTGGAATGTTCCAGTCTTTGACATACTGGAGATCAACATAGTTTCCAGTAGCCTCGGAATCCAAAACCGCTTCAGAGGACCAGGTTTGGCCGGCCGGAGATGCAAGAGCGACCTTAATAGTGAAAGGAACAGAGAAATTGGAGCCCGGAAGACCAGTGCTCGACATAGGGGCTCCCTCTATTACCGGGCCTTGGAGTTTCCCGACTTTGCGGGTTTCTTGGGACATAAACTCAAGAAATGACCAGAGGAACCGTAATAAAAGCATAAATTGTTCTTTTTACGCTTCTCTCTTTCTTCACTAGACAGCGGTCCTCTTACCGCCCTATTTGCATCGGTTCCCCATTACCCGAAACCGAACTTGTCAGACTGACAGGGAGCGGGGGCAAAGTCCTCTTCTCCCCCTTCCTTTCCGCCTTACGGGCATCGATCTGAAGAACTAGATCCAAAAATTCAGGAAAAGAGACGGGGACCACAGGTACCGTAGCAATGACATCCTTGAGGGAGTCTGATAGACCCTTATAGAATAAGGCCGCCTTCTTCTCGTCTGGCCAGTTGGTTTCTGCAACCAATTGGTTAAACTTAGCAAGATACGTCAATAGAGAAGAATCGCCTTGCTGTAAATTTAATAGCCCCAGATCAGTGGCCTGAGACTTGTATCGGGTGACAAAAAAAACTCTCGTAAGCGCCTCTATGAGAGCGTCACAGTCAAATAACAAATGACTTCCTTGTTCCAAGAGAGGATTAGCCCAGACTGCAGCAGTACCCCCCAGATTAGACAATATGAAAGCAGCCTTAGTGGTTGAATCGGGAAATGATGTTGGTCTACAAAGAAAATGCAATCTGCATTGATTGATGAAAGTTCTGAAGGCTTTAGGATCGCCCAGAAAACGCTCAGGAGGAGCCAACGGAAACTGTGCGGCCATAACTACCGGAACCGACTCTGACCTGGCCTGAGCACTGGCCGTACCGGACCCGGAAGCCACTGCTATTGATGGGGGTTCTATGGCGCTAACCCTTAATCCCGCTTGAATGTCATCAATACGGCGATGGGTAGCATCATGGGCAGTTTGCTTGTCAGCACGTAAATCAGCCACTAATTGAACCAAAGTAGCCAGGGGATCAGTGGCTGTGTCCATTTTAAGGCTTCTGATTCTGTCAGATCAGTGAACCTTGATAGGGTAAAGCGCCTGGTGACCAAAGAGGAGCTGTTGAACCCGTAGTGCAGTAGTTTGTTTCTTCTCACCAATGTAACACTCAGGTGTGCATGAAAACAGTCTGAGCATTCAATTGGTTGAAAGATGTTTGAAGAAGGAACAGGACACTCTGGAACCACCAATGACTGCAACTTCCTTCAAGGTGCTTGACGACTGCACAGGACAAGCTGGAACCCCACTGGCTGTCAGTAGGGTAATGTGCATAACATGTCGAACATGAAAAACAACAGTAGATTGGAACTAATCAGCCTCTGGAATGATACAAGAGCTTACGTAAGACAAGGATAAATAAAAGAGCGAACAACTGGAAAAAGAACAAGAGGTGAGATTTCTTACTTGTATATCCGTAAGAAGAGATTCAAACGAAGAAAGCGTGATGTTGTTGATATAGACGAAGCCAAAGGGAAAGTCCAAGAAGAACGTAGTCTCACACGTGCTGTGGGGTTGCTTGGGTCCAACACGAAATCTTATCCCCGCCGGCACGCGTACGCCTAGGGTGTTATGCGAGTTCCCAAGTGTGCTGTAGGCATTCTCTAGTCCAGCACCAGTTTCCTATTCCCGCCGGCACGCGCACGCCTAGGAAGTTATGCAAGGTCCCAAATGTGCTGTAGGAAGTCTCTAGTCCAGCACCAGTTTCCTATTCCCGCCGGCACGCGTACGCCTAGGGTGAAAAATCCTTCTTCTTCGAGACGAGAGTAGACAATCCAAAAAACGAATCTGTGAGCGGTCCAGGTCAAAATCCAAGTAAGCAGGCAAGGTGAAACAGGAGACGTGAATCTGAGCCAAAAAGGAAGTCTGAGTCGTAGCAACAGGTCGAGGCAGAAGTACTGTGGGCAAGACAAGAGCAAATCCAAAAAACAGACAAAAGGTCGAGAAGGAGCAAGAACCAGGATAACGAAAACGCCACTGTTGTGTTCCGAGGAAAACGATCAGAAGCACCGAAGCAGCAAACGGGGCGGCCCTAAATTTGCGTGGCCACAACGCGGGAGTCACGTGAACGGGAAACAGGAGAAACACGTGACTGCAGACGTACTAGCGGCCAGCGTCGCCATGGCAACCCCCAATGCCTTTGAAACAAGCCTTTAAGGGAACGGAAGCGTATAGTGTTGTTCCTAGCTATTTTGACCCCCGAAAGTCTGTCGGGAAAGCGAGAAAGCCCACTAGGATTCTGTGTTCTGACAGTATCCTCCCTCAAAGGTCCCCCCAGACCTCAAGATGCCAGAAACCGGGATAACAGCGTGGGGGCATGGATGTTGGATTCGGGTTCCCAGGTGCGATCCTCCGGACTGTAACCCTTCCAATCCACCAAAAACAAACGTACCCCACGGGATAGCTTGGTGTCCAAAATAGCATTAACCTCGTATTCTTCCACCCCTTGTACCAACAAGGGGGGGGGGGGGCGGGCAGGTAGCCTAACCTGCTCAGAACACGGCTTGACCAAAGACACATGAAATGCGGGATGTATCTTCCAAGCAGGAGGCAGTTCCAAATTGACCACAAGGGGACTAATCACCTCCTTAACAACATAGGGACCCACAAAGTGAGGTAACAGGGTTTTGTGACCTGGAATACTGAGATTCTTGGTAGAGAGCCAAACACGCATACCAGCAGTGTACAACGGTGCTGGCTGGCGATGGCGATCGGCGTACTTCTTGGTCTGTTCCTGAGCATGTGTCAAGTGTTCCATAACGCTCTTACATAATGATGTCAGGTCCCTAAAACAAGATTGGACCGCTGGACAATCCGAGGACGAACAAAAGTCCAATGGCAGAGAGCGGGGGTGTTGTCCATACATGGCATAGAAAGGAGAGACCCCCGTAGAAGAATGCGCAGAGTTATTATAGGCGAACTCTGCCATAGGCAATACGGAGAGCCAGGTATCTTGGTGTTGTAGAATAAGACATCTCAAGTATTGTTCTATGGTGGCATTGAGCCGCTCGGTTTGGCCATCTGTTTGTGGATGGTAAGCCGTAGAATATCTCTCGTCAATGCCCATAGACTGTGTAAGATGTTTCCAAAAACGAGAGGTGAATTGCGCACCCCTGTCAGATATTATGATCTCTGGAAGACCAAAGAATCGGAAGACATTACGTAAGAACAAGTCCGCCAGGACAGTAGCGGATGGAAGACCCCGACAAAGCACAAAAAGGGCCAATTTCGTAAAACTGTCGACTACCACCCAAATAGTGTCAAAACCACCAATCATAGGTAGTTGCACTACAAAGTCCATGGAAAGCATAACCCAGGGTTTAGCAGGTACTGGCAGGGGTTGTAGAAGACCCATTGGTTTGGCCGGAGCAGTCTTACATTGAGCGCAAACTGCGCAGGTTGCGATGTACTGCACAATGTCTTTTGACATGGAAGGCCACCAGCACCAACGTTTGAGTAATTCCAAGGTTTTTCGAGGACCCGGGTGTGCTGCCAACATGGAGTCATGACACCAAGACATGGCAGTTCTGCGGGTATGAGAATCCGTCATATATATTTTACCCTGAACGTATGGCAAGGATTGAATAACGTCCAGATTAAGATCATCCAATTCTGAATGTTTTTCTGAGACCCACTGCTGGATGGCAGTCTTCAAGGATGGTTGCAACGTGCAGCCACACACAAACTGGTTGGGCAAGAGTAGGCGACCTTCCTGTGGCCGAAGCACTGGGTCTTCATAAAGTCTTGATAAGGCGTCTGCCTTGGAGTGTAACGTCCCCGGACGGTAGGTCAGCACAAAGTTGTACATAGAAAAAAACTCATGCCAACGTGCATGGCGCGCTGTAGTGCATTTCAATGATTGAAGGGCCAGTAGATTTCTATGATCAGTGAATACTTGAATCGGAGTCTCTGCTCCCAAGAAATGATGCCTCCAAACAGTAAAGGCCTCCCGGACAGACAATAGTTCACGTTCAGTGATGGTGTAGTTTACCTCGTATGGAGTAAGCTTGCGCGAATGGTAAGCGATGCGATGGAGGACCCCTGTGTCAGGACAAGATTGGGACAGGACTGCCCTTACTGCCACGTCTGAAGCATCAGCCTCCACAACAAACGGTTGTTTGACATTAGAGTGCTGTAGTACCGGAGCCGAAGTAAACGCCTCCTTGAGAGTATCAAAGGATTTTGGTGCTTCGGGATTCCATTGAAATGGATACTTATTACTTGTTAAGGCAGTAAGTGGAGCCACGATGCGAGAGAAGTGCCTGATAAATCAACGATAGAAGTTTGAAAATCCCAAAAAAGACTGTAAAGCTTTTAGCCTGCCTGGCACTGGCCATTCCAGTACTGCCTTGACCTTAGTTTGGCTCATCTGAACACCCTGGTTAGTGATGTCATAGCCCAGGAATTCAACTGAAGTAGTATGAAAAATGCACTTCTGTAGTTTTGCGTATAATTTATTCTTACGCAAACGTTGTAACACTTCAGCAACATGTTGGATGTGTAGTTCAAGAGAAGAGGAGTAAATCAAGATATCGTCTAAATAGACGATCACAAACCGATCAATCATGTCCTGAAAGACGTCAGTGATAAAATGCTGAAATTTGGCAGGGGCATTACATAGCCCGAACGGCATGACCAAATATTCAAATAGGCCGTATCTGGTTTTAAATGCCGTCTTCCATTCATCCCCCTCTCTTATCCTCACCAGATTGTACGCACCCCTAAGGTCCAATTTGGTGTATATTACGAAGGACCTAGCTGGTCCAAAAGGACAGAAATCAGTGGTTTGGGGTACTGATTCCGTATCGTAACTGCATTCAGGTCCTGATAATCTATACATGGTCTCAAGTCCCCCTCCTTTTTTGGAACAAAGAACAGGGGAGATGCAGCAGGAGAACGGGAGGGGCGAATGAAACCAGAAGCCAAAGCCTTCTCTAAATATTCCTTCAATACTGCATCCTCCTTCAAGGTAAGAGAGTATATCCTCCCAGAGGGGATTCTAGCTCCCTCCTTAAGGTCAATGGGACAGTCATATGTGCGATGAGGCGGTAACTTTTCTGCCTCACCTTTGTCAAAAACATCTGCGAAAGCCCTGTATTCTGGAGGTAAGGTGGTATTGACAATGCCACCTACCATCGAAACAGATTCCAATAAGGCTTGACATGGGTTGCTTTGCACTTGGCTTGATGGACCACAATGTCCTGAACAATAAGTTGAGGTAAACGAGACAGACCCAGCAACCCAGTCCACCAAGGGATTATGGGTCCTAAGCCATGGTAGACCCAGAATGAGTCGAAATTGAGGTGCAGTAATGACATCAAACGAAATGACTTCGCTATGACAGCCGTCTATAACCAAGTTTAGGGGCACTGTAGACTCTGTTACCAAACCTGAGAGCAGTGTGGTACCATCAACTGCGTTGACCACTTCTGGTTGTTTCTTAGGTACCAGTGGAATGTTCCAGTCTTTGACATACTGGAGATCAACATAGTTTCCAGTAGCCTCGGAATCCAAAACCGCTTCAGAGGACCAGGTTTGGCCGGCCGGAGATGCAAGAGCGACCTTAATAGTGAAAGGAACAGAGAAATTGGAGCCCGGAAGACCAGTGCTCGACATAGGGGCTCCCTCTATTACCGGGCCTTGGAGTTTCCCGACTTTGCGGGTTTCTTGGGACATAAACTCAAGAAATGACCAGAGGAACCGTAATAAAAGCATAAATTGTTCTTTTTACGCTTCTCTCTTTCTTCACTAGACAGCGGTCCTCTTACCGCCCTATTTGCATCGGTTCCCCATTACCCGAAACCGAACTTGTCAGACTGACAGGGAGCGGGGGCAAAGTCCTCTTCTCCCCCTTCCTTTCCGCCTTACGGGCATCGATCTGAAGAACTAGATCCAAAAATTCAGGAAAAGAGACGGGGACCACAGGTACCGTAGCAATGACATCCTTGAGGGAGTCTGATAGACCCTTATAGAATAAGGCCGCCTTCTTCTCGTCTGGCCAGTTGGTTTCTGCAACCAATTGGTTAAACTTAGCAAGATACGTCAATAGAGAAGAATCGCCTTGCTGTAAATTTAATAGCCCCAGATCAGTGGCCTGAGACTTGTATCGGGTGACAAAAAAAACTCTCGTAAGCGCCTCTATGAGAGCGTCACAGTCAAATAACAAATGACTTCCTTGTTCCAAGAGAGGATTAGCCCAGACTGCAGCAGTACCCCCCAGATTAGACAATATGAAAGCAGCCTTAGTGGTTGAATCGGGAAATGATGTTGGTCTACAAAGAAAATGCAATCTGCATTGATTGATGAAAGTTCTGAAGGCTTTAGGATCGCCCAGAAAACGCTCAGGAGGAGCCAACGGAAACTGTGCGGCCATAACTACCGGAACCGGCTCTGACCTGGCCTGAGCACTGGCCGTACCGGACCCGGAAGCCACTGCTATTGATGGGGGTTCTATGGCGCTAACCCTTAATCCCGCTTGAATGTCATCAATACGGCGATGGGTAGCATCATGGGCAGTTTGCTTGTCAGCACGTAAATCAGCCACTAATTGAACCAAAGTAGCCAGGGGATCAGTGGCTGTGTCCATTTTAAGGCTTCTGATTCTGTCAGATCAGTGAACCTTGATAGGGTAAAGCGCCTGGTGACCAAAGAGGAGCTGTTGAACCCGTAGTGCAGTAGTTTGTTTCTTCTCACCAATGTAACACTCAGGTGTGCATGAAAACAGTCTGAGCATTCAATTGGTTGAAAGATGTTTGAAGAAGGAACAGGACACTCTGGAACCACCAATGACTGCAACTTCCTTCAAGGTGCTTGACGACTGCACAGGACAAGCTGGAACCCCACTGGCTGTCAGTAGGGTAATGTGCATAACATGTCGAACATGAAAAACAACAGTAGATTGGAACTAATCAGCCTCTGGAATGATACAAGAGCTTACGTAAGACAAGGATAAATAAAAGAGCGAACAACTGGAAAAAGAACAAGAGGTGAGATTTCTTACTTGTATATCCGTAAGAAGAGATTCAAACGAAGAAAGCGTGATGTTGTTGATATAGACGAAGCCAAAGGGAAAGTCCAAGAAGAACGTAGTCTCACACGTGCTCTGGGGTTTCTTGGGTCCAACACGAAATCTTATCCCCGCCGGCACGCGTACGCCTAGGGTGTTACGCGAGTTCCCAAGTGTGCTGTAGGCATTCTCTAGTCCAGCACCAGTTTCCTATTCCCGCCGGCACGCGCACGCCTAGGAAGTTATGCAAGGTCCCAAATGTGCTGTAGGAAGTCTCTAGTCCAGCACCAGTTTCCTATTCCCGCCGGCACGCGTAAGCCTAGGGTGAAAAATCCTTCTTCTTCGAGACGAGAGTAGACAATCCAAAAAACGAATCTGTGAGCGGTCCAGGTCAAAATCCAAGTAAGCAGGCAAGGTGAAACAGGAGACGTGAATCTGAGCCAAAAAGGAAGTCTGAGTCGTAGCAACAGGTCGAGGCAGAAGTACTGTGGGCAAGACAAGAGCAAATCCAAAAAACAGACAAAAGGTCGAGAAGGAGCAAGAACCAGGATTACGAAAACGCCACTGTTGTGTTCCGAGGAAAACGATCAGAAGCACCGAAGCAGCAAACGGGGCGGCCCTAAATTTGCGTGGCCACAACGCGGGAGTCACGTGAACGGGAAACAGGAGAAACACGTGACTGCAGACGTACTAGCGGCCAGCGTCGCCATGGCAACCCCCAATGCCTTTGAAACAAGCCTTTAAGGGAACGGAAGCGTATAGTGTTGTTCCTAGCTATTTTGACCCCCGAAAGTCTGTCGGGAAAGCGAGAAAGCCCACTAGGATTCTGTGTTCTGACAGTATCCTCCCTCAAAGGTCCCCCCAGACCTCGAGATGCCAGAAACCGGGATAACAGCGTGGGGGCATGGATGTTGGATTCGGGTTCCCAGGTGCGATCCTCCGGACTGTAACCCTTCCAATCCACCAAAAACAAACGTACCCCACGGGATAGCTTGGTGTCCAAAATAGCATTAACCTCGTATTCTTCCACCCCTTGTACCAACAAGGGGGGGGGGGACGGGCAGGTAGCCTAACCTGCTCAGAACACGGCTTGACCAAAGACACATGAAATGCGGGATGTATCTTCCAAGCAGGAGGCAGTTCCAAATTGACCACAAGGGGACTAATCACCTCCTTAACAACATAGGGACCCACAAAGTGAGGTAACAGGGTTTTGTGACCTGGAATACTGAGATTCTTGGTAGAGAGCCAAACACGCATACCAGCAGTGTACAACGGTGCTGGCTGGCGATGGCGATCGGCGTACTTCTTGGTCTGTTCCTGAGCATGTGTCAAGTGTTCCATAACGCTCTTACATAATGATGTCAGGTCCCTAAAACAAGATTGGACCGCTGGACAATCCGAGGACGAACAAAAGTCCAATGGCAGAGAGCGGGGGTGTTGTCCATACATGGCATAGAAAGGAGAGACCCCCGTAGAAGAATGCGCAGAGTTGTTATAGGCGAACTCTGCCATAGGCAATACGGAGAGCCAGGTATCTTGGTGTTGTAGAATAAGACATCTCAAGTATTGTTCTATGGTGGCATTGAGCCGCTCGGTTTGGCCATCTGTTTGTGGATGGTAAGCCGTAGAATATCTCTCGTCAATGCCCATAGACTGTGTAAGATGTTTCCAAAAACGAGAGGTGAATTGCGCACCCCTGTCAGATATTATGATCTCTGGAAGACCAAAGAATCGGAAGACATTACGTAAGAACAAGTCCGCCAGGACAGTAGCGGATGGAAGACCCCGACAAAGCACAAAAAGGGCCAATTTCGTAAAACTGTCGACTACCACCCAAATAGTGTCAAAACCACCAATCATAGGTAGTTGCACTACAAAGTCCATGGAAAGCATAACCCAGGGTTTAGCAGGTACTGGCAGGGGTTGTAGAAGACCCATTGGTTTGGCCGGAGCAGTCTTACATTGAGCGCAAACTGCGCAGGTTGCGATGTACTGCACAATGTCTTTTGACATGGAAGGCCACCAGCACCAACGTTTGAGTAATTCCAAGGTTTTTCGAGGACCCGGGTGTGCTGCCAACATGGAGTCATGACACCAAGACATGGCAGTTCTGCGGGTATGAGAATCCGTCATATATATTTTACCCTGAACGTATGGCAAGGATTGAATAACGTCCAGATTAAGATCATCCAATTCTGAATGTTTTTCTGAGACCCACTGCTGGATGGCAGTCTTCAAGGATGGTTGCAACGTGCAGCCACACACAAACTGGTTGGGCAAGAGTAGGCGACCTTCCTGTGGCCGAAGCACCGGGTCTTCATAAAGTCTTGATAAGGCGTCTGCCTTGGAGTGTAACGTCCCCGGACGGTAGGTCAGCACAAAGTTGTACATAGAAAAAAACTCATGCCAACGTGCATGGCGCGCTGTAGTGCATTTCAATGATTGAAGGGCCAGTAGATTTCTATGATCAGTGAATACTTGAATCGGAGTCTCTGCTCCCAAGAAATGATGCCTCCAAACAGTAAAGGCCTCCCGGACAGACAATAGTTCACGTTCAGTGATGGTGTAGTTTACCTCGTATGGAGTAAGCTTGCGCGAATGGTAAGCGATACGATGGAGGACCCCTGTGTCAGGACAAGATTGGGACAGGACTGCCCTTACTGCCACGTCTGAAGCATCAGCCTCCACAACAAACGGTTGTTTGACATTAGAGTGCTGTAGTACCGGAGCCGAAGTAAACGCCTCCTTGAGAGTATCAAAGGATTTTGGTGCTTCGGGATTCCATTGAAATGGATACTTATTACTTGTTAAGGCAGTAAGTCGAGCCACGATGCGAGAGAAGTGCCTGATAAATCAACGATAGAAGTTTGAAAATCCCAAAAAAGACTGCAAAGCTTTTAGCCTGCCTGGCACTGGCCATTCCAGTACTGCCTTGACCTTAGTTTGGCTCATCTGAACACCCTGGTTAGTGATGTCATAGCCCAGGAATTCAACTGAAGTAGTATGAAAAATGCACTTCTCTAGTTTTGCGTATAATTTATTCTTACGCAAACGTTGTAACACTTCAGCAACATGTTGGATGTGTAGTTCAAGAGAAGAGGAGTAAATCAAGATATCGTCTAAATAGACGATCACAAACCGATCAATCATGTCCTGAAAGACGTCAGTGATAAAATGCTGAAATTTGGCAGGGGCATTACATAGCCCGAACGGCATGACCAAATATTCAAATAGGCCGTATCTGGTTTTAAATGCCGTCTTCCATTCATCCCCCTCTCTTATCCTCACCAGATTGTACGCACCCCTAAGGTCCAATTTGGTGTATATTACGAAGGACCTAGCTGGTCCAAAAGGACAGAAATCAGTGGTTTGGGGTACTGATTCCGTATCGTAACTGCATTCAGGTCCTGATAATCTATACATGGTATCAAGTCCCCCTCCTTTTTTGGAACAAAGAACAGGGGAGATGCAGCAGGAGAACGGGAGGGGCGAATGAAACCAGAAGCCAAAGCCTTCTCTAAATATTCCTTCAATACTGCATCCTCCTTCAAGGTAAGAGAGTATATCCTCCCAGAGGGGATTCTAGCTCCCTCCTTAAGGTCAATGGGACAGTCATATGTGCGATGAGGCGGTAACTTTTCTGCCTCACCTTTGTCAAAAACATCTGCGAAAGCCCTGTATTCTGGAGGTAAGGTGGTATTGACAATGCCACCTACCATCGAAACAGATTCCAATAAGGCTTGACATGGGTTGCTTTGCACTTGGCTTGATGGACCACAATGTCCTGAACAATAAGTTGAGGTAAACGAGACAGACCCAGCAACCCAGTCCACCAAGGGATTATGGGTCCTAAGCCATGGTAGACCCAGAATGAGTCGAAATTGAGGTGCAGTAATGACATCAAACGAAATGACTTCGCTATGACAGCCGTCTATAACCAAGTTCAGGGGCACTGTAGACTCTGTTACCAAACCTGAGAGCAGTGTGGTACCATCAACTGCGTTGACCACTTCTGGTTGTTTCTTAGGTACCAGTGGAATGTTCCAGTCTTTGACATACTGGAGATCAACATAGTTTCCAGTAGCCTCGGAATCCAAAACCGCTTCAGAGGACCAGGTTTGGCCGGCCGGAGATGCAAGAGCGACCTTAATAGTGAAAGGAACAGAGAAATTGGAGCCCGGAAGACCAGTGCTCGACATAGGGGCTCCCTCTATTACCGGGCCTTGGAGTTTCCCGACTTTGCGGGTTTCTTGGGACATAAACTCAAGAAATGACCAGAGGAACCGTAATAAAAGCATAAATTGTTCTTTTTACGCTTCTCTCTTTCTTCACTAGACAGCGGTCCTCTTACCGCCCTATTTGCATCGGTTCCCCATTACCCGAAACCGAACTTGTCAGACTGACAGGGAGCGGGGGCAAAGTCCTCTTCTCCCCCTTCCTTTCCGCCTTACGGGCATCGATCTGAAGAACTAGATCCAAAAATTCAGGAAAAGAGACGGGGACCACAGGTACCGTAGCAATGACATCCTTGAGGGAGTCTGATAGACCCTTATAGAATAAGGCCGCCTTCTTCTCGTCTGGCCAGTTGGTTTCTGCAACCAATTGGTTAAACTTAGCAAGATACGTCAATAGAGAAGAATCGCCTTGCTGTAAATTTAATAGCCCCAGATCAGTGGCCTGAGACTTGTATCGGGTGACAAAAAAAACTCTCGTAAGCGCCTCTATGAGAGCGTCACAGTCAAATAACAAATGACTTCCTTGTTCCAAGAGAGGATTAGCCCAGACTGCAGCAGTACCCCCCAGATTAGACAATATGAAAGCAGCCTTAGTGGTTGAATCGGGAAATGATGTTGGTCTACAAAGAAAATGCAATCTGCATTGATTGATGAAAGTTCTGAAGGCTTTAGGATCGCCCAGAAAACGCTCAGGAGGAGCCAACGGAAACTGTGCGGCCATAACTACCGGAACCGGCTCTGACCTGGCCTGAGCACTGGCCGTACCGGACCCGGAAGCCACTGCTATTGATGGGGGTTCTATGGCGCTAACCCTTAATCCCGCTTGAATGTCATCAATACGGCGATGGGTAGCATCATGGGCAGTTTGCTTGTCAGCACGTAAATCAGCCACTAATTGAACCAAAGTAGCCAGGGGATCAGTGGCTGTGTCCATTTTAAGGCTTCTGATTCTGTCAGATCAGTGAACCTTGATAGGGTAAAGCGCCTGGTGACCAAAGAGGAGCTGTTGAACCCGTAGTGCAGTAGTTTGTTTCTTCTCACCAATGTAACACTCAGGTGTGCATGAAAACAGTCTGAGCATTCAATTGGTTGAAAGATGTTTGAAGAAGGAACAGGACACTCTGGAACCACCAATGACTGCAACTTCCTTCAAGGTGCTTGACGACTGCACAGGACAAGCTGGAACCCCACTGGCTGTCAGTAGGGTAATGTGCATAACATGTCGAACATGAAAAACAACAGTAGATTGGAACTAATCAGCCTCTGGAATGATACAAGAGCTTACGTAAGACAAGGATAAATAAAAGAGCGAACAACTGGAAAAAGAACAAGAGG